>NC_065450.1:173603196-174205912 GCF_917563875.1 Diabrotica virgifera virgifera | reverse complement strand
ATTGTGAAGAAACTCTTGTCTTCAGAGTTTCTGGTGGGTGGGGTCAAATTTTCGTTGCAACACACTGTATATTACAGAGGTGGCCAAGCACCTTGATAGTCCGAACCATTTTTCAAAATTTGAAATTTTTCGCGAGCCGCAATTAAATTATCTAAAAAGTGTAAAAAAAGTATTAAATTCTTCTCCCACTGTTTGCATTTCACGAATTTTAATGTGAAATATAATGGTGTACATTATTGTTTCAAATATGCAAATAATTCAACAAGCAGCCTTTAGTACTAATTCAGGATACTTCGATTCTTCATAATCCAGCTTTGCGGCGCCTTCTCCCTGTCAATTAATCTCTTTGAGGGCCAAATATCATTCTGCGAACTTTGCCTTCAAATACCAGTACAATGCTTCGAAGTTGTGGTCATTAATAGTTATGTAATTCTAACTCTTGGTTTTCAATTAGCGTCTCTTTGCGAAGACAATGACGTCGACTTTGCAAAGTATTAAGACACTTACTCAACACACACTACACATGACATTAAGTAAGTACCTCATGTTGTGACTGGCTGAATGACATAAAGTCCATGCCATAAAAAAACTCTTGGTCTTGAATTTTTGGTTACTAGCATGTATTTTGTCTTCTCTTCATTTATTCGAGGGCCCAGACTAGGTACCTGTTTCTTCCTCAAGTTGTGAAAACACCTCGAGTTATGATAAGGGGTCTGCTTGTCCAAGTCAATTTAAGATATTTTGAAACATAAAAAATGAAAGTAATTTAGGTATATTTATTGAGAGCCATAAATAATAATTCAAAGAGCCACATGCGGCTCGGGAGCCACAGTTTGGCCACCCTTGGTATATTATTACAATTCTCTAACCCAATGAAAAATACATTATCAGTTAAAACCGTATTTTTGCTTGTCCTCGACAGTGCTTCAAAATATTGGGAGAACTTGCTATTCACTTTCTCAGCATAGCCGACCCACGACCCGTTTAAGTCAAATATTTTATCCCAAATCCAAAATATTCTCAAATTCGTGAAATATAGATACTGCACCGTAACTTTTCTTATTTTCTAGCACAACCTCTATTTGCAAAAAAAAAACATTAAAACAATAAATATAATTATTTGCCGTTATAACCTTGAAAATTTCCTTTTTGTTTAATTAATAATTCAATAAAAAAGTGGTCCTCTAAACAATAATTAACTTAGTGCTATTATATGTTTTGTTTACCAATCATTTTATTTTATAAAAAAACTATATATTTAGGAAACATGAGTATCTAACTATTGTTGTTCGAGGCTGTTCATGTTACGATAATCATCTTTCAATAGAGGATTTAATAGATAAATTAATAAATGATTTTATTATTGCATAATACCAATAATTTATTCAATTTGAAAATAGTTATTGATAATAAAATGTATTGGTTATTTGTTAAAATTCTATGAATTTTAAAAGCTGTTCTTGGGGATTTTATAATAATAATTAAAAGAACACTAGTGACTAATTATTAGTGCTTCTGGCGGCTGGTGACAATTTTTTCCAGGTGCTGTATGAGAATACCAAAAACTAATTAGTTACTTATAATAGTAGGGGAGGATGTTATGCTAAATTTGCAGTTACTCGAGCGTTATGGGGACCTATTGGGTTGTGAAGAGTAGGTCCTAAAACCAAAAAAAGTTAAGTTAAGTTTTTCATTAGTGGGGGATTTTCCATTTTTTAATTTAATTTTCCATTTCCAACAATCGTTTTTTCCGATTATAGCGCCATCTATCCATAATTCGAAAAAATGTTTCAAATAAAAGTTGCTTATTTTTAAGTAAGGAATCCAAATATGCAATAAAAAGCGGTCGCATTTCGTCCAGCCAGTTTTAAAATATTTTATGCTGTAACCGTTAATGTGATTTTAATTATTTTAATGTGTTTTTAATATCGTATATTCGAATGACCCGGTACTTGTTTTAAAAATAATAAACTCAGTTTTTATTATTGATAAATTGAAAGTGATTCCAATGACAAAACAGAAAAAACTCTCGGCGAAATGGATTACAATATTACTTCGCCGTTCCAACCGATGCAGCCACAGCAGAATTTATACGGAGTTCCAACACCAGCGATGATTCAGCCAGGCCAATTTACAACTCAGCAAGTGGCGTACGCTCCGCAAATTCAAATCAACAACGACCAACTATGTAGTACAAGGTAACGTTTCATTTCCTCAGGTTTTACCCACACCATATTACCAAACAACACAACAACCCCTATACTTTAGCAATATCCCACCCTTACCAAACAAAAATAACCAAGAAATTAGTCAAGACGAAGAATGGAAAACTGTAGAAAACACTAGGAAAAGAGTCAGACTTAGCCCTGAACACAGAGTAACTAAACAGACCAAAATTAATGACTACTGGCTAAATTCAACTGTTCATACATCAAATCGATTTGAGGAGTTGTCTAACGACGCAGATAACGAAGCAAAAAATGAAGAAGTTCAAACTGAAAAAACTATGATTTAAACTGAAAAAACCTCAAAACTACCTCCCATATTTGTAAATGGAGTGAAAAATATGACCCCACTCACCACACTATTAAACAAGAATAAAAAACCGCTAAACGCCGTAAAAATGAGTGGCGCATAAAATATTCCAGCTACAAAAGATCTGATATGAATATTACGTGGCGCGAAAATGGATTTTCATTTGATGCAAAACAAAGTTCTAGTTTTTTTTTTAAAAGATTTTTCCATAATATTTGCTAAATTTGAAGTAAACGCGCCACAAAAGAGTAACTTTGATACAGTTTGAATTTTGAAACTCTTTTGTGGCGCGTTTACTTCAAAGTTAGCAAATATTATGGAAAAATCTTTTAAAATAAAACTAGAATTTTGTTTTGCATCAAATGAAAATCCATTTTCGCGCCACGTAATATTCATATCAGATCTTTTGTAGCTGGAATATTTTATGCGCCACTCATTTTTACGGCGTTTAGCGGTTTTTTATTCTTGTATCAGGAGTTTTTCAAAGTTATTTATAAATTAAATGTATGAAGTTGAATACAATGTTCCTCTATTACACGTCAAGCTTTATAAATGGTCACCTTTGTTGCATTATCTACCAAATGATCTAGTGTCCATCGAATGTACACTAGATTTTTTTTTACTCGAAATAGATTGAAAAAAAAAAATTAAGATGACCGATAAATGAAGTCGGATTGCCCGTTGCCAGATCAAATTTAGCGTCGTAACCACTACAACTACATAAACCATTTCGGAAATAATCGTTAATTGGATTATACTTTTGTAGCTTAATAACTTCTAAACGGCTTAACCGATTTTGATCAGTTTGAAACCGAGTAGTAGATCAGTAACCGAGTTTGAAACGTATTGACCAATAATATCTGATTTATCTTAGGCCAAGTATGATAACTGAAGCTATTACAGGAAGTATTGAGCTTGAGAAACCGTTTTTCCCACAGGAAATAGATTTTATCATACTTATGAAGCCTATAACCTAAAAAATTCAAATTTTCCGGGATATGAGGTATACACCGTTAAATTCGTCTTGAGTCCTTCTACAAACGCTAAGTTATTGGCGCAATTCGTAGGTTGAAATGTTGAGTAATTGTCGAAAAACCAAAATTTTCAAAGTTTAATTTTTCAGTTTTTTGGCTATGGTGAGCAGTGTGTATGTCTCAGCTTGATCGCTTACACGCCATTTGAAAGCCTAACTCAACCCTATTGATTTGGTGTATTTTCGGTTTTCCTGTCTTTCCTTGAACCTAAGATATATACGTCCAAAAAATATGCTATTTTGTATCTACCTAGTCCTCTAGCTGGCTTACGGGTAGTCAGAAGTCAAAAATTAGACCGGTTCTGAATCGGCCCTCACACCTTCTTGAAACACAGAAGAAAAAATTCAGATCGGTGTAACTTTTTCACACACATACATACATACATAATGGCCATTCCACGAACATACGCCTGTTTTGGATTACTTCGACAACGAATATTTTACTGTGAAACATAAGAAGTACGAAAGTAAATGGCGCTAATAATTATTCCAATAAACAACAGTGTAATTTGCAATTTACTTTCGTTCTTCTTATTTTGCATAGTAAAATATTCGTTGTCGAAGTAATCCAAAACAGGCGTATGTTCGTGGAATAGGGTATACATATCCACAAACATTTTCCATTTTTTAAATAAAAATTGAGTCATATTTCTGAGCTCGATAACTTTTGAATGGTATAACCGATTTTCAAAATTAAACATGCGTTGGAAAGGTAATGATCTGTGCTATCAGAAGCCGCAAAGGTTGGGCTTAAATTTTTGAAATTTTTGGGAGTTTTGGGGACGAGAACGAAATACAGGCTTTAAATGGGAAGGGCCGTAAAATCCACACCCTTGGACCAAAATGGAGAGGTAACATATGGATGGACGAGTCTTCTCCTAAACTTTAAGATGGGATTTGGCCCAATTTTCAATTCAGTCAGGTTTAGAAAATCGAAAATTTCGTGTATATATAGTGCCGCTTGTAGGGGTGTTGTGCGCCACTGGTGAGAACTGTCGTTCTCTGTGGATAATATAGCCAAAAATGGATACGAAATAAAAGTTTTAAATCACGATCAAGTTAAAATACAACCTAAAGAAAAAGAAAATTATAGTACAATAACTAAAGCTTTAACTGAGAAAAAAACAGAATTCCATACATTTAGGCCTCGTGACGAACGCAGCTTCAGAGTCGTATTAAAAAACATGCACTACTCAGCCAATCTGACAGAAATAAAAGAAGAAATCGAAAAGCTGGGGCACTCAGTAGTAAATATGTGGAACATTAAAAATTAAAAAACTAAGCAACCTTTATCAATGCTCTTCATTGACTTAAAATCAGCAGAAAATAATAAAACAATTTACGACGTTGAAGTAGATGTCAAAGATATGCGCATACAAAAAAATACTGTCAACATAGGGCCAGATGTGTAAAATGCACCGGAGATCATGCTACTGAACACTGTACAAGAAAAGAAAGATCTGACGATGTTCAGTGCATTCTTTGCGAAGGAAACCACCCGGCAAATTATAAAGGATGTACTATATATAAGGAACTTCAGAAAAAAACATATCTAACCCTACGACAAAAACAACCTACAAACCCACTAACGAGTAAAATTGGAAGAACCATCAATCCAGGTATTAGCTACTCACAAGCAGTAACAAACCAACTACCTCAAGCAAGCACATCTCAGAATACTTTACAAGCACCACATTTAACACACCCTACTCCTGCTAACGACATGTCTGAACTAAAATCAATGTTTAAAGGATTCACGGAACAACTGTCCACACTGCTAAACCTCCTAACGATAGTCGTCAATAATTTAACAAAATGAATAAGTTATTAAAAATTGCACTTTGGAACGCCAACGGGCTTGCCAAACATTGTCTTGAGGTAAAAACTTTTATCATTAGTCACAAAATTGATATAATGTTAATATCAGAAACTCACTTCACAAGTAGAAGCTACTTTAAAATACCTAACTACACAACTTACAATACTAGACACCCAGATGGTACAGCTCATGGTGAAACTGCAATTATAATCAAAAACAATATTAAACACTACGCGACTAATGCTTTTAAAAAAGACTACTTGCAGGCTACTAGCATAGTTATTGAAGATTGGCATGGTTCACTAACAATCTCTGCAGTCTATTGCACACCAATACTCAAGATAAAAAAAGAACAATTTGAAGAATTTTTTAAAACATTGGGTAACAGATTCCTGGCTGGGGGGATTACAACTCTAAACATACACATTGGAGATCAAGATTAATCACCCCAAAAGGACGATAGCTTCTAGCGGCTATGAATAGTAACAACTACTCATATATTTCCAGTGGTGAACCTACTTATTGGCCAACCGACATGAACAAAATACCAGATCTACTTGACTTCTGCGTAACAAAAGGAATTCCAAAAAGATCGCAAAGAATTGAATTTTGCTTTGACCTTTCCTCGGATCACTCGCCTGTATTGATCACGATAAGTACTGAACTTGTTGAGATACAGCTACCACCGAAACTAGACAACAAATATACGGATTGGGAAAGGTTTCGGCGGGTGATTGAGGATAGCCTAAACCTAAACATATCTTTAAAAATAAACTATGAAATAGATGAAGCCATACAAAACTTTAACGTAATTATACAGGAAGCAATTTGGCAAACAACACCCCTAAAAAACACGACGCTCATGAAACAAGAGCTACCAAGCATAATCAGACAAAAAATCATAGAAAAACGAAATTTAAGAAAAACATATTTTAGGACAAAAATATCTTAGCAATCTATCAGCAACAGAAAGTACAGACTATTCTCTATGGAAGGCTACGAAAAAGTTTAAACCAACCCTCCTATTCGCGCAGAAAACGGCCAATGGGCCAAAAGCAATAAAGAAAAATCAGAAGTGTTTGCAAAACATCTCACAGAAGTCTTTCAACCTTTCCCTGCTGAGAATAATCAAAGTTTTGAAGCATCCATCCAACAATTTTTAGAATTTCCATACCAGTTAGAACTTCCACCGGAAAAGTTTAAGGTAAATGAAGTGATAAAAATAATACAAAATCTTAAATCGAAAAGTCCCCAGGCTTCGATCTTATAACCAGTAAAATTATTAAACAACTACCCAGGAAAGGAATTGTGTACCTCACTCAATTATTCAATGCAGTATTAAGAACCGCATATTTCCCTCTCCTCTGGAAAGTCGCAAAAATTATACTAATTCCCAAACCAGGTAAGCCTCTGGAAGATGTCAAATCATATCGACCCATAAGCTTACTGCCGATAGTGTCAAAGATTCTAAAAAAACTGATACTCTCAAGAATTCAACCACTCCTCTCAGATCGAGAACCTGACTTGTTTTTTTGTAGATTTCCATTCTACTAATTATGGACTTAATGAAGTTATTTCTAGGATGTTACGTACGGCGAACAATTACCAAACAGATTTAGAATTATTTAATACTTCAACTGCATCATTTAAAAAACATGTTAAAAAACTGTTGTAGCTAGCCTATGTATCTTAGCCTAATAAAATAAAAAAAAAGTCAAAATGTAAATTCGTACAGGTTAAAATAAATTTTATATCAAAGTTTAGGTGGGTACAAAAGATATTTTCAAGAAAGTATCCAAATCATACAAGGGGATCATTGTTTAAATAATTAAAAAGGGGTCATTCTTGCAAAAAAAATACTTTTTTAACTGCTGAGGTAATTCACTCATTAGTGAAGGTCTATGGGATTTTTGTCTGCAAATTTGAAGAGAAAATCTTTCACATAAGACTTACTAAATTAAATTTGACCCCCTATTTATTTAAAAAATTTTATAAAAAACTTTAAAAACAAATTTGCAAAATAATATTTTTAGCGTTTTAAATAAGCACTATAAAATATCTTTTTTTACAGACTAAGTTGCGCTATATTACCAGTATTAAGCAAAAAAAAAATTGGTCAAAAAATATTTAATATTTTTTGAAATATTGAATTTGTTTATTAAATGTAACTATATTTTCAATTTCAAAAACGCGGTTGTTGCCAAAGAAATATTCACCTGCTTAAGATCTCATTATTTTTTATTTTTATGTATATTTTCGATAAATGCATTGATAAATTCAAATTTCAATTAAACTTCCCCATAAAATGGCATTTGAAAGTTATTCAAATTTGTTTATAATTTGTTTTTTTAATAACGTCGCGGAGATTAAGTATTTTGAAAAGCCGTTTCGATAATTTGGTTCCTGGGAATTTTTTACTAATTAACAAAATTTTTTTGTCGTTTTTTCTTCTTCTTTTTTTTCTTGGAGTTATATTACTACGGGCGCTTTTAGGGTTAAATTATATTAAGAATGCCGAATCTCTGAGTTTTAGATTCTAGATCTAAAAATATTAAGATTTAACTAAAATCTCTTAAATAAAATGTGGCTACTTACTGAGTTACAGGGTGTTTTATTTAAAAATTTAAAAATTATTTTTACCAAGTACTTTAAAACTATTTGACGTATCCTTATCGTACTTGGCAGAAAGTGTAGCTATTATACACTCTACTAAATTGTGATTAATAAACGTTTCTAGCTAGTGCCAGAGGCGTACGACAGGGGATAGTGAATGATTGACCCTTCCCAAATTCTACGCCACTGAGTGAATTACTATTTTAGCGAAATTTTTCGATTCTCCAATACTTTGTATGTAAATAACTTTATTGGTATCGATAAAGTCATCAGTTTGAGAGATATTGGAAGTTTAAAATGAATGAATGAATGAATCAAAATAAATATGCCGTTTCATTTTTAACGTCCTATATCTCGAAAACTAATCACTAAATCGTTACCAGTAAAGTTACCAGTATTTACATAGAAAGTATTAAAGAATCGAAAAATTTCGCTAAAATAGTAATTACCTCAGTGGCGTAGAATTTGGGAAGGATCAACCATTAACTATCCCCTGTCTTACGCCTCTGGTAGTAGCTAGAAACTTTTGTTTATCACAATTTAGTAGACTGTATAGTATGATAAGGATACGTCAAATAGTTTGAAAGTACTTGGTAAAAATAATTTTTAAATTTTTAAATCAAACACCCTGTAACTCAGTAAGTAGCCACATTTTATTTAAGTGATTTTAGAACAATCTTAATATTTTAAGGTCTAGAATCTACAACTTAGAGATTCGACATTCTTAATGAAATTTAACCCTAAAAGGGCCCGGAGTAATACAACTTCAAGAAAAAAAAAAAGAAGAGGAAAAAAAGACAAAAATATTTGTTAATTAGTGAAAAATTACCAGGAATCCAATTTTCGAAACGGTATTTCAAAATATTTAATCCCCGCGACGTTATTAAAAAAAATTATAAACAAATTTGAATAATTTTCAAATGCCATTTTAGGGGGAAGTTTAATTGAAATTTGAATTTATCAATACATTTATCGAAAATATACAAAAAATAAAAATAATAAGATTTAATACAGGTGAATATTTCTTTGGCAACAACCGCGTTTTTGCAATTGAAAGTAGAGTAACATTTAATAAACAGATTCAATATCTCAAAAAATATTAAATATTTTTGGATCCATTTTTTTTATTAATACTGATAACATAGCGCAACTTCTCCTGTAAAATAAGATATTTTATAGTGCTTATTTAAAACGCTAAAAATAATTTTTTGCAAATTTGTTTTTATAGTTTTATGTATAATTATTTAAATAAATAGAGGGTCAAATTTAATTTTGTAAGTCTTATGTGGAAAATTTACGCTTCAACTTTGCAGAAAACAATCCTATACACCTTCATTAATAATTGAATGAAGTCAGCAGTTAAAAAAGTAAGTTTTTTGCAAAAATGACCCCTCTTTAATTATTTAAACAATGATCCCCTTGTATGATTTGGATACTTTCTTGAAAATATCTTTTGTACCCATCTAAACTTTGATATAAAATTTGTTTCAACCTGTACGAATTTACATTTTGATTTACATGTAGTGTAATTTTATTTTACTAGACTACTTACTGTATTTTATACATTATTGTACAAAAACTGAAAAAGGGTTTAGCCCGTCAAGAAATAAATAAATAAATAAATAAATAAATAAATAAATAAATAAATAAAATGATTTCATTTTACGCCGATTTTTTATGGCACGATAATTTACGGCGCCCATTGGTTTGACTACCTCCTCCACCAATGAAATCATTTCATCTAAAATTGGTGGAGGAGGTAGTCAAACCAATGGGCGCCGTAAATTATCGCGCCGTAAAAAATCGCCCGTGTGGCCAAAGCCTTAAAGAATAGTTTTCAATCTGCTAAATATACTGTTTGGACAAGTACTGTAGTTTAAATAATCGCTCTCCGGGATAAACAAATTCAATAACCAACTATTTGGTCGATCTAGCTGAGGTTTGGTACACTTCAATAAATCCATTAATTGCCATAATTTTATGTAGCTATATTACATATCATTTTGTAAAAAACAAGGTTATTAAAATTTACAAATTACTGCATTAAAAATAAGGGTTTTTTGCATTTATCTCTATCAATTGGTTATTAAATATCTATAACTTTTTAATTGCACTATTTCTCTAAAATGTATAAGACACGTTTTATAGGCAAAAGTATAGAAGTCGTTTACAAAAATTCTCGTGATGGGAATAACCTTTTCTTCCGACAATACTGTTTAACCTGCCAACAGACGGATACGTGAAGAAACCGAAATATCCGATAATCAATTTGGCTTTATGCAGGACAGAACATGACATATCTAAGACATAGGGCATAACATACGTCGGAAAAATGAAAGAATACCCATGAACGAACATATAAAACACGCTGTATTTTCCTGTCACCGTGTCACAAAGAAAATTGTCCAGTGCAAGTACATGTAACAATAATTATTACATGTACTTGCACTGGCCAATTTTTTGTGTGACAAGGTGACAGGAAAATACAGCGTGTTTTATATGTTCGTTCATGGGTATTCTTTCATTCTTTCATTTTGTATCTAAGACAAAGCTAATGACAAACCTGGTCCCCAGTGAAAACATAGTCAATAACGACTGAGATATGGAGTTTACGGAAAAGTACACATATCTTGGTCATGAAATACGAATCACGAGAGACCATCAAACATGCGAATTGAAACGAAGATATATCCTCTCCTGGGCCGCATATGGTAAACTCAGATGCGTATTAAAAAGTGATCTGCCAATCTGCTTGAAACGAAACTCCAACATTAACAACCGCATCTAAGAATTGCTCAACGTAAGATGGATGGTAAGACATGTAGAAAGAAAAAGAGAGCCTATGAAAATAAACAAATAGAAAAAATGGAAGAAAATTTCAAAAACAACGAAATTAGAGGGGCTTACGAATACCTAAAAAAGATAAGAAGTGGGTATAAACCTCGAACAAATCTATGTAAAGATGAAAGTGGGCAAATAATCAGTGACCAACAGTCACAGAAACTTGGAAGTATTATTTTCAGACCCTACTTGGAACATAAGTAGACATGGAAGATGAAATGGTATGAACTACGTTGAAGAGAATGAAGTAGGTAATGGAGTAGAAGCTCCAACTATAGAGGAAGTTCTCGAAGCTATTAAGGCCCAGAAAAACAATAAAGCTCCGGGAGTTGACGAAATACCAGCAGAACTGTATAAGGTAGGTGGCGACCACCTATCAAGTCACATCCACGCGCTCATCAAAGACATAAGGCAAGAAGAGAAAATACCCGACGACTGGAAGAAAAGTATATTATGCCCGATCTATAAAAAAGGAGACTAACTTCAGTGCAAAAACTACCGTGGAATCTCTCTAGTATGTACAGCATATAAAGTCCTCACGTATATTATAAACCAGCGGCTCCAACCACTAGCAGAAAATATTATTGGAGAGTATCAGACGGGCTTCCGACGGGGAAGATCGACACTGGATCAAATATTTACAGTCAAACAGATCTTGAGCAAATCATGGGAACACGATATTGATGTTCACAACGTGTTTGTATACTTTAAACAGGCATACGACTCAGTCAAAAGGAACAAACTATACTATATATTGGCTGAATTGACAATACCACACAAGTTAATAAGACTCATTAAAGCCACAATGGATGAAACTCAGGCATGTGTACGAATACAAAACCGCCGGACAGACTTTTTCAAAATTTCGCAGGGACTAAAGCAGGGAGATGAGCTGGCCCCAACATTGTTTAACCTGGCACTATGCGGTTAGGCAAATGCAAACTGGACGAGGAAACCTACTGACCAATCGAACGGTTCAACTGGCCGCTTATGCCGATGATATTAATATTATGAGTAGAACATGAATAGGAGCACAGGAAGCATGCAGAGTTAAAAACACAAACAAAAATGCTAGGTCTGGAAATTAACACAGAAAAAACAAAAATAATGACTCAGACGAGAAGAAATATAGTCCTACAAAACATTATACATGAAGATGACATTGAAACGGTTGGAAAGTTTACATACCTGGGAGTAGAAATATATGCCGACGGATCAGAAGATGAAGTAATACGGAAGACAATAACGCAGGCAAATGGAACTTATTTTTGCCCCCTCCCATATATTTCGGTCTAAAAGTGTCCACCGAAATACAAAGATGAGAATCTATAAAACCTTTATTCGACCAATAGCATGTGAAGCATGCGTCCTGAAAGAAACATCCAAAAACAAACTCGACACATTCGAAAGGAAAGTACTGAGGAGAATACTAGGACCTGTGAGGGAAAACGGAATCTTCAGAAGTTGATACAACAACGGACTTTATAAACTTTATTAGGAAGCACCCCTGTCAGACTTCATTAGAATACAAAGAATGCAATGGGCCGGACATGTGATAAGAATGGGAGGGGATTGGCTACCAAAAAGAGCACTGAATGCTAGATTGCAGAGAAAGAGACCGGTTGGAAGAAAGCCAAGAAAACGCTGGGAAGACACAGTAAACAGCACAAGCCCTTTTAGGAGTCCGTGTATGGAGAAGAGCAGCCGCAGACAAGCAAGGGTGGAGGCAAAAAATAAAGGAGGCCAAGGCTCAATTTGGGCTGTAGTGCCGTAGAAGAAGAAGAAGAAGAAGATGGATGGTGTTTGGATGATGCGATGATTGTTGTCATTGCGGAACCATATAACAAACTAAGAACTACTATTGAGGACAGTAGTCACATATGTTGTATGTCAGGGTGGCTAAACTTAAATGGAACTGGGCCGGTCATGTGGCACGTCTGACAGATGAGAGGTGGACAAAGAGATTGCTCAAGAGCCGATAAAAGAAGTAGGGGAACACCACCCACGCAATGGACGGACGATATAAAAAGAATGACCACAAATTGGATTCAAAGCGCCCAGGACAGAAGACAGTGGTCGAAAATAGGGAGGCCTATATCCAGCAATGGATGCAAAAAGCTGATTGATTATAAGGGCAGATCAACAACAGATGCAATTTTCATTATAAGGCAATTGATGGAAAATGTACAGGAATAAAGAAACAAACGTTCATATGGCATTCATTGATCTTGAGAAAGCATATGATAGAGTTCCTCGAGAGATTATGTGGTGGGCACTTAATAAGAAAGGAATACCTGGTGAATATGGAAAGATTATGAGAGATATGTATGAGGGATATCGTCTAGTGTCAGGGCAGGTGTGTGAGAGACTGATAAATTTTATGTGAAAGTAGGATTGCACCAAGGGTCGGTACTGAGTTCTTATTTATTCTCATTAGTTTTGGGCCAGATAACAGCGAAACTACATGGTAACATTCCATGGTGCTTAATGTATACTGATGATATAGTATTAGTTGGAAATAGTGAGAGACTTAGAACAAAAACTGGAACAGTGAACACAAGCTCTGGAGGAAAATGGTTTAACACTTAGTAGGACAAAAACAAAGTATTTGGAATGTTCATTTAAAGATGGAGTTACTACAAATAAAATGATGTCTTTGGATGGTGAAATGATTGTGAAAAGTGAGAGTTTTAAATACCTCGTATCGGTATTACAGAGTAATGGGGGAAATAGATGGACATTCATGTAATAGAATTAAGGTTGAATAGATGAAATGAAAGGAAGCGAGGGGTGTGTTGTGTGACATAAAAAATCCAATGAACCTTAAGGGAAAATTCTATAAAACACAAATACGACCGGCTATGATGTACGGAACTGAATGTTGGACAATGAAAAAAAAAGACTAACAACGAGTACATGTGGCGGAAATGAGAATGCTTAGATGAATGAATGGAATGACAAAAATGGATAAAATTAAAAATGAGTATATTAGGTGAAGTCTAGGTGTGGTACCAATTGAGGCCAAAATGGAGAGCATAGGTTAAGATCGTTTGGCCATGTTCAACGTCGAGACGTTAATCACCCAATACGAAGAATTGCTGAAGTGCAGATTTCTGGAAGGAGTAGGAGAGGAAGACCAAAGACGACCTAGGAGGAGACGCTTAGGCAGGACATATTGGTAAAGGAAATTATTATTGATATGACCCAAGATATAATTGTGTGGAGAAATGTAATAAGGGAAGCCGACTCCGCATAGGGATAAGGCAAAGATAATGATGATGACAGTTTAACCTGCCAACATTCCTAACATCGTCTAATAGCTTTCAACAAGTCTGAATTCAAAATTCACCCAATTCGTCATCAATGAGAAATCTACTGATTTTTTGTGGCTTCATATAGAGGTCTCTACTAGCGTACTCAAGCATTTTATGTTATCATAACAGCCATATAGATAAACAGTATTTCATTTTAATCCGAGCAATCACAAGTCTTCCTGATGAGACGTGAAACTTCGAAACATGTACAAAAGAACAATAGAGCTCGGATTGAAATTATTATTGTCATTATATATGAATTTTTTTTCTTTATATTATTAAAGTTTGCATAATTTGTTTACCAATTTTTTCGTTTTTTAGCCACTGATGCAGAAGACCTAACCTGCCCTCCCAGTAACTCTGGCACAACTTACGTTAAGTTAAAGGATGCAGTCCTTTGCAATTATGACAGCTCAGTAAGGCCCGTGGTCAATCATCAAAACTCAACATCTGTATCGTTTAAGCTTATTTTAAAGTTCTTTGATTTTGTAAGTATTAACTCATTTTTTATATTTTTATAAAGCTTAAAAGGCCTTTGACCTAGTAATGAACTAGTTCATTACTTCTTTCCATCTCCCTCTGTACAATGCTTTTCCTTTTCCCAATTCTCTAACCATCTTTTTATCGTTTGCAACTTCATCTCGTTTGATTGGTTTACAGGATAGCACCAGTGTTATTTGTAATTCTGCGTTGTTTCTTTCTTTTCATTACCATCACCATAACATCTGTCCAAAACGTATATGTCCGATTTTTAAGTATCCATGTTTTAGTACTCTTGTTTTTACATTTCATGAAATAAACTGATCTGATTACTATTTGTATTGTTCCCTATTTTCTCTTTCTGTCGCTATTCTTGCTTTCATATTTGTGTTCATTTTTTTTTATTTTCACTCTAAACTAATTAACATTTTTGAACCTTTTAAAATTATATACAGGGTGGGGCATTAGTGTGACAAAGTCCAATTACTCGTTTGTCGTAAGAGATACGAAAAAAAGTTATTGACATAAAAGTTGGGGCACGGATAGGACCATAATTTAAAAATATTTTTAGATATACAGGGTGACCTGTATTAACAGGGTGACACAAACTTATTTTTTTAAGTGGCACACCTTGTATATTTTTACTTTTTGGATTGTCCTCGATGTCTTCTCTCTCAAAATATAGGGTTTTGCAATATGATACGACGTAGTTTAAAAGATAATTACGTTTAATTGTTAATTTCGTAGCAACATTCACACCCTGTAGAATCGTGGTGATTTGACATCAAAGTTTCTACTTATGGTCAAACGATTTTTAATGTAGTCTAATATTGTTAAACATTAATCATATAGCGAAAGTTTAATATTAATATACAGGGTTGGTCAAAACTCAGAATGAGTATTTTCTGAGTTTTCTTAAATGGAACACCCTGCATTTTAGTATTCTAATGAAATGATATTTTATGGTACTTTGTTATTTCTTAAGCATTCCCTATACATAAGTTCTTTAATTTTTGAGTTATTCGTGATTCTTTAATCCAAACATTAATTGCAACAAAAATTACGTGAAATTTTATTAGGTGGCTGTGCAAATATTCAATCAAAAATCATTTTTCCAAAAAAAAGTAGATAATAATCTAGACTCTAGACTGATCCTTAATTTATTAATTTTGGATGAGATATCCAAATACCTACGTAGTTAAGATTGCTTATGCGTAAAATATTAATAAAAACATACCAGATTCTACCTAGTTGGCTATGACAATAAATTTGCTAAAACATTTGACATTATACTAGTTCCAGTTGCTTTGTTACCATTACTAATATGAATTTTTTTAATGAGTAACTGATGAGTAACTGATCAAAATGGTTTTTGTGCTAGGAGAATATAACAAAAATGTGCTACTAGCAATAAGAATTTTTCATTAGCAATTCCCTGATAGACGAAAACCAAGAAGAGAAACTTTTCAAAGTATACTAAAACGATTTCAACAGTCTCGGTCTAGACTATACATATCGTCGGTCTAAGATGCAAATTGCCCAAGTCCATTTTTGGCGAAAATTGTTTTTTGGTGTCATCTAGTAGTAGACGGTAAAAGCTACCATCTGATAATTCCCACAAGCGCCATTATTATTTTATTTCGCGCCAATTTCGCTAAACGAATTTTGCTGAAGTCCAAACGTTTTTTCACATTCATACGAATATTGCCTATGTCCATTGTTTGATCAGATATTCGATTGTACGTAACAGTGTTAATGAAATTGTTTTGATTGAAAACGTTAGAAAATGTACGTAAATAAATATATTTTGATTATTATAATTAATATGGATATAGTATAATAAGTAGAAAGTTTGTGTAAATATTTTGTTTAATTAATTTTTGTCAATATGTATTGCATGAAGCTAGGCAATTTTCTCTTTTATTACTTTTGTTGTCTGTTGGACATAGGCAATTAGGCAAATTCCAAAGTTTTTTGTCTCTCCTGTAAAATTTTCAATTTGTGACTTGGGCAATTTGCATCTTAGACCGACGATATACTAACATTATAAGAATGTTATTCCTAATATACAGATCCTCAGTTAGACTAAGGATTACATTTAATTCATTTTATTCATTTACAATAGTTTTTATTCGATCAGATTTCTGGTAATTTAAGTATCCAGTCCGTTGAAACCGTTTTAGTATAATTTCAAAAGTTTCTCTTATTGGTTTTCGTTTATCAGGGAATTGCTGACGAAAAATTCTTATTGCTAGTAGCACATTTTTGTTATACTCTCCTAGCACAAAAACCATTTTGATCAGTTACTCATCAGTTACTTATTAAAAAAATTAATATTAGTAATGGTAACAAAGGAACTGGAAATATAAAAATAGTATAGTGGCAAATGTTTTAGCAAATTTATTGTCATAGCCAACTAGGTAGAATCTTGTATGTTTTTATTCGTATTTTACGCACCAGCAATCTTAACTACCTAGGTATTTTAATATCTCATCCAATATTATAAATTAAGGATCAGTCTAGATTAATATCTACTTTTTGTTTTAAAAGTAATTTTTGATTGAATATTTGCACAGCAACCTAATTAAATTTCACGTAATTTTTGTTGCAACTAATGTCTGGATTAAAGAATCACGAATAATTCAAAAATTAAAGCACTTAGGTATAGGGAATGCATAAGAAATAGAAAAGAACCATAAAATATCATTTCACTAGAATACTAAAATACAGGGTGTTCCGTTTAAGAAAATACTCATTCCGAGTTTTGACCAACCCTGTATATTAAAATTAAAATTTTCGCTATATTATTAATGTTTAACAACAGTAGACTATTAAAAATCGTTTGACCATAAATAGAAACTTTGATGTCAAATCACTACAATTCTACAGGGTGTGAATTTTGCTACGAAATTAATAATAAAAACGTAATTATCTTTTAAACTACCTCGTTTAATATTACAAAATCCTATATTTTGAGAAAGAAGGCATCGAGGAGAATCCAAAAATGTAAAAATATACAGGGTGTTCCATTTAAAAAAACATAAGTTTGTGTCACCCTGTCAATACGGGTGACCCTGTATATCTGAAAATATTTTTAGATTATGTCTCTACTCGTGCCCCAACTTTTACCTACATAACTTTTTTTTGTATCTCTTACGACAAACGAGTAATTGGACTTGGTCACACTAATGCCCCACCCTGTATTTATAATTCTTCCATGTATAATTTTTAATTTTCTTCCTCTTTGATTTCTATATCGCTTCGAACATTTATTGACATTTTTTTAAATACTCTTTATGAAGCTCTGTTATGTAGCTATATCAGCTGTTTTAACTAATTATTGAAGCACTTTATCCACTCTGAATAAAAAAAAAAGAATGTGTGTGTACTTTGTACGCACGTAAGAAGTTATACTTCTATTATATGATTTCTTAAAAATAAATATACTTTAAACAGTTTGTTTTAATTTTTTTTAAACACCAAACTAATTTTGTGCTTACCGCTTTCAAAAAAATAAAAAAAAGTATAGGATTCCACTGAATTCGAACTCAAGACCTCTCGATCTCTGGCCGAATGCTATACCAAATGCGCTACGAGGACTGTGTCTGTATCGGTTCGGACGTACCTAATGACAATTCACGGTAACAAACAGACAAGGTGAAGGTGAAGTATAATAAATATACAATAAAATGTTTTAATAATACTCATCTTACTCCTGAGGAAGACAAATCCTCCAAAGACACAAAAATTATAATAAATATATTTACTAAAAACACTAATATATTCTTTTCACACCATTTCTTGCACTGATATATTTTATATTTATACATAAGTAGAAAGATTTAGCAACTAAACGCCATACTGTCTGTGTGCGCATGCGCGCAGTATGATGAAATTTTACTCTCAATTGCGCCTAAAGAAGTATAACTTCAAAAAAATAAATTACTTGGCAACAAAAAGGTAACACTGGCAGATATTCCCAAAACAGATAGAACACGACTTCTACGGAACACAAAAAGAAATATGGAGAAACTTCAGAGGACAAAGAAAAGAGATGAATGAAAATAAAAATGACTAATAAAAATGAAACTCTTTCCAACACCAAAAGTGACGACAAACGAAGAAATAAATATTGAGGCGGAAGAGGTAATCACACTATCTAGCTCCGGAAAGTTCAAAACAGAAGTGGAAGATCAAGTGAACAGAGCAAACAGAGCCGCAGGTTGCCTGAATTAAACAATATTGAGAAATAAAAATATCGGGAAAGAAATGAAAGGATTAATTTAAAAAACATTCATCAGACGACCAATAATGAGATAGGCGACAGAAACACATCTTGACGCAGAGAGAACAAAAAGATTGCCAGAAACAGCTGAGATGAAAAATCAATGCTAAGACACTATTGGGCAGAGCTAAAAGTACAGATGTACGATGGAGATGCAAAGTGAAGAACATCAAAGACTGGGCAAGAAATAGAAGAGTGGAATGGAACGATCATATAAGTCGAATCACAACAAATAGAGTAGTAAAGACGGCAAGAGACGGTTCCCCAATAGGAAGGCGATCAGTGGGAAGACCACAAAAACGATAGAACGACCACTTAATGGAGACATATTGAAAAACTGATAGAGTCAGGTCTACACAAAAAGAAGAAGGAGAAGAAGATAAAACTATACCTAATTACACTCTCGAATTAGATTCTAGCAAAATCTGTGAGAATATATACCAGAGTCCTTAAAAGTTTCTAAAAATTTAAGTATACTGCAAATAAAAACAATATTGTAGGAGGTAAAAAATGCTTCAGAATAGCTTTTTGGTCATGTTTGACTTTATTATATTAATAAAAATTACCAGATATCAGCATAGTATAAAGCATATATACCTACCAAAAAATCGTAGGAGGGCAGCCTACGGCAGAAGTGGCTCGAATATGCAGTAGGACAGGGGTCACCAATGACAGCTAATCTGGAAAGCTCAACGTAGATGGCGCTTGTGTAGTTTCAGGTCACGTCAACTTACGTCACTTATTCAAATCAATCTACTTATAAGTAAATATTGCATATTTGTTGCGCTGTGTGAATTTAATTTGAGAAAATAAAATGCCTCAATGTTGTGCTGTGCCTTTGTGCTTATTGAGAACATCAGGATACAGGTTTTCCAAAGATATTCTGATGAGAAAAAAGTGGATTGTAGCAATAAGAAGGGATAAATATCTTCTGACAATAAATACACGTATCTGCAATAAACATTTTGTTGAAACAGATTACGTATTGCACCTGGATTCGACTGTAAAAAATCGAATACTTCACTTAAAACTCAGATCAACATAAATATTTTTATTTTAGTCTGAGCTATAGAAATAAAATATTAAGACGATGATTAATATAGCTTACCCTTCGATAAGTTATAAGGACTTCCTTTTTTCCAGTAACTCTCGCATTCCAGCAAAAAGAATATCGAAAAAAAATGGAAGAACTGAAACTTATTAATGAAAAGGCGCTTCAAGATATTAATCAATTACGAAATGAATTAAATATCTTCAACGAAAGAGTAAAAAAATTAGAAAGAGAGGGAAGAAGGAAAAATATTGTGATTCAAGGACTGCAGATTGACACCGATCAACGTAGAAAAATTCATAGAAAAGGAAATGCGAGTAAAAGTAAACGTTAATGAAAGAAGAAAGCTGGGAGACAATATATATTTGGTAGAGATGGATAGCAAGACAGAAAATACCAAAATAATGCAAAATAAGATGAAAACCAAGCAACTGAGAGAAAAATATACATAAACGATCATCTGACGAAGGACGGATAGGGAAATAATGACCAAAATAAGAAGAATTGTTAAGGAAGAGAAAATCAAAGGAAATAGCACAAAAACAGGACACCAAAGACTGACAATATACAATGAATTATGGAAATGGAATAAAGAAAAGGAGCAGCTGGAAAGAAGAGAGCAAAAAACTAGAATTGAATGCAGTATTAGGAGACCCAACAAAGATGACCCGGCAAAGAAAACGGAAACAAGAATCGAAAACTAATAAACGAGATAATGGCAATAAAGAAGACCTATTAAAATAGCGACGTGGAATATAAGAGGATCATTCAAGGAAGAAAAGCCAAAAAATATAAATTTGATCTTTTGGCAACAAGAGACTAAGAAACTGGGACAGGGCAGTTAGGAAATATATGGCTATATAAACAGTGGATGCTGTTAAAGGGCTTCCCTTTTTCCAGTAACTCTCGCATTCCTTCTCCTTAATTCGTTTTTCAAAGTACAAACAGTCCAAAATCCGTATTTTTCTGTCATAATTTATTATTTATTAAATCATAAACAAGAGCACCGTATACAAACTTCACGAATTGTCAAAACGTTGACTCTCAACTATACTAGCGCCGCCAAGCGGGAGCAACGGCGTACATAGCTGCCATTAGCGGACCTCGGTCCGCATCCGGATCGTGGGCTAGTTGTGTACGGACCGTCAATACATTCAGAATATACCTAGTGTTTGGCAATTTTGAAAATGTTTGGCCATGAAATTGTGTACTATGTTTGGCTCAACTTATGTGCGCGGTAGAGATTTCACTTAACATATGAATATCTCAACTCCCTAATGAGACTCGGTTGCACTAAACTCACTCCAAACTTCAGACAGTTTGTACATAAAAAAATGTAATTTTTTTCTCTGATAATTTAATTTTGCAAAGAGTTTTCCCCCTTATTGTTATACTTACTAATCATTAAATTTGAAATTAAGTAAACTGTAATATAAAATTGTCATGTGCATTTTTTTATATTCATTTCCTCTCTACTATATGTTAATTAAGTAGGAGTACTTTTCAGATGTGCATTTAATTAAAATAAGTTTCAGATTTAATAAGTTTGCAACAAACACCTTGCATTGAAACTAATGTAGAAAAGATAACATGTTAATTAGCATTTTGTACTATGATTATTTATTTTAAATTCCTCAGTTTCCTTTCTACAAAATTGTAGATGTCTAAAAACTTCATTAGCATTCAAAATATAAATTTCTAACTTTTAAAATATTCTCAGTAACAATTTACAATACTGCTGTTTTCAAAATATACTGATAATAACATCAAAATAATACACAATGAATTTATATTTTATTTATTGTACCAGGAAAACTTACTGAAAAGTATACAGTAACCAAAAAACAATCAGATATTATTAGTTTTGCTTTCCATACTAGTCCATGTGTGAGGCCACTTTCGTATGAAAAATGTTTCTGACTCGATTTCTTTGCCGATTCCTGTTCAAAAATGCCCCCTTTAAACAAATCAGAAGGGTGCCGGGCGAAACAATTTTTTAAGCAAATTCAAAATTACTTTTTTGCCTCGAAAAATGTATTTTTAGGTTTCTTGGGTAATTATAAACAAAAAAGGTCTGTTGTCATATTCCTGAAAAGTTGATAGTTTTCGAGTTATAAACGATTTAAAATCTGAAAAATGCGAAAATATACATTTGCGATGCTTGAATTCTCTTTTTTAGCGAAGTTTTAATAAAACGACAGATCTTTTTTGTTTAAGATGACCCAAAAATGCTAAAAACATATTTTCGGGTGCAAAAAAGTTGATGTTTTGAATTTGTTAAAAAAATGTTAAACAATTTCCGCCCAAAAATTTCGCCTGGCTCCCTTCTGATTTGTTTATAGGGTATAATTTTTAACAAGAATCCGCAAAGAAACCGAATCAGAACAGCCAGACACAGGCAGCATATATCAAGACCCCGGAAGTGTCATAGGTTTTCGAAACGGACCCTCAGGGAAACTAATTGGTGACCCCTGCAGTAGGAAGTTCTTTTATTTTGGAGAAACCATTTCAAGAAGAATATTTCTACCGTTTGGTTCTAGAGCAAAAAACCGAACCTGTTTAGAAAAATTAATTAAGTGCCATTTTTTCCAAATACTCGAAAGTTCATGGTATAATCTTTTTTTTTATTTTTCAGGACATCCTCTCGAGTACCTTTAAGGTGGATGCTTGGTTGTCATTGGTATGTACTTTGATAAATGGTTATGCATTTGTGTAAAACAATCAATTTTTAGTTTTGGCGTGATCAACACTTAACGTGGAAACCAAGTGACCATGATAATATTAAAAATATTTATTTATATACCTATCAAATATGGACACCAGACTTATCAGTTTATAATTTGTAAGTATTTAAATTTATAAAAATGTTGAATACAGTCTTCATACAATTTACTATTTTTTTATTAGGAATAAGTCACAATGTTATTTCAAAATAAGTTTATTTTGACGTTTCGATTTCCAAAGTTAAATTTTATAATCATCAGTGGCGCGCATAGGTGTGATGGTCTGAATAAAAAAATGGTACGCCACTGATATATTTCAAATAAAATAGATATTTTCCTAACAAGTGCAGAAAGTCATACTTTTCAGCACGCGACTGCAGTTTGCTGAACGACGCGAAGCGGGAGTTCGGCAAGCAGTCGAGTGCGGAAAAGAGACTTTTTGCAAGAGTTAGGAACAATATTTTTTATGAGTCTTTAAAAAATGACCAAATCTTAATCAATTAATTTAATTAATATGATTATTTCATTCATAGGAGATTCTGACCAATAGAAAGCTACATAAATCTAAATTAAATCGATAATTTTTGATAATTTCCCGTCGTCAAGTATATTACGTCAGATGCCCTTCGTTGCTACGAAAAAATACATTCAGTGACATTAATGACAATTAATGTTTTAAAAATTATAAAAGTGATGACTCTCAACCGTCAAATATTTATAACAACTGTGTGTTTAATTGTACTAATTTGTACTTACATAAATAAATTACAATAAAATTTTGGTTTTGAACAGTTTTATTCATGAAATAATCGCAACAAATTGCACTCGATCTCTAAAATTAATATAGAATTTTTGCCCTCGTGACACTTTGACATAATTTCACTCGCCTTCGGCTCGTGAAATTAAAACTGTCAAAGTATCCCTCGGGAAAAATTCAATAATTTTAGAGCTCTTGTGCAATTACTACTGAAAATACATACACAAATTAATTCTTTGATAAGGTTGTCAAAACCAAACTTTCAGCATAATTGGTTAGCATGACGACGATCTTGATTTCCATGACGACGATTCAAAACTACTGTTATTGTCTACTGATTTGACTGTGGAATATTATGTCAAAATTATTTTATTTCATCGAATTCTCAGTAGTAATTGCACAAGAGCTCTAAAATTATTGATTTTTTCCCGAGTGACACTTTGACAGTTTTAATTTCACGAGCCGAAGGCGAGTGAAATTATGTCAAAAGTGTCACGGGGCAAAAATTCTATATTAATTTTAGAGATCGAGTGCAATTTGTTGCGATTATTTCATGAATAAAACTGTTCAAAACCAAAATTTTATTGTAATTTATTTATGTAAGTACAAATTAGTACAATTAAACACACAGTTGTTATAAATATTTTACGGTTGAAAGTCATCACTTTTATAATTTTTAAAACATTAATTGTCATTAATGTCACTGAATGTATTTTTTTCGTAGCAACGAAGGGCATCTGACGTAATATACTTGACGACGGGAAATTATCAAAAATTATCAATTTAATTTAGATTTCTGTAGCTTTCTATTGGTCAGAATCTCCTATGAATGAAATAATCGCGTTGATTTCATTAAAACATGAACACAATAAGATATATTTGAAATAAATTAATAAATAATACCTAAATATTAGTTTTTCTACAACCGTGTTAAAAATGCAATTTTTAGCACTCAATACGAGCGTTAAAAATGGTACTTTAAGGCACTAGTGCTTTAAAAAAAATTTAAGGCACTGCAGTTCGTATTGACCGTATATGCAATTTTGATGTAATGTCAAAAAAATATAAAATTGGAATGTCAGTCAAAAGTAAAAGTTTTTGTAGATATTGTCCTGTAATTACGTTTGTAGAAAAATATTGTATGATATGCGTGTTAAAAAGTACATTTTTAAGGCACTCATGTGAATTGCAGAACTCGCTATCGCTGATTCTGCAAACTTTCACATGCCTGCCTTAAACGTGTACTTTTAACACTTATATCATAAATAACTATTATTGCATGTATTATAATTACTTTAAGGCCATATTAACATATCTAAATTACCACGCGTGCGGAAAAGTAAAACGCGTGCGGAAAAGTAAACCGCGTACGGAAAAGTAACACGAGTGCGGAAAAGTAAAACTTTCTAAACTAAAACGCGTGCGCGAAAGTAGACATTTTTGCACGCTCGTAGAAAAAATCATTTTTCAATTCCTCGCTAAATTTGTGACAAAAATGTATCCTGTCTTTGCGCCGTTTTTACGCAAAAAAGATTTTAACACGTTAATGAAACGAAAATTACGAGTTAATATGTTTTATTTTTTTGCATAAAAACAGCGAGTCATATAAAAAATAGGCAACAGAGATTTGTATCACTCCTTAAATAAGGGCTTCAAAAAGAGTTTTAATTTGAAATACATCAGTGGTGTACTACTTTTTCCTTTAAAAATTCATATGCGTGCCAATGATGAATATAAATTCTTAATTGTATGTCAAAAATGCGCAATAACTACCTCTGAAAACCCACCAAATTTTATTTGCATATATCAACCGGCTTCAGAGCAAACAATAAATCATCAATTTCTTCTTCCTCCTCTTTATAAGCAATCCTGATTGTTCATCGGTGGATTGATACCTCTATGGAAGATTGTCACCCCATCATTTGTACGGTCGGTCGATGCCTCTTCTACCGATTAATGACTTATCTATTGCTATTTTGACCACACCTGTCTCCCCCCCCCCTCTTCTGCTTATGCGATTATTCCATTTTTTCCTATTTAGTGTCCATTCATTTATACAATGTAGGTACGTTACATTTTCTTCTATTATATTCACTCCTCTTTCGATCTCTCAGCGTATTTCCTGGAATTGAAGGGTTTGGTGCAATAACCGTCCACGTGCACATTGCATAGTTTTGAGAAAAATGTGCATATAAAAAAAAGTAATTCTAGGTTATTGTATCAGTTATAATAATTGCTTCTTGTTGTTCATCAATTCCAAATTCTCAAGCTTGCCTTGAGTGGCGCCCACATTCAGTTTCTTAGACCTTCTCTTACCTTTCGTACCACTGTTATCCCAGTTGTCTTATCTAATTGCATTAATTTTGTGTTAAAATTTTTTTCTCCCTTGTTTATATAGTTTTATTATCCCATATCTCTGTTTTTCTATCTCAAAGCCAAACTTCAGTGTAGTAGAACTAGCCCGAATCCTCACTTGAGATTC
Source organism: Diabrotica virgifera virgifera (assembly GCF_917563875.1). Lineage (NCBI taxonomy): Eukaryota > Metazoa > Arthropoda > Insecta > Coleoptera > Chrysomelidae > Diabrotica > Diabrotica virgifera. The sequence continues at coordinate 174,179,979 of NC_065450.1, read as the reverse complement.
TGTGTCTCACTGGCCGTTTAAATTTGCTCCTCTGACCTAAGCCATTCTTTATTAGTATATTCAACAACTTCACTCCTGATTCTTTTTCAATTGTAAAATTATATCCTTCTAAATTATAATACCCCCGAGTATTGTGTTTCAAATTGTTCCTAAAGAGTATGCTATTAATAGTTTTGGTGCAATAACCATCCACGTTGTTCTACATTGAATTTGTTACACACTACGTGTCTTAGGGATGGCGCTTTTTGACAAAACACCGGTTTTCGGTTATACCGGTTTTTTTACTTACGGTTTAACCTGGCGGTTATAACCGGCCAAAAAAACCGGTTATTCCAAAAACCGGTTTTAGGATTTTGAATCAATATTCAATAAATACCCAATAGGTAAGTGTTAGAACGTTACATTTATATTGCACTTTAGGTATGTAGTTTGTGATAGTCCACATGTCCATTTTCAATATAAAATCCCTACAGTTTTCGATATATTGGAAAAAATCAATTTTCATTTGGTAACTCCAAAGGGCTGTAACTTTTTTAAAGTACAAATTTGTACTAAGGTAAGTTAAGTTCAATGGAACTATTTTTGGTCCCAGAATATGTGATGATTTATGACCTACCTCTTTGTTACAACCTTTATAATAAACTAACGCAATGAAAATTTCGGGCCCAATCAAAAATAGTAAAACTTATAAAATCATTCTTAAAATTCTGAACTGGATATACTACTGTCCTAAATATTATTGCAAATTTGTTGTATTTCCGAAAAAAAATCCTTTTTACCCAACAGACACAAAACATTTTATTTTTTCATTTTTTTTAAGTGATTCCAGATTCCATAGGAATGATTTTTTTCTCCTGGATTTATTAATGATAAAATATAAGTTTATTCTCATTTGTGTAGGCATAGCATCTATGCAATTATAATACAACTATGACTGCACAGCTGATTGATACTAAATATCTATTTAATATAATAGCTATTTTTAACTAGGATTTCCCAATTCAATAAGCAAGACATGTTAATAATTCCCAAGCTCATCAAAATAGTCAATTCAGCTTATCAAATTTGTACTAAGTCTACACATACATGTCTAAACATATTTCGGTGAGTGCGAGAGTCATTAACGAATATAAACATTAAACAAATCAGGAATTATTGATGAATTTAAACAAAATTTTTTTCTTATTCCTTATTTTTTTTAGAAGTAACTTAGCTTGTACGGTTTTTCACTGGTTATTACTTTAAAAAGAAAAAACCGGTTATAACCGGGACAAAAAACAACCGCTAAAACCGGTTATTGCGAAGTAAAAAAACCGGTTTTAGGTTATAACCGGTAGGTTTTTCCCATCCCTACTACGTGTAGGTACGGTTTTTGCTCCAAATTGTGCGGAGGTATTTTTGAAGGCAAGAAATATCATAAATTTAATTTCGACAAAAGTGGTCTTTGACCGGTTATTGCACCAAACCCTTCAATTCTTCTCAGTACTCTCATCTCTGTCGTTTCCAGTAGTCTTTAGTCTTTGTATTGTGGCTGTATCGGGTCTTATTTCTGATGCATACGTTATTATTGGTCTTATACTGGCTTCTCGACTTCATCTTAGTGTTAATATGTTGGTTTCACCATAGTGTTATTAAGGCATCAGGGTTGTCCAGGTCTCCGTAGCAGGACAATGTAATTCCAAGGTATTTTATTTCCATTACTTATTCAATACTCATGCCATAATTTCTATTTTACATCTGATTGGTTCTTGACCAATTAATATTGTTCTTAGTTTTCTGAGATGAAATTGTCATATTAATTTCGTTTGCTCTTTTTTTTGCTCAATTTTTTTGCCCTTATGTTAAATCTGTGGACTAATGTTTGCAGACTATATTCATGTTGGGCTATTAATATTACGTCGTCTGCGTAATAGAATATTTTTACTTCTTCATTTTCCATTCTGTATCCTCTTCCTTTGTTGAAAGGAAGTTATCAGTTTGTAAGACAAATTTCAACACCTCGTATCTCGGAAACTAAGCATTTACGGATATATGTGTAACAAAATGTCATTATTTTTTATGTATAATTATCCCCTGATGTTTGTCGCACATATTTACTAACTCCCTGTGTATTTTCAGAGCTAATCAAGGAGAAGATCCGGAATTGATTTCGACTATAAGATGCATGGTTAATTATAATGGCGTCGTCCTTTGCGTCCCTCCCATTCATATGGATGTATTGTGTGTTCCTAATTTGTCAAAATATCCTTTCGATAAACAAGATTGCAAATTACGGATAGGTTCGTGGATGCATAAGGTGAGTGTCTATTTATTCTTGAGCCAAAAACAAAATTAATAAGTGTTTTGATAGGATCGTTTTGTAAAGGTTACAACTATTTTACGCAAGTGATAAAAAGGGATATCCCAGTGGTTGCCTCCATCATCATTAGTCGTTTTGAATCCACTGCTGAACATAAGGCTCCCCTAAATAATCCCATTGCATTTGATCTTGAACAGAGATCTTGAATAGAGAAATATACGAGCAATATAGCGAACCAACTCTAGCACAATACACTAAACTGCAGAGATTACGGTGGGCAGGGCACGTAGTCCGCATGCATGAGAATAGAATCTCACCGAAAAATTGGTAAATGCAAGAATGCAGGGAAAAAGACTTCTTTGGAAGACCTAAAAAGAGATGGGAAGACGAAGTCGATGAGGATGCCAGGAACTTCCTGAGAACGCGTTCATGGAAAAGAACAGCGGTAAATCGAAATGATTGGAGAAGCTTGTTGAAGGAGGCCAAGGCTCGATTTGGGCTGTAGTGCCATTGGATGGATGGATGGATTTGATCTTGAGCACCTTGAATCCATTTTTGCTGAATGCGCTTGATGTGGTCCGATCACCTTGTTGAAGAACGTCCACGATTACGATAAACATCGTGTCTAGGTCTACATTCTAAAATTTTCTTGGTCCATCTTCCATCTCTGACTCTGGTAACATGTCCCACCCAGTTCAATTTCAGTTTTGTAACTCTGTAAGAGAAAAAAAAAACAAAAACCGGACCAAAAAACAAGAAAACATGTCGAAAAGAATACTTACTTGTAGAAACATGGAATGTAAGAGGCACATATGGCAAAGGTAAACTTAAACACCTTGCGAGAGAAATCAAAAAGTTCCAATTTGACATAGTAGCTTTGCAGGAGACGAAAGAGCTGGGAAATGATATATTAGAAATAGAAATACAGTGTTTTTTTAAGAGCGGTGGAAAGAATCGAATTTTAGGCACAGGTTTTATGATAAGAAAAGAACTAAAAGAAGCAATGTTTAAACCGGTATCAGACCGTATATGTACTATCAGGATCAAGGGAAAATACCAAAAAATCACCCTCATAAATATTCACGCGCCATCCGAAGAAAAAAATAATGATGTTAAAGAATGTTTCTACAGTGAACTTAACAGAACAATCGAAAGTATACCCAGGTATGATATGAAAATTGTTTTAGGCGACGCTAATGCCAAAATAGGGAAGGAAGAAGTATTTAGACCGACAATAGGAAAGCATAGCAAACACAAAGAAACTAATGAGAACGGACAATTTCTCATAGATTTCGCAAGAGAAAAAAATATGATCATATTGAGCACATATTTCGAAAGAAAAGAAATACATAAGGAAACATGGATATCGTCAGGTAGAAAGATTAAAAACCAAATAGATCACGTGCTGATTGAAAAAGAAGAACAGCAATGCATAAAGAAGATAAGAACATACAGAGGACCAGATGCCGACTCCGATCATTACATGGTGGGCATCAAAATGAAGCAAATGATACCAGAAAACAAAAACAAAATAAAGGCAAAGAAATATATTATAAATAAACCAATTCGATTAGCAACAAAGAAAGAGCAAGAAACGTGTGAGGAAACAATGGAAAGAGAACTAAAAAAGATACAAATAGAAGAACGAACAGAGAATAACTGGGACATCATAAAGCAAGTAATGAACAAAGCAGCAAAATAATGTAATAAACGGAGAGTGTAAGGAGAATAAAAAGCGAAAGGAGTGGTTCGACATAGAATGTCAAAACGAAATAGAACTAAGAAGATCATTAAGGATGGAAATGATAATGAAAGAAACGACAGAGACGAAGAATAAATATATATAGAGAAAAGACATAAAGTAAAGAGGTTGCTGAGAGAAAAGAAAAGAAAACACGTAGAAAATAAGCTAAAAGAAATAGAAGAGAACTACAGAAATAAAGAAATAAAAAACCTGTATCAAGGTGCCATAAATGAGAAAAGAGGATACCAACAAAAACCAATATTCGTTAAAAACAAAGCGGGGAATAATATAAGCGGTGAAGCAGAAATAGTAGAGATATGGAAAGAGTATTTTGACGAGTTACTAAATGGCAAGAATAAGTCAAACCAAAGAGAATACATGGAAGCAGAAGCAGGAAATGAACACTTAGAAGACACAGAAGATAATTCACCCAGCAAAGAACAAATCGAGGAAATCATAAAAGAGTTGAAGAATAACAAAAGTCCTGGAAGCGATAATATAACAGCAGAGATGATGAAATATGGTGGAAAATTGCTACATGAGTGGATATAAGATCATAAAAGAGATACGGAGAATAGAACGAATACCAAAAGATTGGAAGGAAGCAATTATTTGCCTATTACACAAAAAAGGAGACAAAACAGAATGTACTAATTACAGAGGAGTAGCATTACTAAATACCATATATAAAATCCTATCAAAATTCATAAAAGATAAACTTGAAAAAGAAGCTGAAAATATAATAGGCGAATATCAGTGCGGATTTAGACGAGGAAGAAGCACAACGAATCAAATATTCGTAATCAGAGAATTACAAGCAGAAAGCTATGAACACAACCTACCAACGATAGCACTATTCATCGATTTCAAGCAAGCATACGATAGAATAAAGAGGAAGAATTTAAAAGAGGCGCTTGAGGAATTGGGAGTTAGCAGAAAGTTACGCAACATGATACATCTTAGTTTAGAAAATACAGAAAATAGAGTCAAAATAAACAACCAATCATCAGACATATTTATAGTAAACGAAGGAGTAAGGCAGGGCGATCCTTTGTCATCATTACTCTTTAACTTATGCCTAAAAAAAATAATGCGAGAAGCAAAAATCAATAGAGAAGGATTCCTATATCAAAAAAGACACCAAGTTTTGGCATTTGCGGAGGATGTGGTTTTGCTTGCAAGAGGGAGAAAGAGCTACAGGAAATAGTACAGAGAATAGTAAAAGCAGCGAAGAAAATGGGACTCCACATAAATGAAACTAAAACAAAATGTATGGAATGGACAGATGGTCAGTTCAAGAATGGACGAAAGCTTAAAGTAGAAGTAGAAGAAGGAACATCATACGAATTCGAAATGGTAGAAAGATTTACATACCTAGGAGCAATAATATCACGTAAACCGAACATTAAAGAAGAAATACAATCTCGAATAATGGCAGGCAACAGGTACATGCGCTTAATGGAATGTTGAAAAGCAAGTTTTTATCACGAAAGACAAAAATACAGTTATACAAAACAACTATACAACCAATAGTAACATACTGCAGTGAGACATGGACAATGACAAAAAATGAACAAAGTTTACTGGAGATCTGGGAAAGGAAAATCCTGAGGAAGATATATGGAGGAGTAATAAGGGACCGTTTATGGTTAAGAAGATCAAATGATGAGTTAAAGGAATTATACAATCAACCTAATAAAGGCACAGAGACTTAGATGGCAAGGTCACGTAGAAAGGATACCGAACGCGAGGACTCCAAAAAGGGTACTAAACTACACCATAGACTCAAAAAGAGAAAAGGAAGACCGAAAAATAGATGGAAGCAAGAAGTCGAAAAAGATATGGAAAAAATGGGGTTAGAAGGCCAGAGAAGAAAAATGAATAACAGAAAGGAATGGAGAAAAATCACATACCAAGCCAGAGAAGATCTAGGTACCTAAAAAAAAGTGAAAATGAAGAACGAACAAACTTTTCAAGCCATGGGCCTCTAAGGCCTTTAGTGCTATTATATATATAATATAACTCTTTTAACTTCATCTGTAACACCTCAGTTTCTGAGGGATATATTGAACATTGACCTCCCCAGTGTTCTCTGTGCCACTTGTATCTTATTGATTACTCTTCTGGTAAAGGTAAATGCCAGGTATTGCCCCTATACCACAGTTGAAAAAAACTTCAAAGAAGTAAAAACTTGAAACAAAAGGATTAAAACTTTCACAACATTTTCGGTTTTATCTGGCCATCATCAGTGAACACATCTTAAAAGTAATTGAAACAAGCCACATAGCAAGGTCTAATAACATTTAGATTTACGTGATTACATGAATGTGACAATTATATTGAAATTTTTTGAGGCGTAAAACCCATTCTTAGGATGCGTGATTTATTCACTTTTGACTAAAATTCTTTAAATCTCATGAACCCTCTAATATTTATTTTATCTCTTTTTATTAATTATTATTGTTGGCTTTTGTTTTCCTCCCTAAACCCAAACAAACATTTTGCAATCACTTTCTCTGCATGAGTTTAAATCTATGTACATAATACACTGTTGTTTATTTCAGGGAGAAGAAATAGATATTGTAGCTGAAAAGAATGTTGTAAATGTAGACGACTTGATACCTAACGGAGAATGGGAGATTTTGTCCCATTCGACCGTTAAACATAAGGGTGTTTATGCATGCTGTCCTAACAATACGTACCCTTCGGTTGATATTAACTTCACCATAAGAAGGTTAGCTGGAAGTCATGCTGCTAGTATGGTAATTCCTGTAATTGGTAAGTTAAGTTAGTGAAAATAAAAAAAAAACGGTTTAAAGACAAACTGGCTGTATTTGTTTTGGTTTAAAATTATACCCGTGTTGAGCTGCCCCCCCACTTGCAAAAATTAAAATCCTTTATCCGCTCACCAATTTTCGTGAAAATGAATGGAGACAAAACGAATCTCTTACACCTTCAACCGCCGACCGAACTGGTCGATCCAGAGCACACACACGATGTCAAAACTGTAAGTTGTACGTTTTCATTACGATTCAGAGCAAATGAATGATTTCAACCATTGTTAACATCGACATACCATTCGAATAATGTTTTGGTAGTAATATAATACATTCATATTGAAGTACTAGCAGTGTTTTGACTCATTACATAATAAAATTGAACCTTTACCTATGGAAATACACCACTATCGAAGAACCACACATCATCTGAGAAACAGCTACAACGGTTGTTTCTGTACCCTGGCTCCAGAAGTATAGCCACACTTGGACGATTAGAAGTCCTAATCGTTCAAGTTGATTTTTACCTTCAGTGACTGCACTATAGAAAGAAAACTGCAATTAAATAATTGAGATGCGTATATTTTTCGAGCTCATAAATTATTAAACGATATTTAGTCGCCAAATAATTAATTTAAATTATTTTAAGTATGTACTACTCTCTCTTAAGCCGGGAATATGGGATGGTTTTCTTGCGAAGGGGATGTAAGGGGGTGATTTAAGAGTTTATTCTTAGAATATAAGCTATACGAATTAAACTACTATTAACTTTTTTGTAAAAACTTACCTACAGTTTTTCAGTGATTTACGAGAAACCGCTTCAAAACATGCATTTTTTTCACGAATAATTAAAATATTTTAATAACTTTATATAACAAATTATGTTGCTTATAATTTGTCCTTTTATTGATTTGTGCAGTTATTTTTTATAAAATAATTTTCACCCCCGAGAAGGGGCGGTATCCACCCTCAGGGTAAAGGCGCAAGGTGGACCATGTGACCTTTGTTTCTTGAGGTATCCTCTAACCACTGACCAATTTTCGTGAAAATCGATGAAGGTTCACCGAAATTGAAGGTAATCGTTGATTTTTACCTTCAGTGACTGCACTATACAAAATAAATTGCAATTTACTGATCTAAATGCGCGTAATTTGGGAGCTTATAATTTATTAATATAGCCCAGTAAATGAACGGAAAATGCGGCGATACCGTGTAATTTTCAGGGGCAACTCCGAATTGCATGAAAATTTGGATTTAGGTTCTACTTACCCTCCACTTCAAAGTTGAAATTGTGCCGTTGGTTGCTTTTACTTGGGAGTGACAATCAGCCCTTCTCGGGGGTGAAAAAACATACGTTCAAGATAAGACCGGAAATGGATAAATTGACTGATTTTAAGCAACTTTTGTTCTATAGAGTTTTTTACGTAAGTCAATACTTTTCGAGTTATTTGCCATTGAAAATGTTGATTTTTCGACAAAAAAACTACGTTTTCAGACGGTTTTTCGCAAATAACTCAAAAAGTAAATATTTTATCAAAAAAAATATTCTTAGCAAAAGTGTGGCCTATAAAAAAAATGGTGTATCAGTAAAGTCTATCAATCAAGTAAAAACAAAGTTGTACCTCATGAAAAATACGTTCTTATTCTTCTCCCCGTGTTTAGATTCCCAAATGAAATTAATCCCTACCGCTTTACAAACAATTTACTTACCTATCTATTTTTTATATGATCTGTCAGTCTCACCGGTTTAAACTGTTTATTTTTGAAAGGGTTATAGTTGAAAAAGCTTGAATGGGTTACAAATGGGTATGCAAATTTTGAACAGCCATATCTTAACCAATTTTTGTCTTACTGAGAAACAAAATGAAACTAGCATATTTATAATAGCAAAACCTATATTTTTTACTGTTTCAGATTTTTCTTATCACTAATACTTTTTGTAAAATTTGTTATTTTGAAAAAAAGGAAATTTTTCAATTTTTTTTTTAATATATAACCAAATTTTTTTAAAAATAAGCACTTCAAACCAATCAAACTTACAGATCATGTAAACAATACACATACAGTTAAAATAAATGGTAAAGCGACAACGATTAAATTCATTTAGGGTGCTAAATAGAGGGAGGTTTTCACGATTTTTTTTACCAAAAAAAGGGGCCAACTTTTCTTTTCAGTGTAACTCGTTTATTTTTGATGCTGAAAACTTTTGTAAAAAACAAATAGTAAGCTTTTTTTTAGATACTTTAAAAATGTTAATAAGTTTTTCCCGAAAAGGGCTTCATTCTTCGGTGATTTCGCGTTGAATTATTCGATTTGGAATTAGACGAATAAGGACGTATTTTTCATGAGCTACAACTTTGCTTCTACTCAATTTGTAGACTTTATTGGTACACCATTTTTTTCGTTTTTTTGTAAGCTACACTTTTGCTAAAAATATTTTTTTCGATAAAATATGTACTTTTTGAGTTTTTTGTGAAAAACGGTCTGAAAACGTAGTTTTTTTTGTCGAAAAGTCAACATTTTAAATCGCGAATAACTCGAAAAGTATTGACTTACGTAAAAAACTTTATAGAACAAAAGGTGCTTAAAATCAGTCAATTTATCCATTTCCGGTCCTATCTTGAACGTATGTTTTTTCACCCCCGAGAAGGGGTGACTGTCACCCCCCAAGTAAAAGCAACCAACGGCACAATTTCAACTTTGAAGTGGAGGGTAAGTAGAACCTAAATCCAAATTTTCATGCAATTTGGAGTTGCCCCTGAAAATTACACTCCAAAACGGTAATTTATTGGGCTATAAATGATTATGTAGTCGCCAAATAATAATTAATTTAATGTATTTTAAGTACAACTCTCTCTTAAGCCGGGAAGATGGGGTAGTTTTCTTGCGAAGGGGTTGTAGCTCAATAATCGAACTGCACGTGATTTAATAGTTTATTCTTAGAATATATAAGCTATAGGAATTATATCCGCAATACGATATATTTTAAGTCTTCTCAGCATTTTTCTCTTAAGTTAAATTAATTAAAGGGTTGTTTGGGGGTGAAGGGGATGAGCTCAAAAATCGAAACTATATTATTTTAAAAGCTCATAAATAGCTCGTAATTCTGCCGCAAAATCAATTAAATATTCCTATTTTTCAGTAGTGGGGGGGCTGACTCAGCCCCCCACTAAAATATCAAATTCCTGCTCAGTGGAACGAGCTCAAAATTTTTAATTTGCGGAATATGAGAGCTCATAAATAGCTCATAAATCAGGGCTATTTGTTTTTTAATTTTTGCAAGTGGGGGGGGGGGGCAGCTCAACACGGGTTAAAATTATTGTATTCCTAACTTGAAAAATATGTTAAGTGTTAAGGGAAAGACTGAAAATTTTTGTTTTTATTATTATCCCGGTTATTTATAGCGTTCTTTGCCCATAGAGGTATATATTGACATAGCGAGAGTGTCATTCAAAGCGAAGTGACGACACCATCTTTTTTCTTTGGATTAGTGCTGTTTCACTCTTACGCATATTAAGCTGCGACAGTTGTCCTCCTCTTCCGTGCCTACACTCACACCTTAATATCATCTTAGTTTTTCGGTACAATGTGCTAGAAAGAGATAGCGCAAACCAGTCGAAGAAATCTTGTCGTCAGGACGCGCGGAGTGAAGGCTCACTCTATGTTAATATATACCTCAACGTCTTTGCCTACCGGTTCCCAGTTTCCAGCTTCGTCGGTCGTTCCATACGCCAGAGTGAAGATTCCTTTCCGACATTGCCTTCTGAAGGCCGCCTAGCCAGCATTGTTTCGGCCTTCCTCTCTTCCTTCTTTCCCTTGACGTCCATTTTAGAACTTGTTTTGGAAGTCTGTCGTCGTCTATTCTTTCTACATGACCATACCAGATCAGTTGTCTCCTTTGAATTTCGTCTATGCTGGTTGACTTGACTTCCATTATATTTCTGATTTCGTCATTTTGTATCCTTTCAAGCCTTGATTTTCTAGCCGATCTTCTCCAGAAGTCCATTTTCAATGCAAGTAGGCGTCGTTCAAGGGATTTAGTACGTTGCCATGTTTCGTATCGTATAGAGCACTATACTTTTAAAGATGGAGTTAGAGATGAGATGTTTTCTTTGATTAAATAGTTTTTTTGACCATAGCATCCAATCACCCTTTTTCCTTTCACGATCCTTTGCTCTATCTCTTTTTCGGTGCGCCCACTCTTGTTGATTGTTGTTCCCAAATATACATATTCCTCACAGTTCTTGATTGTTTCTTAAATTTCTTACAATTTTGTACACACTTGAATGAATCAAGGAAGTGAAAAATAGTATGTCAAATTGTGTAAAAAGTATTTATTTCTTTAGCTAAGAGCTTTGGACAAAATTTTCATCATCGGAGCTAATGGTCAATAGAAGATAAAAAAGTATCACTACTTAAGGTCATGTGCCTGAGCATCTGAACAATTTCTAGCTGCATTACAATATAATCATGTATGCGTATGAACTATTGTTGTACTCCGTGCAACCCCCAAACAGAAAGGTATGCCATCCATCTCTGGGTTTTTTGTTCTTAGGCCGTCCGCACACAGAGCTACTAAAAAGAAACTAAACTAGTTGGTAACTAGAATTACCAATTGGTTACTAACTACGACTCCCACACTACGCTACTGAAAATTAATAAAAACGAGTCACTTCTTGACTGTACGAGTAGCTTTGTTATACATTGTTTAAATTTTAAATCTTTATGTATATTAGGTACTGGGTGTTATTATCGCGCTAAAAATGTCTAGTGACTCAATTGATGAAGATATTATTCTTTATTATTATAACAGAAGACGAAAAAAGCAGAAAAAAAAACGGAGGTATTGGGTTTATCCCTACATTGCAAACAATATAAATTGCAGAGCCTTTGTTGATTGTTGCTGCAAAAGAATTACAAGAACGTGATGCTAAATTTCTTGCATTTTATAGGTTGTTTACTACTAATTTCGCCATTTTGCCTGTTAAACTTTAATAAAATATTACAACAAACTAGAAACTAGTCCCCAAGCGACCTGCACGTCCAGTTCGTTATCGACTGATCAGTGACGCATTACAGACCAGCTACTGACTAGTAGCGCTGTGTGCGGATACTCATTAAAGTGGGTATATGGGCAGTGACTAATAAGTAACTGATTGGTAACTAAAGTTACCAACTGGTTTCTTTTTAGTAGCTCTGTGTGCGGACGGCCTAAGGCCTTCACGCAAGGCTAAGTTGGTTTGGTTGAGAGCCTTCTCTACTTCTGCTCATAAAATGATTAGTTCTCCCTCTCTGATTGCATGTTTCTTGTATTCTGAAACTGATGCATCTTTTGAAGTGCCTTTGTATAATTTTGAGCAGTAATTTTTCCAGATATCTGCAATGCTTTCTATGTTAGTTTTTTACTTCTCCATTATGGTCCTGAATGGCTTGAAGTTGTGGCTTGAACTGTCAGGTCAAATATTTAGCTTTTTTAAATAGTTCATAATTTTTGTTCATCTAGTTCTTGCCTCACGCTCTTTATAGAATTGTTGTTATCTCTGATACACATACATTTTATTTTCCTGCTTAGCTCTTCAATTTATTGAGTGTTGTTTTCGTTTTTGTGGTATACTGTAGTAGTCCAGGGCGCATCTGTTTTGAGATTTACGTTGAGAGGTGACTCATATTTTTTTGCAGAAATTGCTTGGAATTAAGTCATATAATAATAATTGAGTTAGCCTCCCACTCAGAAAGATCCGAGACATTGTTTAAATAATCAAAATATCAAAAAATGAAGGAACAATTCGATTTTTTTCTTCGTTTCTTTTATTATACCTTTAAAAGTATTCACTTCCGAAAAAAGTTGCACAGACAATAAAGTTGAGAAATTAAATTTCCTATAATATACGAATGGTTAAAAATTTTAAAAATTGTCACCCTTGTTGTAAAATAGCAATAATTGCGAAAAAAACATAAAAAAACAAGTATTCGCATTTTACGTTTTTCAACCAGTTTTGCTACACATAAAACCTTCATATTTTACCCAGAAAAACTATATAATATAGTAAAAGAACACAGTAAATTTCATTAAGATCGACGTAATAGATTTTGCAAAATAAATTTAGCAATCCAGCTTTAGCAAAAAGAATCCTTTTTTTTCAAAATGTTGCAGGACTGAAAATAAAGCAGATAGCAAGTTGAAAATTTTTTTACATATAGAAGAATACTTTCATTTGCAATTTGTAAAATTAAAATTGGTTAACTAATACGGCGTAAGGGATTTCTTTAAATAAACACTAATTTTTGGTGCTACGCGCAGGACAGCGGTGTTCGATTCACACAAGTTGATTTCCACCAAAATTTCTTCCAATCTTTATCTAATATATTATTTTCTTACTCTATATTTTGTTGTATTTTAATATTTTAATTCCACAAAAATCAAACTAATTTGACTATTGTTTGTGATATATTGTTTAAACAATTGCATATGTTTAAAAATAATAAAATTTTATTCTCCAAGCTAAAATATATGAACAAAGGCAGTTTTTGCTAAAAAAGTGTTATTTCAAAGGACAGAGTATGTGTTTTTATTTTGCAATAAACAAATTTATTTATTTATATCGATATGTACTAAAAATTAAAATTTATCAATCATTATCAAAGGTCATTGGAATGCCCAATCAGAACAAACGTATCCGCTGTCCTGCGCATAGCACCAAAAATTAATGTTTATTTAAAAAAATTCCTGACGCCGTGGTAGTTAACAAATTCTAATTTTGCAAATTGCAAATGAAAGGAACAATATTCTCCTATACGTAAAAAAATTCAACTTACTATCTGCTTTATTTTCAGTCCTGCAACATTTTGAAAAAATTAATTTTTTTTGCGAAAGCTGGATTGCAAAATTTATTTTGCAAAATCTATTAAACCGATCTTAATGAAATTTACAGTATCGTTTTACTATATCATATAGTTTTTCTGGATGAAATATGAAGGTTTAAGATTAGCATAAATGGTTGAAAAACGTAAAATGCGAATACTTGTTTTATTATGTTTTTTTCGCAATTATTGCTATTTTGCAACAAGGGTGACAGTTTTTAAAATCATTAGCTAATCCTATGTTGTAGGAAATCTCATTTTACAACTTTTATGTCAGTACAACTTTTCTCGCAAATGAATACTTTTAAAGTTATTTTTAAAAAACGAACAAAGAAATCGAATTTTTCCTTAATTTTTTGACATTTTGATTATTTAAACAATGTTCCGGACCTTTTTAAATGGGATGATAATTTAAATATTATTATATGAGTTATTTTCAAGCAATTTCTGCAAAAAAAATGAGTCACCCCTCAACATCCAAATGTACTAATATTTGTACAGATGCGCCTTGGTCTATAGCACAATTTCCTTTTTTCCACTAATTCCCTGATATCCAATGTTTGTTTTTTTTATTTTACGCGGTGGGCACTCTTTTTCCACTGTATGTATCCCGCTATTTATAATGGAATGAAAATTCAAATATTTCGTAGGTATTCCTTTATGAATTTAGGATGAAATTGTCATTAAAAAAAGTCACACTTTAATGTACCTCAATCATTTTAATAATACATAGTAAATTAAGACTGAAATTATTAAATGTTTAATCAATGTCTTTATAACCATATTTAATAAGGATATTTTTTTTTCAGTATGCGTCATTTTAACCTTAATGGTTTTGACACTATCACCTGTAGATAAAGAAAGACTGATTATGAGTTATGTCAATATTTTATGCCACTTCACTCAAGTGCAGTATGTGGCATGGCAACTTCCCTTAAAAGGAGATAATATGCCCCTTATAAGTAAGTATAAAATACAAAATTTTACAAATAAAATAGCAAGGTTAAAAAACTATAAAGGTACGATTCCGACAACAACTGCAGACGTCAGACGTCAACTGCAGACGTCAGTTGCAGTTGTCGCCGTGACGGACGTCACTACTTTTCACTATTAAGAGGCAACAGTAGCGATCAACAGGTAGCAACAAACACGGTCCAAGATTGCGGCTGTAATTTTGAATATTTTGTCGATATATTTGGCACACATATTCATAATATAATAAATAATGGCGATACAGAGCCCAATTTGAGAAATATGTTAGTATGTGGAAATTACTTTATAACTAAATAAAATATTGCAAAAAGGAGCCTGTACCACCATTAAGAAGAACAAAAAAAATACACTTTCTTCAAATAATAGCTATTTGTATAACAAGGGAGGAAAGTGTTACTTTTCCTCCCGAGAATGAAGTTTACTGCCGCTAGATGACATATGTCATCTAGCTTCCTGTTTGTTACGTCTTTCCTTCCATCTGCTTCCTGTTTGTTACGGCCGCAATCATTTTATCCTTTTGAGAAGACTATTCGCAGTGTGGTGGATACATTTGAGTCAACTGGTTTAGTAGTTAGTAAACAGTCAACCAATACTCGTCGACGAGACACAAGATCTGCCGAAAACATCTCCGTTTTTCGTAGGAGCCTGGGAGAGTGCAGAAAAATGCGAAAACGTCAATCGATTTCACGTCTCTCACAAGAATTCAGTCTTTCACAGACCACAAGTTTGCGAGGTTAGTTACAATCAAGGTCCTACAACACCTAAAGGGCATCGACCTTTTCAAACTTTCTGCGCCATTCTGTCCTGCCCTTGCTTGGATTTCCCAGTTGACAACACCGATGTTCAGTGGCGTACTGAGCATGGTTCCGCGGAACCAAGGCCCGGACCCCGCAGGGGCCCGCTCTAATGCGCTTTTTGCTTCTTTTGTTTCAAATTTGATGGTGACATTTTGAACTACACAAGTACACACTACGAAATGTATCTGCTTAATAAATTTTAATTCTTGTGTAGGTACGTATTAATAAAAACGAAGAATAACTATTTATCAAAAAATTTGAAATCAAAATTATTAAGAAACACAGGGAACGCTTTTGTAAGGTTCCTTGCTCGTTTTACCTGCTTGCGGAAGTCTTTGTTTAAAGACTAACCGCCGGTGCCTGCCTACACGTGCTAACTCAAACACTTGCATTTTTTATATTAGCACGATTCATGAATAAGTTGTAGGTAAACTACAAAGTTGCGAAAATTCGGAAACTGAGATATTCAATGCAATTTTTATACGGTGAGATATACTCGATAGATGCTCGATACTCGTGTTATACAATGTGAGTTTTATTGGGCGGGTGGGCCCGCATATCAACTGGAATCATCGCCCGCTGATCTATCGGTACGCCACTGCCGAAGTTCTCAGCATCCTGTGTTACACCGTCTATCCCCGCAAATTTGGTCTACCCTTTCTTCTCATTCCCACCGGTTGCGCTGTTTTTATCCTGTTCGTCTTGCCCACTGCAGACGGTTTAGCTTGATTATAGTAGTAATATTTTTTCCACCAAAATTATGCTTGTAGGTATTTTGCAGTTCAAAATTATATCTACTTCCATATTCCGTCCACACAGATTTCTTTCAGGAGAAATTGATAGGGAGGATTCATCTGTTTTGTTTGTTCATCCACATGTAAGAACGGGAATTATCAGTGTTCTACGCAGAGACATGTTAACAATAGACCAGGCTAGGGGTATGCCACTCAATGCATCGGGGTGTAACGCCAATATCAAGTACGGTGGTCTAGCTATCTTTGTCTGTCGTGCAAGTGTGAGCGTATCTACCAAGAGGTGGGAGTAATGGAACACTGGAACAGAGACTGCGGCCATCATATGCTAGAGAGAGAAAGCTAAAGGTCAGTGGAGAGAGATATATAGACCATTGACCCGAACTGCTCTGCGTTACGCTATTTTTCGGACTTTGCGTAATCTATAGGTTATTATATCTATGGTTCTACGAGTCTTCAGGAGTTTTTTGACAGTTGGCGAATTTAGCGTTAGTCCTGACGCCAGGGGGGGTACAACGGCCTCCTGTATTCAGATGGACTTACCCAAGTTTTTTTTATGTATTTTGACCCGTAGAACACGAATTTTTTGGGTAACAGTTGATCCGAATGTCGATAAGATTGTTATAAACAAAGAAGTTGAAGAATTACATAACAACGATTTCTCGCAAAACAAAACATTTTTTTATATTTTTTGGGCCATTCCAACCAAAAAATATTCCTACAAATTTTTTCGTAGGATGCATAGTTTTCGAGATAAATGCGGTTAAACTTTAAAAAAACCGAAAAATTGCAATTTTTGAACCCGAATATCTTTTGATTAAAAAAGAAAATAGCAATTCTGCTTACCGCATTTGAAAGTTCAAGTCAAATTATATCGGTTTTAATTATTTGCATTGCTTAAAATGTATTATGTTATTGTTAAAAAAAGCTATAAACACCTAGCGCTTGGGTGATGTTTTCAATGATTTCTCATTTAAAATCGAACGAGTAGGTAGAGTAGTAACAAGTGCAAGCTAGGCTATTTCTACGTAGCATGCATTAAAACGCATGTAATAGGCACGGGAAACACTATGTGTTTATAGCTTTTTTTAACAATAAAAAAATAAATTTTTAGCAATGCAAATATTCAAAACCGATAAAATTTGACTTAAACTTTCAAATGCGGTAAGCAGAATTGCTATTTTCTTTTTTAATCAAAAGTTATTCGCGTTCAAAAATTGCAATTTTTCGATTTTTTAAAAGTTCAACCGCGTTTATCTCGAAAACTATGCATCTTACGAAAAAATTTGTAGGAACATTTTTTGGTTAGAATGGCCCAAAAAATACAAAAAAATGTTTTGTTTTGCGAGAAATCGCTGTTATGTAATTCCTCAACTTCTTTGTTTATAACAATCTTATCGACATCCGGATCAACTGTTACCCAAAAAATTCGTGTTCTACGGGTCAAAATACATAAAAAAAAACTTGGGTAAGTCCATCTGAATACAGGAGGCCGTTGTATCCCCCTTGGCGACAGGACTACGTGGTGAAATTTGTTCGCTGAATTTGCTTTGGAGCAGTTGGAAACTGACCCTAATTTTAATCGAAAAATAATCTTCAGCGGTGAGGTCCATTTTTGGATGACTACTCGAAATAAATTTGGTCGAATTTACGACGAATCCACATAAGATTCAAGAGCCTCTAATGTATATTTTTATTGATCAATCCATTGTTTCTGAAAAAGAAAATTTTTTAATGTTACAGTTACTTAATAATTATTTAAATGTTTTAGTTATATTTTCAAGAGATGCATTGTTGATGTCGCTCTTTGCATTGTTATTTACTCTAATATTTAGAAACATCATGCAAAGGAAAACCATGCCACCGGGTTGGATATCGGCTATAGTGTCGGGAATAATTAGCTGCAAACCTGGACAGATGCTTCTTTTAAGCGACTATTCTGCAAAAGTAAGTGGAATAAATGGATTAATGAATCTATTTTGTTACTTTTTTTATACAGAGTGGGCCAAAGAAAACAGTCCACCTCGATATTTGGCCAGTATTTATTAGATTTTAAGAAAATGACGAAACAGGTCAATTTTTGATCTAATAGGGGAGTGCAATTAGAACGAAAACATGCATTGTTTCGGAAAAATTCAAACAAGCTTATATTAAAGTACCTTTATATTTCAGAATATCAAAAATGCTATTATGAAAAATTGTTTAAAATTAAAAACTATGTTTAAATATACAATTACATTATTCTAATCGAAAATTTTTTTTCAATTTTTTCTCAAATTACGGATACTCATCATCATTTTATTACAATTATGATAACTATTTTATTATCACTTTTACGAAAAAAAGTTATTCATCATAAAATACTCTCCCTGGTCTAAAATCTAAGATACAACCATCAGATATTAAACTTTTTTAATTTTATACGAGATATGTAAAAAATATGAATTTTTCTTAAGAGTTGAGTGCCTTTATTATTCACAATATTTTAATTAGAAGGATGTAATGGAACACTAAAACAAACAAATTTTTTAATTCCAAACAACTTTTCTTAATAACAATTTTCGATATTGTGAAATTTAACGATACTTTACTCTTGAGTGAAATTCATATTTTTTGACATACCTCGTATAAAATTCATTAAATTTGATATTTGATGATGGCATCTTAGATTATATACGATACAGAGTATTTTATAAAGAATAACTTTTTTTCGTAAAACTGATAATAAAAAAGTTATCAATAGGTTCCAAGTTACGCAGACATACTGTATAAGAGCTAAAAAATTTTTTTGCTGAACATTTATTATTTTTGAAGTTTATTATTAAATGTATTTTAGGTAAGTTTTACAGAAAAAAGTTTTGATAACTTTATATAAACATTTTTTTAGCTGGTAATTTTCGGTTTTTGTATTACATTTTTATCTTTCTTAATTTTCTCAAAAAGAAATAGTCTTTTTCATTTCTAAAGTAAAATAATTCAGTGCATTTTAAAGATTACATCCTAAGCTTTAAAAAAGCACTTATAAAACTGTAATAGATCTGTTCAAACTTGAGAAATACCGTCTTAATATGGTGGTAATTCTATAAAACTACGAAGATTTCAAAAATTACATTTTTTAAGACGTCATATCATTTGAATTAAATTTTTGAGATTTTTTTTTGAATGAAACATCATTTAACACGATGCTTGAGAGGTAAGTTGTGCAAAATTGAGGGTTTTATAAAAAAAATGTATTAGTTACACATTCTTAAATCATTTTTAAACAAAATTCATGTAAGGCTCACTTTCCGCCCCCACCGTACTTATGAGCATACATTTTATTTCTTTTTATTACAACCATAAGATAGCTTAATTATTCTTCTTTTAGGTTCAATTTGTAAAATTTCATTTGATCCATTAGTTATAGAATTATATTAAAATAACTCAACCATGCACTTCGCCGTACGCTAGTTTACAGTGAGCCAATGTTTGTGAGAAGGGTGACTTTAGCGTTATAAATAAAAAATTATAGAAGATACATATTTAATTTTAGAAAATTCTTTATATAAGGTTTTTTTTTGTAAAATTTTCTGAATTTTTCAATGGTCAAGTCAGTTTTGTTCTTAAATTTATATTTTCGGAGTTATTTAAAAAACATCAAACTTCGTAGTTCATTTGTTTAATAAAAAATGAAGCACGCACTTCTCGAGTAGAACTTTTTGATGTTGTTTATTAAACATTTCTTAATGAAATTACAAAAAGTTCTATCTTGTTTGATTTTTTGCGAAGTGAAAATCTATATGCACTCCCCTATAAGGGGGACACTTTTTACCGTACATCTGTCATTTGTCAACCCCCTCCCTTCCACATACCCCACCCTTTATTTTTAAATAGGGAATAGGAGTCGTGTGCTAGCTCATTTGAAAGGTTATTCAATTCTCTATTCAGTAGTATTAACATTGGCATATTTATTTAAGAAAAATTATTTTGAAATAAATTAATTGACACAAAAAAAAGAATGTATGTAATTTATTTAACTGAAAATACATCTACTGCTGACAGAAAACAGAAAAAAAAAATTATTTGATAAATAAACATTGTTTGTTGCTTAAATTCAATATTCAATCACCAAGCGGCAGATGGGTGGCAGCTTGAACATTGAAATTAAGCGAAAAGCAATGTTTATTTATCAAAAAACATTTTTTTTTGTGACAGCAGTAGAATGTATTTTGAATTAAATAAATTACGTACATTCTTCTTTTTGTGTCAATTAATTTAATTAAACAAACAAAATTTTCTTGGACACCCTGTATAAATAATTATGTAATGTTTTTATTGCTGAATAGAGAATTGAATAACCTTTCAAATGAGCTCGCATACAACCCCTATTTCCTATTTAAAAATAAGGGGTGGGGAAAGTGGAAGAGAGTGGGTTGACAAATGACATATTATGTATATACCGTAAAAATGTGTCCCCCTTAGATCAAAAATCGACCTGTTTTGTCATTTCCTTAAAATCTAATAAATACTGCCAAATATCGAGGTGGACTCTTTTCTTTGGCCCACTCTGTATGTACTATTTCATTTTCTTACATTTCTTAATAACTTATTAGTTATGTCTTTCTATGTCCACGATCTAAACGAAAATTTAGAAGTTCCAGAAAAAGGAATATAATCAAGAGCTATATTGATTTTTCCAGTTTCTTCATTAATACCTCACAAAACTAAATGCTCTGGATAGTCTTGTGCATGAGTTTGAAACACAATTCTTCGTGGACTATTAAAAAAACCTTGCAGGCTCTAAGAAAATCAAAATGACTACTTATGATTTAAAATGTTTTACAACCAATAATACCTAATGAGAGTTCTCGGTTTCAACAACATTTAACTCTAATTTTAAGGACTGTACAGAACGAAATACTGAAATCTAATACAGACAAGAAGAAATTTTGGATGATTGATAAGATCCTGCAAAATAGATAATGATATTATGTACAGATGTCCACCAACAACCAAATGGATGGTTGTTGTCCATCAACAACCAAATTAGGAGAAAAATCAGAGAAGCAAAAGCACAAGAACTTGAAATATAACAAACAAACACGACACATTTGGTGTTTACAAGAAGATGAATCAAATAACAAGAAAATTTAAGAAAAAATCAATAAAAAAAATAAAAATGACCAAGAGGAAATCGCTCTAGATATCGAGCAAATTGGCATAGCAAAATTACATGAAAGAATTATTGTTCTCAGATCTAAGAGTATATAAACAAATGAAGAACACCATAATAGGCCCAGACTTCCTTTTAGAGGAAGCTTAAGCAGTAATAAATAATATCCATTAATGGAGAAGGTTGTGGTCTAGATAAAGTTCAGTCAGATATCATCAAACGATGAGAACTTGAGGAAATAGTTAACTATCAGATTGAACGAATTATATAAAACTGGAAAATTACCCTGAGAATGATTCAGAATTAAGAGATCAGAATTTATAGTTCTACTAAAAAGAAACAAGAGGACAGAAAGTGAAGTGATTACATCAGGAAAGTGAAAATCATACATCGAAGATTATACAAACATAACAAATACCATCAACACAATTATTTTTTGGTTTCATGAAAGATTTGGGAACAAAATATGCCCAATTCAGCATACAAGAATGAACTGCAATGTATACTTAGAATTATTTAGTATTATATGCAATGTATATGCCTACTGTATGAAAAGACATTTGATAAAGTTCAAGAAAACAAAATGATGGAAGTCCTGCACGATAGTTTAATTGAAGGTAAGAACCTACATATTATAATCAGAAATTTATACTGGAATCAATCAGCTTCTGTTAAGACCAACAACGAGAAACTAGAGGAAGTGAAAATTTTGCCAGGTGTTCGGCAAGAAAGCAGAAATTATATCGAATGGCTAACGAGTTAACAATTTCAGATAAGCTGATTTCAGATAAGTAGATTAGAGCTGGAGGGTCAGATAATAGAACATGTGACGGAGTTTAAATATCTAGGCATCACACTGCCTAACTACGGAAAACTCGAAACAGAAGTGGAAGATCAAGTGAATAGAGCAAACAGAGCCGCAGATTGCCTGAATGACACAATATGGAAAAATAAAAATGCCGGAAAAGAAATTAAAGGGAGAATTTACAAAACAGTCTTTAGACCAATAATGATATACGCGGCAGAAACACGACCTGACACAAAGAGGACAACAAGATTGCTCGAAACAGCGGAGATGAAAACCCTTTGAAAATCGATGGTATGGGACAGAGCAAGAAGTGCAGATGTACGACGGAGATGCAAGGTGCAGAACATTAATAACTATTACTACTTAATAACCATAATAATAATTAATAAGGCGAATGACAACAAATATAATAGTAAATACGGCGAGGGACGGTTCACCAATAGGAAGACGATCAGTGGGAAGATCATGGAACGACAACTTACTGGAGGCACATTGAAAAAACAGAGAGGGCCATGTCTATACAAAAAGAAGAGATGAGCTTATGTCACTGCTCAAGAAATTATTACAGCTTTAATTGAACAAAGTCACTAAAATTGGCAAGAAAATGAGCTAAAGAAAAAAATCATGATAATTAGCAAAGCAAAAATTAGAGAAATAGAATTAACCATCAATGGACATATGGTAGAACGGAACGAGTATCAACATATACATACCTGGGTACAGTATTAACCGAACAGTGGCACCATACTAGGGATGGCGGTTTTTGACAAAACACCGGTTTTCGGTTATACCGTTTTTTTTGCTTACGGTTTAACCTGGCGGTTATAACCGGTTTTTCCAAAAACCGGTTTTCGGTTTTTTAATCCAATAGGTTACAATGTTACATTTACAATGCACTTTAGTTTGCGATACTCCACTCGACTCGATACTCGATATCAATAATATGATCAAAATTAGTACTATCGAAAGAACATCAATATCAATATAAATAAAACACAATTTTCAATAAAACCATGTTATTCTATTATGGTAGGGGAGCAAAGTATGCTAAATGTGCAGTCACTCGAGCGCTTTGGGGACCTATTGGGTTGTAAACAGTAGGTCCTAAAACCAAAAAAAGTTAAGTAAAATTTTCCATTTTAGTGGGCGCTTGCCATTTTTTAATTTAAGTTTCCATTTCCAACAATCGTTTTTTCCGATTATAGCGACATCTATCCATAATTCGAAAAAATGTTTCGAATAAAAGTTACTTATTTTTACGTAAGGAATCCAAATCTGCAATAAAAAGTGAAGGTTCCTATTTAAGATTTTAAAGTAACCCCCCACCCCACATCCATGGGGGGTCGTGTTTATTGCCTTTCGACAGATTTTTCAAAAATATTGAATAAGTGTATTTTACAGTTTTTCTATCTGATGTTCATTTCGCGAAATATCACGGGATTCGTATTTAAAATATTAAATTTACCCCCCACCCCTCTCCGTGAGAAGTCGTGTTTGGTATCATTCGATAGATTTTTAAAAAATATTGAGCATATAATTTTTAGTTTTTCGATCTGTCATTCATTTCGCGAAATATTCGGTTTTTTCTTGTGAAAATTTGGGGCTCACCCATTTCCTTACGCCCGGCTCAAATCGTCAGATTTTTGAAATATACACTCGTTTGCATGTACTTAACCTACCTTATCTTAATCTGACAATTTCGAGTTTTTTTAAGGGTATATTTTTTTTTTCGGGCCCCCCTTAACGAACTCCCCTGTGTTAAGAGCCAATATATAGTAGAGGTATATCTGTAGGGTACCAGGTTTCTCACCATATGCTAATCTGACGCGCTCGAGTGACTGCAAAAATCCCCGCTTGGGCTCCCCTACTTATTTATTATTTTATTATTATTATATATTTATTGATTATTATTAAATATAATATAGCGTAAGATTAATATACAATGCGTCCATAAAGTAACGCATAAATTCATTATTTCGTAAACCGGCGATATTAAGGAAAAATCCCGTACAGGTCGATTTTTATTTTAAAGTTCCGATTTTTTGGCATATATATCATACTAGTGACGTCATCCATCTGGGCATGATGACGTAATCGATGTTTTTTTAAATAAGAATAGGGGTCATGTGATAGCTCATTTGAAAGGGTATTCAATTCTCTATTCACTAATAGAAACATTAACATATTTATTTATACAAGGTGTTCAAAAAAACATTTTTTTAATTAAAATAATTGAGACAAAAAGAAGAATATATGTAATTTATTTAATTCAAAATACGTTTTACTGTTGTCAGAAAACAGGAAATAAATGTTTATTTGACAAATAAATATTGTTTTTCGCTTAAATTCAATGTTAAAGCTGCCACCCACCTGTCTCTTGGCAGTTTGAACATTTCGTTTAAACGAAAATCAATGTTTATTTGTCAAATTAAATTTTTTCTCTTTACTGACAGTAGTAAAATGCATTTTGAATTAAAATAAATTAATATATTCTTCTTATTGTCTCACTTATTTTAATTAAAAAAATGTTTTTTGAACACCCTGTATAAGTACATATGTTAATGTTTATATTATTGGATAGAGAACTGAATACCCTTTCAAATGAGCTATCACATGACCCCTATTCCTATTTAAAAAAATCATCGATTACGTCATCACGCCCAGATGGATGACGTCACTAGCATGATATATATGCCAAAAAATCGTAATTTACAAATAAAAATCGACCTGTTTCGGAATTTTTCTTTAGAGTCGCCGGTTTACGAAATAACGAATTTATGCGTTACTTTATGGACGCACTGTATACATATTGCAATAATATACAATTTAACCCAACCATTTCAACTTTACAAAATTTCCCAGACTCTTTCAAATGGGATTAAAAAAAAATAATATCAACATAAATATTTTACTTAAAAATAAATTGGATAATGCAATTTATCTCTTATTTTTACTACCATCAAAAAAAAAATTATGATGTATTTCTTTTAAGACGTTTGTATATTTGTATAATAGGTACATTTTAACTCATTTAATACTTCCTGTATGGGTGTATCGTTTTGAAAACGTAGGGAAATCCTTGGAGATTCGTATTCGTAATCGGTTATTCGATATTCATAGTCAGACATTATTTTTGGTAATCAGAAAAAGTCATTCACCCACTTTCAATGTCAAGAGTCAAGTGTGAAAAATAGATGATGTTTGCGTCTACTTCACCAGATCACTTCTTATGTAAATATTATGATTATAAGTACCTTTTCAACGAAATATTATAATAAAACTAAATTGTTCCTGGCTGATGTGAGTTTGCACTTTCAGTTTGCTTCTGTATTTATAAAATAAAATTTGAATTATGGTTTTGTTTGGAATAATTACTTGAGAATAATAATTATGATTGGGATCCAAAATAATACCTAACCTAATCCTAATCACCGTAAAAACCTAATAACCGGTTTTTACTTTAAAAAGAAAAAACCGGTTATAACCGGGACAAAAAACAACCGGTAAAACCGGTTATTGCGAAGTAAAAAACCGGTTTTCGGTTAAAACCGGTAGGTTTTTCCCATACCTACATCATACCAACGAAATAAAATCAAAAATTGAAAAAGCTAGAGCAGCATTTTGAATTTGAATGAAGCAGAATGCTACGATGCTACATATTCTTAATCTTTTTAGTAGAGTAGGATCTTGGATCTTGACTGATACAGCAATAAAGAGCCTCTAAGCGTTTTACATACAACTTAATAAAGAAAGAAAGAATGAAAGAGAAATAATATACACAGTAAAACGTATTGGGTAAAAAATTGTAATATTTAGGACACATATTGAGAAACCTGGTTTGCAACATCCAACACGGGACTATTCAGAGTATCAGCAAATACAATTATTATTGCCAGTATGATTACTAACTTTCGATAGTAGATAGGCACTAGAAGAAGAAGGCCACTCAAAACTATCGAACTTTTTATTTTGGACTTATTTCAAAATTTATAATATCTGTACTGTTCTGGTGTGATTTCTATCTGCTGTTTATTAAGCTGTACATTTTATTACACTTGATGCATTCTTACATCGTTTTTCAATGTTTTAGGAAACAGCAGCCGCTAAAGGTGAAGAAGATGGTGCAACAATTGTAAATTCCAACACTTCTTCCACTGTAAATACTCAAGATTGGGAACTCTTCGGAAAATTGTTGGACAAGATATTCTTTGTAGTGTACATTCTCACATATTTTATTATGATAATTTCATTTTTGCCTTGAATTTTTTTCAATTTGAAATAAACAATGTACAGGTGTGAGTTTTTAGCTCCCAATCAAAAGAGATGTTTTTGTTTGAAGATTTTTTATTTAAGAACATATACCTTCTTAAAGAAAGGTAGGAATAGTAAATCTAATTTCTAAGTAAATAAAATAAAAGTTGTTATACCTGTTGTTTTATTAACCTTTTTTTCTTTTACATTCGCCAGCTTCTAGAACACGCCATACTAAATATTTGCAAAAACTAAAATCTGCGGAAATAACGAAAAAAAAAAACTGTAAATAAATAAAGGTAAATCATTAGTACTAAGTTTTCAATCTAATAGCACATAAAATAATATTAAAAATATTACTGTACATCCCACTAGATTGAAAACAATGGGAACTTTCTCTCGTTACACTTCCGAGGCTTCTAAAATTTGCAAGCGATAACGGATTCTGAGACTAAAGAAGATGAGGGAATTTTACAATTTATAATTCACGTCCCATCTGCTCAGCGCGGTAAAGTTCCAACGAGTATGGTTACCTTCGTACTCCAATCAGAGTAAATATGTAAATCAAAATTGAATAACCATTTTCAATTTCGTTGCAACACGAAACTACAGCCGCATTATATTCTTGTTCAATCAGATAGTCCAGCAAGCACCTCTACCGGTTTCGAAACTTATTAGTCTCTCATCAGGAGGCACATATGCTGCTCTCTCTGACCCAACCAGGACAAACCCCGGCGTGCAGTTACGGATTGCAACGAACGAAATGGCAGATATGCCCTAGCGCCAACTGCTAGCAAAAGACTAAGTTTTCAATCTAATAGCACATAAATTAACATTAAAAATATTACTCTACATCCCACCAGATTGAAAGGTTCCCATTGCTTTCAATCTGTTGGGATGTAGAGTAATATTTTAAATGTTATTTTATGTGCTATTAGGTTGAAAGCTTAGTATTTTGCTAGTAGTTGCCGCTAGGGCATCCCTGCCATTTCGTTCGTTGCAATCCGTGACTGCACGCCGGGGTTTGTCCTGGTTGGGTTAGAGAGAGCAGCATATGTGCCTCCTGATGAGAGACTAATAAGTTTCGAAACCAGTAGAGGTGCTTGCTGCACTATCTGATTGACAGTGCCGGATTAAGAATCCTGAGGCCCCTAGGCAACCCAAGCTATGAGGCCTCTTAAGAAACCTAGGTTTCTCCGTTTTTAATAATTTTTAGTTTTGAAAATGTCCGTTCTTCTGTTGCGAAATAACCCAAAATGACTGTTCTTCTCTACATGCCATCTTCGCGACGGAGGTTGGTAATCATCAAGGATATTCTGATCTTAGATGCGGCTGCTCTGAATATTTCGATTGATGTGCATCATTACCATTCTTTAAAGTTACGTAGCCAAGAGATTCTTCTCCTTGCTATACATCTCCTGCCTTGGGTCTTCCCTTTGTATAATCAGTTGAAGTACTTCGTCACTCTCATCACGCATAACATGCCCCAGATATTGCAGCTTTTGAGTTTTGATGGTTTCTGTTACTTTCATTCTTTTGTTAACTCTTCTCTTCTCATAACTTCGTTGTTGTTACATGCTTGAAATTCCACTGTAAGAGTACAAGACAAAAGGTTTCTACGAGAAACAACCTTCTCCGGAAACTTGTAGAGAGTTAGTAGGGTGCAAGCCCACAGGTCCTTAAAGTCAACAGCTAAGGCCTTATGTTTCTCAACAGGGGAATATGCTTGTCCTGTCTGGGGTAGATCTAGATACGCCCAACAAGTCACCATGGCATTAAATGAAACGTGTGTAATAACTACCGGCTGTATGAAATCTACCCCTCTATCCCTACTGTACCGGGCAGCTGGACTTGCATCACCAGACGACCGTAGATGAACCTCGCAATATGTGGAGAAGTTCAGGCAAACTTTCGATGAAAGGCACCGATTACACAGGTTTGACGAACCGCCAGGAACTAGCTGCCCTAAACAAGGAAAAGGTTTATGCGAAACATCAGTGTCGAACCACCCGAACTGTTCCCCCTACACCCAGAACCACCTAATGGAATGAACCTGAACTGAAGAACCTAACGGACGCTTAACCCTATACGTACCGGTGTTGCCCCTGTAAAACAGAACCTGATTACACGGGATATAAAGACAGGTAACGACGCACTTTGTGAATGTGGGGAAACACCCACAGAATTTGGAGCACCTGAGTGAGAGTATGCAGACTTTGTCCATCACAGTGTGCCCTCGATGATTTATGTCTCGCAAATTTAAAGGGTGTAAACGTTGCCCGCTACTGGGTAGAAAAACTGTAGTCGGATCCAGACTCGAGAAAGTAAATTTTACATGCTCGGTCCATGATACTCATAATTTAATAGTCTAGTGTCAAAAATGCTTACAAACAGGGCCCCCAGGGCAAGGCTGAGCGGCGCCCGCGTGCGGCGTATATTTTAGCGCCCTTAAATCTACTACATATATCCACAATGTATTCATTTTTTTCGAATCCTGAGAAAACTAATATGTACTTAAGTATTTTTAAAAAATTTAAACGCAGAATGAAAGATTACGTTATTACCGAGAGCCAAAATTCTCTGAAAACTTCGTCTCATTCAAAAAAAAAACTTTTTGTTCATTTTAATGGACTTTCGGCCATTGGTAATAATGTAATCTTTCATTCTGCGTTTAAATTTTGTAAAAATATTTATTACTTTTCTCAGCATTCGAAAAAACTGAGTACATTTAAAAAACATTAGTCCGAAATTTTGGGCCTACGCTTTTAAATCTAGAAAGCGATAGCTAAATCTAAATTGAACTAAATGGGTGTTTTTCTAGATTTGACTGCAGCAAATTTTTTTATATTATCTTCAAAGTCAATTTTATTGACGAGCTCTTGCTATATAGCTAATATTGCCAAACCAGATAATCTTTCCTCACAGTAGAACTCAAATAATTTTTAATAACTTTAATTTTGAAAATAATCTCTCACCACCAGAAGCAACAGACAGTTAAAGTGAGGAGAATTCTTAATGAAAAAGTGATATTTACTAGAGATGTAGTTAGATATTTTCAAATATATATTAGTCCATTCATTAACGGTAAAATATTGCAAAACCTCTAAATTTTAAAGAACCGCTTGGATTGACATGAAATTTGGCATACACACAGCTAACAAGTCAAAGAAAAAAAGTGATATTGTGCCGATATGTGCTTTTGCCCTGGGGGTGGTTTTCACCCCCTCTTGGGGGTTAAAAAATATTCGTCCAAAGAAAGTCAGGAAATGGGTAAACTGCCTAATTTTAAGTAACTTTTGTTCTATAGAGTTTTTTCACCAAGTCAATACTTTTCGAGTTATTTGGCAGTGGATATGTTCATTTTTTCAACCAAATAACCACGCTTTTAGACGGTTTTTCGCAAATAACTCAAATAGTAAATATTTTGTCGAAAAAGCATTCTTAGCAAAAATATAGCCTATAAAAAATTTAAAAAAATGGTGTATAAATCACGTCTTTTTATTTAGTAGAAGCAGAGTTATAGCTAATGAAAAATAGGTTCATATTCGTCAAATTCCAAATGGAATAACTTTTTGTAAAAACAGAAATAAAGCTTTTTTAAACACTTTAAAAAAGTTATAATGGGTTTTCCCCAAAAAGTGCTTAGTTTTTTGGATATTTCACGTCGAAATATTCTATTTGAAATTTGGTGAATATGAATCTATTTTTCATTGGCTATAACTCTGGTTCTACGAGATCCAGAGACCTAAAGCGTACACCATTTTTTTTTACTTTTTTATAGGCTATATTTTTGCTAAGAACGTTTTTTTCGACAAAATACTTACTTTTTGAGTTATTTGCGAAAAACCGTCTAAAAATGTGGTTATTTTGTTGAAAAATGAACATATTCACTCGCAAATAACTAGAAAAGTGTTGACTTGGCGAAAAAGCTCTATAGAACAAAAGTTACTTAAAATTAGTCAGTTTACCCATTTCCAGACTTGTTTTGGACATATATTTTTTCTCCCCCAAGAGGGGGTGAAAGTCACCCCCAGGGCAAAAGCACACATCGGCACAATATCACTTTTTTTCTTTGACATGTAAGCTATGTGTATGCCAAATTTCATGTCAATCCAAGCGGTTCTTTAAAATTTACAGCAAAAACCGTGAAAGAATGGACTATATTGATTATTTTAGCTTTTGTTGAAAAGCAAGACAGTTTTTAGAATATCATCGTCACTTAATGTAATAATATCACTAAAAGCCCAAAAAAATTATCATAACCAATCATATCAAATCTAGGTACTATTTAAAGAACTTAGGATTTCTATCTAATTTTTATGTTAAAGGTATCATTATCTAGTTATATTTGTAAGATTCTCACAAACTTTAATTACATGAAATTTATAGGGGTTTTAGATTTAACTCAGGAACGTGTAGTTTTATAATATCCTATCTTTTTGTGGAGGAAGAGGAAAATACGTAAAGTTCTTATACTATATTAAACAAGTTTACTATTTTATTTGACACTTTAGCGGCATTATTCATTACTTTTAAGCTATACGCTGTGAGCTCGTACGTAGAGGGGATATTTACAAATTCGCGAGCGCCAGTAGTGGCAAGTCTGTAAACGTTTACCGGAAATTTGACATAAAATGTCAAAGTGATTAATTTAAAATTAAAAACATTAATTATAAAAAATATTAGTTGGTCAAAGCTGTGGTATATATTTTTACCTTAAATATACTTACGTTTTAAATACTGAATTTAAGTTTTTTTAATGTTCCGTAATATGTAATTATAATTTAATCTAAAAATCTTAGCGCCATCTACACGATGATTGTGAAAGTATTCGAAGTAAGAAATTCATATTTTATCAATAGAACGTCAAAATGATTAGCAAAATCTTAAAAAAATCGATTACAATTTAATTACTTCTTTGCGTTGTAAATGTTAAGCGATAACAATTAAATAATAAATTTAAAAATTACCGGTGAAAGTTGAATTAGTAATCCGCTAGGAGCGCCACCAGCGAAGCTCAGAGCGTATATGCAGCGCGTGGAACAAAAAAAGCTCGAGGATTATCCTACCCATATCATATATGCATATTGGCATCGTTATCATACCCTTGAACTCTCATGTCTTTTATATTTAAATTTTGTAATAGTTCAACTACAAAATTAAATAACCCTTTCCCTGTAGTGTTAAATATTATTCGAGAAGCTAAAAACTCTCTTGTATTTGAACTTTTTTTAGAATTATCGTTTAATACAACATAACTAAAAATTAGGCTTATTTGCTTTGTACCACTTGAATCTGAGGTACAGTGTACAGTCCATAATTATTGAATAAAATTTGGAACTATGCAGCATACCCTAAATATTATTTTTTACTTTAGAAAACATTAATACTGAAAAACGGATATTCGAAAATTATATTGTTGTTAAAAATACAATAATAGTAGAATTTGTTTATTAACACCAAATATAAAATAAGATTTTAATTATTTTTTCAGTAATAACACAATATTTAATTAAAAAAATTAAAATTAGGATTGAATAAAAAAATGATCTCATTTAAAATAAATATTTCTTAACCAAACCTTCGGTTTGGCGCCCTTTCGGGGTTACGCCCGCGTGCGTCGCACGCGTTGCACGCCCGGTCACGGGGGCCCTGCTTACAAATTAAAGACAAAAAAGTTATGTGATAATAATATAACCGTTGACCTACCCAAAACGGACGCATATGACCGGTACTAGAAATTCACAATTGATGGAATGGATTTATTTTTGGAAAATTATAAATAGGCGTACCTACCAGGTTTTGTTTTGCTAAATAGAGGCCTTCTGGAGGACTGGAGGTATTAAAACAAAACTAATTACAAGACGCCATCTTCAAAGAGCTCTAGCTCCCTTAAGAAGCATTTTCGGACTAGGTGAATTGGGTGAAATTATCTAAAGATTATCGGTAGCAATTATACGAGAGCTCTAAAATTATTGATTTGTATCCCGAGTGACACTTTGACAGTTTTAATTTCATGAGCCGAAGGGGAGTGAAATTACGTCAAAGTGTCACGAGGGCAAAACAAATCGATAATTTTTATGAGCTCGAGAGTAATTCGGTAAGATTATCTCATGAATTAAACTATCTTTTTAAATAATTTTAACAAATATTATATTGATATCTTCGCCTGAATATTTGCTAAACCTGTTTCTTCGTGTTCTTTGTGACAAGTTGTAACACATTACCTAATAATTGTCATTAATGTCACTGAGTGTATTTTTGCATAGCAACGAAGGGTATCTGACGTAAAATACTTGACGGGAAATTATCAAAAATTATTATCGGCATTAATATCGCAAGAGAGTGAGAATAAATTGACAATAATGCAATTATTTCATTCATAGGAGATTCTGACCAATAGAAAGCTACAGAAATAAAAATTAAACTGATAATTTCTGATAATATCCCGTCGTCAAGTATATTCCGTCAGATGTCCTTCGTTGCTACGAAAAAATACATTCGGTGACATTAATGACAATTAATGTTTTAAAAATTATAAAAGTGATGACTTTCAACCGTCAAATATTTATAACAACTGTGTGTTTAATTGTACTAATTTGTACTTACATAAATAAATTACAATAAAATAATCGCAACAAATTGCACTCGATCTCTAAAATTATTATCGAATTTTTGCCCTCGTGACACTTTGACATAATTTCACTCCCCTTCGGGTCGTGAAATTAAAACTGTCAAAGTGTCACTCGGGAAAAATTCGATAATTTTAGAGCTCTTGTGCAATTACTACTGACAATTTTTCGAAAACTTGTTGTTTGGCAATAGACACGAGAGCCCGCAGGGCTCGACTGGCTATTGCCCAATGACAACCATTTTGAGAAAAGTGGAGCATTATTTTCTTATTTATTCTTACTGTAGTGTGATATTCGTAAGGTTATTTTTTAATGCTTACATATAAAATTCAAGTCTTTGTATAAAAACCTTCGGTGACATTCAGGGCCCCCGCAAGGCTGACTGGCGCCCGCGTGCGGAACATATTTTAGCGCCCTTTAAATCTACTATATAAAACTAATAAATAGTTTTGAAAGATTTAAACGCAGAATGAAAGACTGCATTATTACTGAGGCCGAAAGTTCCTGAAAACTTCTATAATGTTTATTTTAATAAGCTACAGGGGTGAAAATAAAAGAGAAAATTTAGTGTGATTTTTAACCTGGGAGCAGTCGCGCTGTTGGAAAAATCTAACATTTTTTCCTTTTTCGTGATAACTCGATGAAAAATTTTGCAACATAACTTTCCACTCGTAAGCGCTCCGAGGAAGGGTTTAGTAATGCGTGGGTTTTTTATCTTTTTTTTTCATCTTCTTTTTTTGGAATTTATGGCTTTGGTGAGAATTAATTAGCTTTAATAATTGTTAGAAATAATATTTCTAACATAACAAGTACCTAAATAAAAATAATTTAAACTAAAAGTTTGTTGTAAATTCGTATTTAAATTCGTTTTGTTAGATAAAATCTAACGCGCGACCGATTACGCGACAGAAAAGGGCGCGACTGTTCCCCAGATAATTGCAAATATTTAATTCAAAAGAAACTTTTTATTTATTCTAAGTGACTGTCGGACCTCGTCAATAACGATATCTTTCATTCTGAGTTTAAATTTTTTAAAAATATTTATTAGTTTTCTCAGGATTCGAAAAAAATGAATACATTTAAAACAAATTAAAAATTTTGACAGGCGACATTTTGCGCCTTTCCCCGTAAATTTTTTTGCTACATTAATGAAGCACCCTGTATATTAAATTAAAAATATACGTTTAAGTAAATAAACAATAATATTTGGTCATTTCAAAGTTTTCAAGCAAATTTTATATAGGTTGTCTGCATAACTAGGAACCATATGGGAAACTGTTTTATTATTAGTTTTACGAGAAAAAAGTATTCGTCATAAAAATATCTGCATTGTCGAGAACTCAGAATACAACCATCAAATATCAAATTTTAGGAATCTTATACGACGTATGTGAAAAAATATGAGTTTCGGTCAAGAGCAAAGTACGTTTAGTTTTCACAATATTGAAAAGTTGTTCAACATTAAAAACTATGTTTCTATAATATGCAATTACATCCTTCTAATTAAAATATTGTGATCTAGAAAGGCACTTTACTCTTGATCGAAACTCATATTTTTTTACACATATCTCATATAAAATTGATAAAATTTGATAGGATTTTTGATGGTTGCATTTTAGACTTTAGACCATGCAAAGCTTTTTATAAAGAACTTTTTATCATACAATAGTTGTACTTTTCATCAACGCCCTTTTCGTTTATTAGAAATAATGTGGTAAGTCTTTTATTATTAATAATTAGCCCTTTTATTTATTACAAATAATGTGATAACTCTTTTATTATTATTAATTAATTAATCATTAATAATAAAAGAGTTATCACATTATTTATAATAAATGAAAAAGGCGTTGGGTGTCCGTAATTTGAGAAAAAAAAATTTCAATTAAAAGGATGTAATTGCATATTAAAAAATAGTTTTTAATTAATTCCAAACAACTTTTCATAATAATTTTCGATATTGTGAAATATAAGGTACTCTTGATCGAAATTCATATTTTTGATACCCGTATAAGATTGATACAATTTTATATTTGGTTGTATTTTAGTTTTTAGACTAATCAAACCATTTTATGAAGAATAAATTTTTTCCGTAAAATTAATAATAAATAAGTTTCCCATATGGTTCCCAGTTACGTAGGTACAATGTCTTAATTTTCTTTTTTTTTTCAAAATAAATTGTAAATTGTGGATTTTATTAGAGGAAACCCGATTATATTTAAAATGAATTATTATTATTCTATGTAATGATTATAATACTTACCGTCTTCACAATTATTAATTTAATTTCCACACCACTTAAAATAACAACAAATAAAAAAGATTGTCCAATATTTTTACACGAACACAAAAGTTTAAAATCACGGCAGAATAAACCCAACGGATACTGCAATAATAGTCGTAATTATTAACTTCAATATAAAATAAAATTGTAAACCTTTCACTGCAGGAAACCACCCGTTCACCAGTAACATTAAATAATGTTTGTGTCTAATAGAGGAGAAGGGAAAAGATATTATCAAATACATAATCATAATTCATAGAGTATTTGTTTACTTGGAGTAAAAGATTCACTTTATAGGAGTAACACTGCTTGATCCAGCAAGTTGTGTTTTTGTAGGAGTAAACTGCTAAGTTGCGTTTTATGGGTTAATGATTTATGTTTCTACTGGTCAAGGAGTGTGATTTGATGTTTGTTTGACTATTTTGAGTGTCGCTTTAGTTTACAACATAAAATTTAGTTTACAACATAAAATCGATTGGATGGTATGCCAAGCGTAATTCAATCTACTTCAAAGAAAAAAATAGGAAGGAACAACAAAATATATTTTTGACAGAGTAAGTTCAACATTTCAGGACGGGAATAATTATTTTTTCAGTAATAACACAATATTTGATTTTTGAGATTTCTCTAGCTGTTCATGAAATAATTAAAATTGTACATAAAAAATGATTATCTCATTTAAAATAAATATTTCTTATTTACCAAACCTTCGGTTTGGCGCCCCTTTGGGGTTACGCCCGCGTGCGCCGCACGCGTTGCACGCCCGGTTACGGGGGTCCTGGTGACATTGATCCCAATTAATGTAAAACACATTTTTCAACTTGTCAAAGTGAACAGCACAGTTTAGCAAATATTTAGACGAAGATATTAATAAAATATTAGTTAAAATTATTTATAAATAATATAGTTTTATTCATGAAATAATCTTACCGAAGTAAACTGAGCGCTTAAATTTGTCGATTTATGTTCTTCTCGTGACAATTTAACATTAGATGCAGAAGTAAAAGTTTATTATGGATATTTTCTTAAATGCGTCCATTGTCAAAACTAGGAAATTGGTTGCAATTAAACAGAAACAATCTACTTAAAAAATTCCTACTGTATTTTTTTACAGTAAAAAATTACCGGTTAAATAATAATTAGATGGGACAGAATTAAACACGTGATGAAAAATCTTACTACACGATTGGAAGTTAAAATCATTAAAAAATAATCAGTAGTAATTGCACAAGAGCTCTGAAATTATTGAATTTTTCCCGAGTGACACTTTGACAGTTTTAATTTCACGAGCCGAAGGCGAGTGAAATTATGTCAAAGTGTCACGAGAGCAAAAATTCTATATTAATTTCAGAGTTCGAGTGCAATTTGTTGCGATTATTTCATGAATAAAACTGTTCAAAACCAAAATTTTATTGTAACTTATTTATTTAAGTACCATTAAATGCACCTTATTTATGTAAGTACCATTAAACGCACAGTTTTTATAAATATTTGACGATTGAAAGCCATCACTTTTATAATTTTTAAAACATTAATTGTCATTAATGTCACTGAATGTATTTTTTCATAGCAACGAAGGGCATCTGACGTAATATGCTTAACCACGGGAGATTATCAAAAATTATCACCTTAATTTGCATCTCTGTAGCTCTCTATTGGTCAGAATATCCTATGAATGAAATAATCAGTAGTAATTGCACAAGAGCTCTGAAATTATTGAATTTTTCCCGAGTGACACTAAGGCGAGTGAAATTATGTCAAAGTGTCACGAGAGCAAAAATTCTATATTAATTTCAGAGGTCGAGTGCAATTTGTTGCGATTATCTCATGAATAAAACTGTTCAAAACCAAAATTTTATTGTGATTTATTTATGTAAGTACCATTAAACGCACAGTTTTTATAAATATTTGACGATTGAAAGTCATCACTTTTATAATTTTTAAAACATTAATTGTCATTAATGTCACTGAATGTATTTTTTCGTAGCAACGAAGGGCATCTGACGTAATATGCTTAACGACCGGAGATTATCAAAAATTATCACCTTAATTTGCATGTCTGTAGCTTTCTATTGGCCAGAATCTCCTATGAATGAAATAATCGCTGTAATTTTTATTTCTGTAGTTTTCTATTGGATAGAATATCTATGAATGAGATAATCTGAGGAATCTCCGGTCTTCGTTTGTCAGGAGAGTTTTTGAACACCCTGTATAACACCAGCACTGACGGATAACCGAAATAACACCAGAATGGTGAAAACAAAAGGCCATACTGGACCAGCAATCATCGAAATGGACGTATAAGTCGCAATAAATAGTATTAAGGAGGATAAGGCTACCGGCCCAGATGGGTTACCTCGATATTTATTAACTATTAACCAACCAGATAATACCAACCAAAATGGAAAAATTCCGCAACAATGGCTGAATTCAATTAAGAATTATTGTACTGTCATTATGCCCCAAGCCCCAATATCTGACTAAATTTTTATCTAAACCTATCTATATTCGACATTATTACCTTTATGTCCACAATTGCCTGGACGGTGTTGTAGTCTCTTTTGTTATTCTACTGTTTTACAATATTTAAAACATGAATGAATGTAGACGATTTA
This sequence comes from Diabrotica virgifera virgifera, assembly GCF_917563875.1. Classification (NCBI taxonomy): domain Eukaryota; kingdom Metazoa; phylum Arthropoda; class Insecta; order Coleoptera; family Chrysomelidae; genus Diabrotica; species Diabrotica virgifera. Next base: position 174,142,017 of record NC_065450.1, on the reverse strand, counting down.
AATAACCCGTTGATAGTATGTATAAAAAGATCTCTCAAAAATGCCTATCTCAAGGTTTCTAAAATTACACCAGACGATAAGCACTTTAAAAGAACCCAGAGTGGATGACGCTATTAGCAAAAATGACGGAACGTACAAGATCATATTTCAGCCTCATTTAATCACCTGCAGCCTGCAGTATTGCCTTGAATGCACCAACGAGTATACCTACAGGTACATAAAGACGACAATTTAGATACCAAAAAATATATGAAAACATAAAATGAACCAACGTAAACAAATGTTTATTTATTGCCAATTTAAAATTCCTCCGAACCAGACAGATAACCTGAAAAAGGTACGTGTTCAGTTGGTCAAAACGAAAAATTAAGTAAATTGGCCAAGTTTCGTAACATACTAAAATAAATTATCATAAGTTGCATATGGATGCTCTGAAATGCAAAATGTCATTTTTGACCTGCACAGGACTGTAACAACAAATATTAGTATACTTAATGATATTTATAAAATATTTATTTTTGTTATTATAAATAATAAAAGTGGGAATATAGGTTACATATAATTTAATATAATATATAAAAGGATTTTTTTATTAGCATTGGTTACCATTGGTAACAGTTAAAAATCTTGCAAATAAATATTTTATGACTACTGTGAAATAATTCCATTTCATTTTTTTTTTCAATAGAAATATGAGTTTTAATAGTAATGCACTAAAAAGCCAACTAGACGCAAGAAAATATTGGCGAATTTATGCGACTCGGTTACAGGTTAATGTTACCACTTTTAAATGTGGATACAAATGAAGGTCCATCTGCTATCGGTCGGACGGTCGGAGACGGATCGTGACTGAAAATTTTGAAAAGCGAAGGCGTAAGCGCGCTGTGGATATTAGTAGTCTTGTTACCACTTTATCGAATGGTTACAATGGTTACTTACCTATTAAAGTGTACGTGCAATTAAACATGGATGAGTGTCGTTGACGACTTTTTTTTTTTTGAAATATTTGACACTATGATTATCCAACAACTGCACTGGGATGGCTTGGGTATAAACATAAACGGGCAATATCTGAATCACTTACGATATGCTGATGATATTGTATTAATAGCAGAAAGAAGTGAAAAATTACAAAGAATGATGGAAGAACTAGATAGAGAATCGACAAAGATAGGACTGAAGATGAATTACAGTAAAACAAAAACCATGACCAATCAACAAGAAGAACTAGTAATTACAGTGGCACAAACAAGAGTATAACAAGTAAAAGAGTATATATATCTAGGACAAATCACTAGATTAAATAAAGAAAATCAGACTGTATACTCCCTGTTTTAATATATGGCTCTCAGACATGGACGTTTACAAAAGAGAATATGGAAAAAATAGCAGACAGAAAAAGCCATGGAAAGACAAATGCTGAACATTAAACTATCAGACAGGACAAGAAACGAATGGATCCGCAACAAAACAAAAGTGAAAGATGTCTCTACCCAAGTAGCAAATCTTAAATGGAAGTTCGCCGGACACACCCTACGGCAGAAGGATGAAAGATGGACTAAGATGATTGTACATTGGAGACTGTGGAACCACAAACGAAAAAGGGGAAGGTAACAGATGCGATGGTCAGATGACCTGAAGAAACACACTGGGTCAAAATGGATGCAAATTGCCCAAGATAGAGAGGCATGGAAGAAGGAAGAGGAGGCCTATATCCAAGGATGGATGTTTAGGGCTAATTAGATAGATAGATAGATCCATCTTAAAAATAGGTTTTCTAATTTAAAGCAAAAAATTTTCAGATAGGGCCTTTCATCAATTTGTACAGCTATATGGACACAAATTTGACAGAGTAAAGTTAAAAAACAGAATTGACAGTTCATTATAATGATCCAGATTATATTAAAAAATGTACAAGAATTATATCAATATTTAATGTCTTCAGAACTTTTTTTTTTCTCTGATTCTGGCTTTGGTTTAGAACTAGAACCTTTAGCCACGTAATTGTATAACTTATCACTAAGTCAGGGGAGTAGTGTGTGTGTTGAGTAAGTGTCTTGTTACTTTGCAAAGTCGACGTCATTGTCTTTGCAAAGAGACGCTAATTGTTTCCGAACGTCTGCGGTCCCTCCGGTGAGTACCGATCCCACAAGGACAGAAACTATTTTTCATTTATTAATTTATAATAAATGAAAAATTTCTGCCCCTGGTAGGATTCGAACTCCCGACTTTTCGTTTCAAAGGTAGGCGCTCATACCACTGCGACACAGAGGGGTCTTCAGAACTTGATAATGCATTTCAGGAACCCTTTAAATTGTCAAACCTATTTTTAATAATTCCGGCTACAAGTGCATCCGTTGAAAGAAGTTTTTCAGCATTGAAACGGATTAAAACATGCCAAAGAAATACCCAATTGCAAGATCGAATGTCGTCATTTTCTTTAATTTGCATTGAGTAGCGCTTTTTAAATGGATTAATGACAGAACCCTCTTTCTACAATTCTGTTATTAACATTTTCCAGATAAAATAAACAAAAACTTATATTTGATAGGTTCTTTTAAACAAGATTTTTTACATCTGGGTTTGGTAACACACTAGAAAAAACACACTGCAATGAGCGACAGAATAATGCCGTTAAAGCTAAATCGACAACCATCTGATTGATATAAATCTTCTTCTTCTTCTTCTTCTTTCTTTGCTCTACAACTCTAAGTGAGTATTGGCCGCGTTTATTACTATTTTCCTCCACGCAGTTGCTGGTCTTGGATATTATAATCTCCCATTGTTGCACCCCCATCTTACGTAGATCACTCGCTACTGCATCCTTCCTTTTTTTTGTTGAGTGACCAACTGATCTTCTGCCATCGAGTGTTTCCCAGAAAGTTTTTAGTAGTCTTTCATCTACTAGTATCGCTTTCACTATATGTCTTGCCCATCAAATATGGCGATGTTAAGTCACAATGACGACCTCTCGTGGATTTCGGCGGAACTAAAATTTAAGCCTTTTTTATTTTTATTGCCCTGCTATAATGGGGGTTTTAATGTCAAATCGTTGTTAAAATCGTTGTCAGTATTTTCGAAAATCAATATAATTTATAAATTTTAATACAAAAGATTTAATTAAAAGCTTACAAACCATTTATCAAAAGTGTTCTTATTTGTATGTTGTGTTGCAGAATATTTGGAGTACATTTAGGAGGAACACGTTCTTCTTGATTCTACTGATGCTGGTAGATTAATCGATGGGACTACTAAATATTTCACTTTATTAATTTTCGAAAATACTGACAACGATTTGACATTAAAAACCCCCCTTATAGCAGGGTAATAAAAAGAAAAAGGCCTCAATTTTAGTTTCGCCGAAATCTACGAGAGGCCGTCATTGTGACTTAACGTCGCCAATACGATTTATGTGAATGTATCGATTTATGTGTATGTTTTTGTCGTTAGGGTTTGGATGATAATATATAGTTGACATACCTTTTCCTGCTAATTATGAACAGCTTTGTCTTTTTTACGTTATTATTGAGTCCATATTGTTGATTGTGGTACGTTATTTTGTTCATAAGGACTTGTAGATCTTCCAAATTGTTTGCAAATACAATGGCGTCATCTGCATATCTGATGTTATTCAACCGGTAGCCCCTTTTTTTATTCCGTGGAAAACTTTGCGAAATATTCTTTCAGAGTACCTAGAGATTAAAGATTAGAGGAGGCAAAATACAGTCTTATGGGCTGGACATGTGATAAGAATGGGAGAAGAATACAAGGATTGCAATGGGCCGGACATGTGATAAGAATGGGAGAGGATAGGCTACCAAAAAGAGCACTGAATGCTAGAATGCAGGGAAAGAGACCGGTTGGAAAGCCAAGAAAGCGCTGGGAATACATAGTAAACAGCGACGCACAAGCCCTTTTAGGAGTCCATGTATGGAGAAGAGCAGCCACAGACAAGCAAGAGTAGAGGCAAGGAATAAAGGAGGCCAAGGCTCAATTTGGGCTGTAGTGTCGTAGAAGAAGAAGAAAATGCAGTCTTGCCTGATTTCATGCATGATTTTTACGTATCAATTCTGAGATTTGCAGTTTAATTCCAGTAGAGATCTCCAATTATTCTCAGATACTTTTTGTTGATTTCTGTTTCTTTTATTACTTGCAGCATCTTGGCATTCTTGGCCTACTGTAGTCGATCAGAATCTTTCTCACAATCAACCAGACATGTGTAAGAATACAATTTGGAATAAGACATGTACTGACAACAAAGTCTCTCTAGTACCACCAGCATTTATGAACTCGAACCGATTGGGAGAAATTTGACTCTCAATCAGTTTGTAAATTCTCATATGGATTTATCTTTAGGAACTGTTTTAGGAAATAAGGCTTATCGTACGGCGTTTTTCAGATTTCTCGTCTCCTGTATTATTTGAAGTGCAACCAACTCAGACTTAAGGCATTCTGTTGGTATTTCTCCATAATTATATATTGTTATGGTCTATTTTCACGCAAAAGCCGACTGCAATTTGCAGCCGTATGTCAGTCAATATTTATAAACTTGCTGTGATCAGCTACCGTACTACAAGAAAATATGAAAATAAATAACTCTGAATTGGTCACTACTAGTTAGACAACCAACAGTACCCTTGATAACACAGCATAATTATCAAACAGTATTTTGGGTGGCATAGTCACTATCACAAGGGTCTGTCATTGACACCGACGCGAAAGGTTTTACTTTTTGGTTGGAGGTCAGGAAGTCAAGTTCACGTGCAAGTGTGAGGTCCTAGGTATACCTACCCAAATATATTAGTCTTCGCATGGCATAGGGTTCTGCCTAAGGTGAAGTCACAATGATTAGATACCAAGCTTAACAACTGAAGTTTGGCTATGTAAGTAAGGGAAAGCAGAAATCGAAAGGTAGGAGGATTTTTTTTTTTTACTTTGGAGTATTGGAGTTTCAACGCAGAAAATTCTACACAGTGATTATGTTAATATCGTGCGGTTAAGTGGACTGAAACATTATCACTTTTCGTTAATTTTAATGTTGTTCATACTTTAATAACATTTTCTATTTTGTTTTTCCTTTTCTTTTTTTTTTTATATATAAATTCTAATATCAATGTGAGCCTATATAGATCTATAAGGAGCTTAATACCGTAACATGTATGAAAACAACCTTGGTTACATTTAAATATTTAATAATATTAACTTAAATAATTATGTATTATAAAATGTTTTTTTCATGAGATTAGGATTTCTTTTAACTTCTGATATTTACCTATTTATCGGTTAGAAGTAAGTAATTTTACGTAGTGGTATCTGGGGAAAACCGATTGGCGCAACCGGGTTAACATTATAAAAGATATTTAGGCATTAGGTACTTAGGTACGACTCACGATATCGCCTTCTTCTGAGCTAAGCCGGAATACCACTGTTAAGGTCACCGTTCTTAGAATCCTATGATCAAAACTCAATTTTCAATTTTTTTTTTTTTATTATTTTTTTATTTAACCAGCGCAGCGGTAGCAAAGACCGTAACAAGTGGCGCCCAAACGTGATTTTTTATACAGTGTGCACCATAACTTATGCATAGAATTTACCAAAATAATTTAATTTTATTCATATTTCATTTATTCATTTAGTATGTACCATTAATATATTCTAAATAATCCAGTATTATTTATCACTATTTACATATCACAGTGATATTATCATATTTATATTGTATCGAGTCTTAATTTAAGAGTCTACACACTTAAATTAGTTGTTGTGGTATCAAAATATTAGTTAGTAAGAATTCTTTAGTACGGTATTGTGCTTTATACATTTCCACTTAGAATTTGATTAATTTTGCTTGATAATCCAATTTTGACTTAAGTAACGACTTATATGGGTAATTATTTTAAATTTCCCTAAAAATTTTAACAGTTTTATGGGTTTACTAATTTTGCTTTTACTGCTGGTCCTTTATATTTTTTTTGAAGGGGGTGAGGAAATATAAATAAATTTTCTCTTCTTTTTTTTTATTATTTTTTTATTGTTGTAAAGTAATTTGTGGCTCGGACTGTTTACCCAAAATGGATATTTATAGGTTACGTAGCGACGAGTTAACTTATGAACTCACAAGTAGAGGCTATGACATTGGAGACGGTAAGGTAGAGACTAAGCGCAATTTACTACGGAGTGCTATAAAAGCAGAGATTTTAGGAAGAATTAAACCCAGAACGGTGGAATTCGATCCCGTATCGGAATTAGGTATTTGTTCCGGTAAAATTCAGGAAATAGTAGGGGACTTAGAACAATTCGATATTAATAACGTTAGATCTGAATATGCTAGGATTAACACCAGGTTACTTCATGTTAGTAGAAGAGTGGAAAATATTTGTGCTCCTTTAGAGCTTAGAGATGAGAAACGGAACATGATGGATTTAATGAAGGACTTAGTAGTTAATTTAGAGACACTAGTTACAGGTGGTACATTAGAAGCTGTCGGTCAAGATGACCCTACGTCATCTTCCAGCTTATTGGATGCGAGTACAGACGAATTGGCAGACCTTTTACATAGATCATCGGCGATAGGAGAAACAGTATATGGTACAGAAACGAATAATCCTAATAAGTTAGCTTTAAATTATACCCAAAATTGTAATACGACTCCTTCAGCGACTTGGTCAGGAAATTGGATGCCCAAACGAACATTACAGGAATTTGACCCTCTTTTTAAAAATATTTCGTCTAGTTCAAAACCTAGTTTAAAAACTAATACAAATAATACTACTACAAGTTCAGCTCAGCAGGTTCCTACTATTAATAACGTTGTTGTTACAAGTAATGATTACGGTCACAATGCTGATAATGACTTTTTTATACCTAGTATTAATATTCCTGGTCCGATAATTAATCCTTCGTTGGATAGTAACAATGTTTCTACAATGCCAGCTTTTAATAGATTTACTAATAGGACTATACCTAGTACTAATCATATTCTTGAATCAAATAATGATCAGTATCTTGGTACAAATAATATTCCTGGAAATTTTGGGAATACTCCCATTTCTTCAAACATTATTCCAAATAATACAAACCATGTTACTTTTGCGGAGGATATCGCTCAATCGTTAAGAACAAGCTACGCGGAGGTACCTAACATGCATAGGACAAATCCGGATTATAATTTTCCCAATAATAATTTAGTAAGTCAACATTCCGGTAGTAGCGGTAACAATTTTTATCCTACACCTTCTGGTAACGTTCCTTCAGATTTAAATAATTTTTCAGGCTTTGTTTCTCAACTAAATAATAATTATAATAATTTAGGGGGTAATACGACTCAGCCGAAAAATTTTTACACTCCTGATAATTATCCAAATCTTAACACAGCTTTCACTACTAACGTAGGTAATTCATCACATTTTGGACAAAATATTTCAAGGAATAATTTAGGTTATTCGACACATCCAAATGAGGTGTCCGATAAATGTATGGCTAAAAATTCAGAAATAAAGGTACCCGATAAATTTGTAGATGTGGGTAAATGGAAGTTAAGTTTTGACGCGACTTCTAGTGTAACAGACTTCCTTGATCGTCTTGAGGAAATGCGAATTTCGAGGAATATTTCTGAAACTCAAATGTTAAATAGTGTGTCGGAATTACTGAACGGCGACGTAAATATATGGTATCGTTTCGCCAGGAGCAAAATTTCGAGCTATAGAGAATTTCAACAAGTTTTGAGGAACACCTTCTTGCCTAGTAATTACGAGGAGAAAATTTTAGAGATTTTGAGACATCGTACCCAGGCTACGGGAGAAAACGTAGTTATCTATGTTGCATATATGGAAGGACTCTATAACAAATTGGCTACTAAACTAGACGAGATTTCGAGGGTCAGACACATTAAGAACCGTATGTTGCCATATATTCAATTAGGTTTGGCTGGAAAACCGGTTAATACCATAGATACCCTGATTTATGTCGGTAGAGAAATTGAGGAGGCACATGCAAATGCGCAGGAATATCGTACTCCACCTGTTAATCCTCGTAATTCTGTCGAACCAGGATTAGAGTATAGGCGACCGAACTTAAGGGTCTCTGCCATTAATAATTCAAGACGTTCCAACGGCGGATATTGCAATACGAATTCTCAAAGTGGTCCAGTAGGTCCTTCGTTTACGGGTACTACTTCAAATTCTGGAGCAGAGGTAAATGTCACAGCGTCAACTACCAATACTAGTCCATCTTCATCTGCAGATGTTAGTGCGGTTCCCACGACTTTAGTTACTAGGGGTAAATGTTACAACTGTGGTAAGATTGGTCATTTCCGAAGACAGTGTGCCCAGCCAGCACGTCCTTTCTGTTATCGATGTAAAGAGCCGAATGTGAAGATTACGAACTGTCCTAAGTGCTCGGGAAACGAGTTGGCAGGTTAGTAGGCAGTCACCCTGGTAGCCTGAGCAATTTTTCAGTGGCTAATGAGTTTAATTGTGTACAGGTAGCTACCCACTCGGTCGATCCTCCTTCTAGTGATCTTAGGGTAGTAGATTGTGTTGATAAGTCAGTGCAATCGGTTTGTTTATCAAAGTCCGTCGTCTCGACTCAGATGCGGTTGGTTTTGGATTATATATTTGCAAGTTTGCCAGACGACAATAGGCCTCATCTTATCGTAGATGTTTTAGGTGTAAAACTTAGAGCTTTGCTGGATACGGGAGCAAATTTAACAGTTTTTGGAAGTCCCGGTTGGGATATTTTAATGAATTTAGGTTGTAAACTTTCAGCTACAGAGATCAGGACTTGTCGTGTTGCCAATGAAGCAGCTTGCGAGGTAAGTGGTACGGTAGAAATACCATTTCAATTAGAAGGACGAATTAGGGTCTTAAAAGCGTATGTCATTCCCGACTTACCCCATCACTTGGTGTTAGGTATGGACTTTTGGTTGGCCATGGAAATAGTCCCAGATTTCAAGAACCAGAGTTGGTCTTTTAATGTTGAACAAGATGAGGGTGCGACTTCAAGTTTACAAGTATGTCCCATAGCTAGTGTTAAGCTCAGCAGGACGTTATCTGATGAGCAGTCAGCACGATTGAACAGGCTGGTCGATAATTACTTCGAGACCGTAGGGGGAAAATCATTAGGGAAAACTACTCTTATTGAGCATAAGATAGTTCTTACTAATTCAGAACCAATCAAAATACGTCCATATAGAGTTTCTCCAGCGATTCAACAAATGATCGATAAGGAAGTGAAGTCGATGCTTGAAGAAGATATTATTGAACCTTCTAAATCAGCGTTCTCTTTTCCGGTTGTCATGGTTCCGAAAAAAGAAAAAGGCTCGTATCGATTCTGTGTTGATTATAGGCAGCTGAATAAGGTTACGAAGAAGGACGCTTATCCCATTCCCTTTATTGCTGGAATACTTGATAAGTTAGGAAACGCCCGATACATAAGCTCTGTGGATGTCAAGAGCGCTTTCTTCCAAGTTCCTGTTGCCGCAGATTCTAAGGAGTATACAGCTTTTTCGGTACCTGGTCGTGGTCATTACCAATTCAAGCGTATGCCTTTCGGTTTATCTAATAGCCCCGCTACTTTTCAGCGACTAATGGATCGAGTGTTAGGCCCCGAATTAGAACCATATGCTTTCGTCTACTTAGATGACGTTATAATAGTCACGGACACATTTGACAGACATCTCGAAATTCTGGAAAAAGTTTTCAAACGGTTGTCAGGTGCTGGTCTGACCTTGGCTAAGGACAAGTGTACGTTTTGTCGGAAGGAGTTAAAATATTTAGGATATGTGGTAGACGATTTAGGTCTCCACTGTGATCAGGATAAGGTTAGGGCCATTCTGGAAATACCAACACCCAAAAACATAACAGAAATTCGTCGCCTAATAGGCACGGCCTCGTGGTATAGGAGGTTCATACCTCAGTTCTCGTCAGTAGTTGCACCGATTACGGGTTTGCTTCGAAAGAACAGAAAATGGAACTGGACCGAGGAATGTGAGGATTCCTTTCGTAAGATTAAGGACTGTTTAGTATCTGCTCCCATCCTAAGTTGTCCAAACTTCTCTAAGCCGTTTCAGCTTCAGACGGACGCCTCGGCGTATGGTATCGGAGCGGTTTTAAGTCAGCTGTCAGATGATGGCGAACACGTAATTGCATATGTGAGTAGGTCCTTGTCACATACCGAAAGAAATTACTCTACCGTTGAGAGAGAATGTTTGGCGATTGTGTGGTCCATAGAGAAACTGAGGGCATATTTGGAAGGTTATTCTTTTACCGTTGTTACAGACCATCATTCTTTGACGTGGTTATATAAATTACCACAACCAACTGGGCGACTAGCCAGGTGGATTCTGAGACTCCAACAATTTGATTTTAGGATTGTACATCGCAAGGGAGCTGAAAATGTCGTTCCAGACATGTTAAGTAGGGCCGTCCCGAGCATTGACGTTGTCGATTTAGTGCAGTCGCAAGATGATATTCCGGAGGTTAAGGATCCATGGTATGTCAAACAGAAGACGTTAGTGGAAGAATCTCCTTTAAAGTATCCGTTGTGGCGAGTGGCCGATGGTCGATTATATAAGTATGTGGCGAATCGTTATTCGAAACTTGTAGGATTCGAATACGATTGGAAGTTAGTGGTTCCAAGAGATAAACGGAAAGATATTCTTCGGAAACAGCATGACGATCCAACTTCTGGTCATACTGGTGTACATAAGACTTTTCATCGAATATCTTCAAAATTTTATTGGCCTAAAATGAAGAGTGATGTCGGCAAGTACGTAAGGAATTGTCATACTTGCATCGCTAGTAAACCCGAACAAAAGGCTCCAGCTGGTCAATTATGTGGAAGACCTGACGTATCGAAACCATGGGAATTAGTGTCGGTGGACATAGTAGGTCCATTTCCCAAATCAACCAATGGATATCTTTATATTTTGAGTGTACAGGATTACTTTACCAAATTCTGTATTTTCCAACCTATGCGTACGGCAAATTCGAAAACCATCTGCAAGATTTTGGAGGATCACGTATTCTTACTTTTTGGAGTGCCCCAGAAGCTGCTGACCGATAATGGGAAACAATTCGTTAGCAAGGAGTTTGTGGATTTTACAGGTTCATATGGTGTTGATCTTATACGCACTGCTAATTATCACCCGCAAGCTAACGCTTGTGAACGTCAGCATAGGACTTTAAAGACGATGCTGCGCTCCTATGTAGCAGACAACCACCGTCAGTGGGATCAGTACCTGCAAAAGGTAGCGTGTGCTATTCGCACTTCCATCAGCGAGACTACGAAGGTAACTCCTTTTCTGGCAAATTTTGGCAGGGAAATAATTGTTAATGGTAAAGATCATTCACAAGGCGTTTCTAACGAGTCCGTGGTTGCAGAACCTGCGAACCGACCTAATGAATTGTCAAAGTTATTTAAAGATATTCGCCAGCGGCTGGATAAGGCCTACCAGACTAGTAAAAAACGGTATGATCTCAGGCGTAGAGATGTAATTTATGAAGTAGGGCAAAAGGTGTGGCTTAAAAACTATGTACAGTCCGATGCGGCAAGTTACTTCACAGCATCATTAGCGCCAAAATTTCGCGGACCCCTAACAATTTATGAAAAAGTCAGTCCTTGGGTATACAAGTTAAAAGACGATAAAGGTACTAGTGTAGGAACTTGGCACAGTAAAGATTTGAAAGCAGATGTCACTGCTGTTTCAACTCCAACTTAAGTCATCTTATATGGTAGATTGTAATACTGATTTGTCTAGATATGGGTTTTTTTTTTAGTAAGTATACATATATATTTTTTTTTAATAGAACTCCAGGAAACTTTAGAGCACATAGTTTTGTTCTAGGCAATTTTGCAACGACCCTTTCCTTTATAGGTGTTCGTTGTCACGGATTTTTTTTTTTTTTTTGCATACATTGCCAAGAGAGTGATATCTCTACAAAACGAGCTGTGGGTAAGATTTTTTTTTTTTTGAGTAAGTGATAGAGTATTAGAACCTTATAGTTATTGAGTATAATTCTTATCTCAGATAGGACTTTTTCTAATGTTACAGATACTGAGGTATCTTTGGCAATGCAAGTTACCGATGATGTATTAGTTGTGTACATGCAGGTTTTTTTTTTAGTATGGAAAAGTGAATTGATTTGGAAAATTGTCGATCCCTATAGGATCAAAATTTTGGCTATGATTTTTTTTTGTGCTGTAACTGGTGATTACCAGAGGCCATGTAAAGGGTCCCGATTTCAACAGTATCAAAGTTGATTCTGATAGTCTAGTTTTTAGTCTTATTTTGTAAGGATACTAACAATAGAATTAGAAAAATGCTTTTACTCCCGTCAGTGGCTCAATATATTCAAGTCCACGCGCCTTTCTGGTTTCAGTAGACATTAGTGTTCACTCACAGTTAGGTGTTGCAATATTATGGATATCATACTCCTTAGGGGCGAAGGTTTAACCAACCACACAAATTTGAGGCCATCCATTTTTTTTTTTTTTTTTTTTTTTTTAGGAAGGGGGTGATGTTATGGTCTATTTTCACGCAAAAGCCGACTGCAATTTGCAGCCGTATGTCAGTCAATATTTATAAACTTGCTGTGATCAGCTACCGTACTACAAGAAAATATGAAAATAAATAACTCTGAATTGGTCACTACTAGTTAGACAACCAACAGTACCCTTGATAACACAGCATAATTATCAAACAGTATTTTGGGTGGCATAGTCACTATCACAAGGGTCTGTCATTGACACCGACGCGAAAGGCTTTACTTTTTGGTTGGAGGTCAGGAAGTCAAGTTCACGTGCAAGTGTGAGGTCCTAGGTATACCTACCCAAATATATTAGTCTTCGCATGGCATAGGGTTCTGCCTAAGGTGAAGTCACAATGATTAGATACCAAGCTTAACAACTGAAGTTTGGCTATGTAAGTAAGGGAAAGCAGAAATCGAAAGGTAGGAGGATTTTTTTTTTTTACTTTGGAGTATTGGAGTTTCAACGCAGAAAATTCTACACAGTGATTATGTTAATATCGTGCGGTTAAGTGGACTGAAACATTATCACTTTTCGTTAATTTTAATGTTGTTCATACTTTAATAACATTTTCTATTTTGTTTTTCCTTTTCTTTTTTTTTTATATATAAATTCTAATATCAATGTGAGCCTATATAGATCTATAAGGAGCTTAATACCGTAACATGTATGAAAACAACCTTGGTTACATTTAAATATTTAATAATATTAACTTAAATAATTATTTATTATAAAATGTTTTTTTCATGAGATTAGGATTTCTTTTAACTTCTGATATTTACCTATTTATCGGTTAGAAGTAAGTAATTTTACGTAGTGGTATCTGGGGAAAACCGATTGGCGCAACCGGGTTAACATTATAAAAGATATTTAGGCATTAGGTACTTAGGTACGACTCACGATATCGCCTTCTTCTGAGCTAAGCCGGAATACCACTGTTAAGGTCACCGTTCTTAGAATCCTATGATCAAAACTCAATTTTCAATTTTTTTTTTTATTATTTTTTTATTTAACCAGCGCAGCGGTAGCAAAGACCGTAACAATATGAATACTTCCTGTAATTTAAGTACATAGTTCTGTTTGTGTATTATCGAGGCCTGCTGATTTATTATCCATAAACACAGCATAATGAACTTCTTACTACAATATTCTTGACCCATCATTGCCTAAATTGAAGCTGAAAGGCCAGATAATAAGATGGAGGTCAGAGTACAGTATGGAGACATAAAAATATCGGGGAAGAAATGACAGGCAGAATTTACAAAACAGTCACCAGACCAATAATGACATACGTGGCAGAAACACGACCCGATACACAAAGAACGAACAAAAATTAGAAACAACATAGACGAAAATATAGACATAAGACACTATTGGACAGCGCTAGAAGTACAGATATACGACGGAGACGCAAACTGGAGCACAGTAAGGACTGTGTAAGAAAGAGATGAGCAGGGTAGAACGATGATAATATATCTAAGCCAAATAACAACATATATAGTGCTAAAGACGGCGAGTGACGGTTTTCCATTAGGAAGACGATCAGTGGAAAGACCTAGTCATATATACGTATCGGTTTTAGAACGTCTTTCGACGTTGTCCGTTGCCTAACTTTCACGTCCTTCTATCATCCCATTGGCCATCTCTAAGATCCCTTGTATTCATTGCTTTGGTTACCCCTTCTTTCCATGTCTTTTTGGAACCTCCTCGTTTTTTTGCGGTTTGGTGGTACCTACTGCATAATCTTTTTGGACAATCTTGAGTCTTCCATTCTTTGAACATGAAAATTACAAATCAACTGTTTCCTCTCAATGTCTGTTGTTAAGTAACCATCTATTCCAATTCGTCGTCTTCCTTCCTCATTTCGAACTCTTTCCCTACGAGATATACCTAACGACCTTCTAAACACATCCATTTCTACAGCTTCTAATTTTTTCCTGTTCTATTCGGTTATTCTCCAAGTTTCTGCTCCGTAAAGTAGGCTGCTTTTAATAAGTCTTTCATAGATATTGTATTTTCGCTGTACAAAGTATTCGATTTAGGCAGCCAATTGTTCTTGTAGCTTGTGCTACCCTTTTCTTTATTTCCTCATCGTCTTTTCCCGTTCTATCGAAGATTACTCACAGGTACGTGTATTCACTACAGTATGTGATTTCTTCATTATCCTCTAGTTCGATATTGGATAACTCAGCTCCTATGGGTAGGTATTTAGTTTTTTCCACATTAATTTCCAAGCCTCACTGTTCATATTCCTCCTTTACTTTTCTTGCCATATACTGTAGATCGTCTTTATCATTAACTATTATGACTTGGTCATCAGCAAATTGTAAGGTATATAAACAAACCTCTCCGAGGTCTATACCCATACCGTGGCATTTACATTTCCACTGGTTTAGTGCTTTTGCAACATATTATATCTTGAACAAAGTTGATGAAATACAGCAGCCCTGGCGTAGACCCTTGTTAACGATGAACTTTTTAGAGAGTTTGTTGCCAATTTTTACTTGTGATGTAGAATTTTCATATAGTTTTTTTAAGGCTTTGATTAGAGTGTAGCTGATGTTAGTTTCTTGTAGTGATTTCCACAACTTAGTCACAGGAACGCTGTCGTATGCTTTACGGAGGTCAACAAACATGAGATGGGTCTCTTGATTGGTTGCTGATTTTTTTTTTCAATTAATTGTTTTATTCAGAAAACATTATCTGTGCAAGTCCTTCCAATGCGGAAACCAGTTCTTCTTGTTGTTCCCTATGCTCCATTTCAATGAGATTTCTAAGAATGCGCCCGTACACCCGGCTTAGTGTACTAGTTACCGATATTCCTCTGTAATTTGAATAATCCAACTTATTTCCTTTTTTTATTCCTAGTTATGCCTATACAAACAGAATAACAAGAAGAAAAAGAGGAAGAAAAAGATTTATTAAGAAAACTGTAATTTACAATTAGTAAATAAAAAAATCATTTCTCAATATTAGTGTCTTCAATATTTCTATAATTTTAATATCATATTATTTTGAAAAGTAAGTACTACACTGGAACTGTTCTTCTTATTTTCGGGAAACGAACTTGTGTATAATTTTATCAACTGCAGCAATCAGAGACAATATTTTGCATACTCTACAGACAGAAAAAAAAGTAAAATACCTACTTTAATAATGGCGACGAACCTCTGAGAACATGAATAAGTCGTTTTTGTCAATTACTATGTATATTGAATTATAATGGATGTAAGTGAGAGCTATCAAGGGAGTAATAGCCAGGAATATAACCTTTTGGCAGACGGCTTAATATATCATCGATGGTAAACATTCGCCCGTAAAAATAAACGTGCATTATCTGGGATGATTTAGCGGATTTAAGAATAAGTAGAGGTGCCAGTCTGGTGACGATTAATATTTGAGTTATGTGATCATTTCACCTATTAAAGAGATAAGACTATAAAGGATGATATAAATGTAAATTGACAAATTCCTCTTTTAACCACCATTTTTTAAATACAAATGTTCTAAAACATTCTAGTCTTATACTATTTCTTATGCATTTTTGGCTGATAATTACGAATTTCGAGGGCGAATTTCGATCCGAGTGGTCAAAAACTTGTTTTAAACAATTTAATTATTTATAAATTGTTTATAAGCCTCTAGCTCGTAAACTAAATGAGACAAAACAATTGTTTTCAAATAAAATTTGTTTCTTCATAAAAAACAAAGAAAATGACGTTTACTAAACTTAAATACAACAATTAGAACTAAAGACACTGTAAAATTAGTGTACTTATAATGCAAATTGCAATACAAGTATATTTGCAATATAAGTATATTTTTCGAAGCTTTTTCGATCTTAACTCAGCTTCTGCGCATGCAAATAAGCTTTACAAAGTCTCATTTTAAAGCTTTCTTCATAGAGTTCTAAACAAAGTTTGTTAAATTATTTTATCTTTATCTGTATTAAAGTTACACCCGTTTGAAGTTAAAATTTTCTTAAAAAAATGTATATTAATTTGTTTATAAGGCTTTTAAACAAATTTGAGCAATAAACATTTATACTTTATTAACAAGGAAGAGAAATAATTTTTTCCTGTAGCTGGCTGCATACCATCAATCACGAAATTTTTTTTATGAAGTTGCTACCTAACTGTCGTCATGTAAAAATACATTAACTCGCTTTGCAACCCACGTGATGAGGATTGTCATACTTTGCCAAAGGGCATAATTCTTTAAAAATACCATCCATCTTGTGGAATTTTAAACAAATATGTGATTAAGATATAATTACACTCACCGGCACAAAATTCCGCCACCCAAAATTTTTGATTAAGTTTGACAATTTATAACTCTATTATTTGTGCTCCGATTTTCAAGATTCTTATACCAGTTTGTAGGTACATCTGGTTCCAAAAAAAACTGATACGACTCTTGAAGCGTATTTTGTAGAAAATTGAGCAGTGTATTTTGAAGGATAAATACTTAATATTTACATACTGTCAATGTCACTGCCAAATCTTAAAATTTGTCAGATAGCTTATTCTGTTCCACGGTTATTAGACTTTATTATTAATCTTTATTATTAATACTTTCTCCGCAACTGAGAGTATCTTATCAACTGGGTTTTTTTTTAAACAATAGATGATAAAATAAAAATATTGACAGTTCAAAAATGTGAACATTATTGCATTGTGTGTGGCCTAAGTTTGGGCTGAAAACTGAAATGTATTACATTTTTACAAAATTTTGGAATATGTTTAATTACGTAGACCAATTTTAACAGTTGTTTTCAATACAGATTTCAATCCTCTACAAATAGTTTCTAATGTCTTTTGATGTCAAATAATTAGGGAAGCTGGAATTTAACAGTTTAGAATTTTACATTGAGTTAATGCAAAATTGTGACGCATGTCAAAATTCTCAATGTATTTTAATTGTATTCATTTTCTTCGAATCCCGAGAAAACTAATAAATATTTTTGAAAAATTTAAACTCAGAATGAAAGACTACATTATTACCGAGGGCTGAAAGTCCCTGAAAACTTCTATAATATTTATTTTAATAAGTTACAGGGCTGAATTGAATATTAATTTGTTTTGTTGTATAATCCACGTTTACAATAATTATGTGATCTATTTGATGTAAAAACTATCAGTTAGATAGTTAATATAAAAGTTTAGATATATTTAAAATAATATAAACATTTAGACCTTAATAATTAGTACAATTTATGAATTAACGTAATATGTAATCAGTTGTTTGCTGTTTGTTTATTTTATTATTTGTATGTCATAATAAATATAATGTCAGATCAATCAAATACACTGCTCAACTTGATCAAATCTTACCAAGAGTCGTATCAGTTTTTTTAGGAACCGGCTGTACATGTATTGATATCGTTTGGTATTATTCCATTAACAAAAAAAAAATTGCGTGCACGGCATTATACAGGGGTGAATGGAAACGTTGTATTTTCTCCTAATTTTAAAAAATTCTGTGGCAAAATGGAATAGCTGATTTTATTTCATAGTCCTGTCTAGTGATGTAAAATTTCCGGGAAGATTCGAACGCCGGAAAGTTTCCGGAAACTTTCCGGAAATATTGGAAACTTTCGGAAACTTATGGAAATATTGCATTTTTATTAAAATTATTATTAATGTAGTTTAACTTCCCTGCTCTATCTATATACAGTATATTTCTTCTTTTATTATGTATGAAAGATTATGTGCTATAACTACGCCCTGTTTCAGCGTAGTAATCTGGTAACCCCAGTATTGTAATTGCCAAATCTTTTAAAGAAGTTTTGGTGCATATTCCTTGTCACCAGCTTATACAATCTACTGATCGTGCTGTAGCCAAATAAAATCCATTGACCGAAGGTCTGCTTTTGCACAGAATTTTGTTAGTTCTGTAAAAATATTTTCTTTTTTGTCAATAAACTTGGGACGATTGGTTAATATCTTGTCTATACATTGCATAGCTAATACATGCTCTTCACCAGTGATGCTTTGCCCAGTTAAAGAAGAATCAAGTAAGTTTGCAGCATAGTGCACAGGCATTACTGCCATTTTTTTCCTTTTTCTAATTTAAACAAGCATTCCTTTTCCTCAGACTTACTGATTGGAAGTAATGGAATATTCTCGGTAAAAATATTTTCTGTATCCTTAAATGCCTCGACAACCTGGGATATTTGAAACATATTGCCTTTTAACTTCCAATAAATTACCTAATTCACACACAATTGGTGTTAAAACAACTGCTACTTTTTGCAACTTTATCCAAAATATTTCACCATCCTGGCAGTTGTGTTTAACATTCCGTGAACATTTAAAATATTCTCCCTCTATGACCATTATCATCGTTAAAGCACTTTTAGACGCAATAAGGTTATTTATACAATTGAGGATTGCACCCCATCAAGTTTTTACAGGAAGTTTTAATGTTATAACTTTATTGTAGTTTTGACTTTTTTCTTTTTATTTATTATTTCTTTTTGAAATATTCACGTGCGTTTTACCTATACTACAATCATAATATAGATGCACTAGAAATAAATAAACCAAGACACATTGAATGTTCGAGGAGCACTCCCAAATCATGATTTACAATGTTTATATATTGTAAATCCTACATCATGATTTGAAAAGTTTATACATTGTAATTCATGATTCGGGAGTACCTACTCCTCGTAACATTTAACGTGTCTTGGTTTGTTTATTTATAGTACATCTTTATTGTGATTTTAGTATAGCATTTTTGTATGGCATTTTTAGTATACGAATAATGAAAATAATGTTCAAAACAATGTTTACTTCGTACTTGCTAGTGGTATATGTAGGTTCGCCGACCGTGTGAATTAAATAGCGCTACTTCCATGTAAATTCAAAATTACGTCACTGACTCTTATGTCCAAAAGGCTCTTGGATATATTCTCAAAAGTTCTTGGAAATATTATGGAAAGTTCTCGGAAACATTCTTGAAAGTTCTCAAAAAAATTGTCCAGAATTTTCCATTGAAAGTTTTCGGGAATATTCGCGGTCAGGAGAATATTTCCATTTTTTATAGGCGAATATTCTCGGAAACTTTCCAATGTTCGCGAATATTCGCTTGGAAATATTCTCGACTCACATCACTAGTCCTGTCATATTATCCTGGAGGCATCACTAAAATTTTGTTTTTTGAATTATTCAAATATCTCTTTTCTTCTAAGAGCTGTAGCATTTTTTGTAAATAAAAACACTGATTGATTAATAGAATAGAGGTTGGATTGATAAGATTAGAATGGCCCGCTTGCAGCCCAGATCTCAATTCTACTGAGCATTTATGGGATGAATTAAAAAAGCTATTCGCTGTCATCCTAGGCCTCCAGAAAATTTGGTACAGTTATGGCCCTGGTAGAGGAATATCGGGCTATTACCCAGGCAAGGATAACACATCTTTATTCGATGCCAAAGAGATTGCGAGCAGTCGTTGCTGCAAGAGGTGGACATACCCGCTATTGAATTGTTTTGTTTTGTTGTTAATTTTGTTTTTTGTTAATTTTAGTGCTTTTGATATTTTTCATTAAATAAACCTTCACAGCAGTGTTTTTATTTACAGCTCTTATAAGAAAAGAGTTATTCGGATAATTCAAAAAACAAAACCTTAGTGACACCTCCAGGATAATACAAAAGGAGATGAAACAAAATCAGCCCTCCAATTTTTCTACAGAATTTTTTAAAGTTAGGAGAAAAAACAACGTTTCCATTCACCCCCGTATAATGGCATCTAAGCAAAAATTTTTGAAGATATTCTTCTTTAGGCGCGATTCGATTGAGGGTAAAATTGTACATAAATCTGCGCGCCTGCGCACACAAAGAGTATGTAGTTCCTTGCTAATCTTTCAAGATAGGTATTTATGTATATGTATCCGTGCAAATAAGTCATTAAAAGAATATATTAGTGTTTTTAGTAAATGTATTATTTATTATAATTCTTGTGTTTTTGGATTTGTGTTTCTCTGTAGTAAAATAATTATTTTACACTACATAACATTTTTACACTACTTGTCGCCGTGTTGTGTAATTATATCCGAAACTTACATGTCAATTACAAGGACCTCGCTGGTGTAGTTGGTAGGGCGTTAGCTCCCTGATTGGAATGACGCGGGTTCAAATCCTGGGCGATTCATATTTTTTTTATTTTTGGTTGTTTTAATAAAAATTTTTTGGAAGTGGTAATACAGTGATAAGTGATATAGAGGCTGAAGGCTTCAGAAGAGATAGATTGGCTACTGATCATATCTTTCTTATTACTCTTTTCTTATTACACCGTCCACTTTCGGAGGTTGGTGATCCAAATAGCATTTATAGATATGAAAACTGGTGCTTAACAGACTTCTGCAGATGAGTGGCTCAAACCATATCCTCAGGTTTTTTAGCCTTGAGTTTTTTGGCGTCCTATTGATCTCTTGCCTTGTACTGTAACTTCCAATGTGATTTGGAGTAATTCATATCTTTCACCTCTTAATATATGACCCCAGTATTGTATTTTTAAACGATTTTCTTTACTTCAATAGTTTGCATCAAATCTTTAGACGTTAATTTGACTGACTTTTCTTCAATGCAAATGAATGCAAACTTGGAGACATATGCATTAGGGTGGAACGAAAAAAATGTTTTTATAATTTTAAAGTGTAATAGTGATAGAAAGTTGCGTATAGCCATTGTTAAGCCACAAATAAAATATTTTTCAAAACAAAATATTTTTAGAGGTGCCGCAAAAGGGTTGAAAATTAGAATTTTTAGTTAAATTTTGCGAATTTTGATGATTTTATTTTGGTCAAAAATAGCTATTGTAATGTCCTAATTCCTATTTTAAATGAGAAATACACACTCTAAAACTACTCTTTAAAGATAATTTTAGTTTTAACTTACAATAATCCAATATTTATTTTTACTAAAACTGACAAAGTTTGTAGAATTCCACATTTAAAGAAATATTTAGTAGTCAATATTTATTTTATTTTTTAATATAATTTAACATTCTTAGTAGCAGATGAAAGCCAAGACGTGAGAAAAATGTGTATTGATAGAGTTGACAAGATAGTTTCAAAGGTTCTGGCAACGAGGGAGGAAAGGAGGCAAAAACTAGTACAGCAGCATTTGAATTACAGACAATCAGTAGCTGATGGTAACACAGCTGTGAATATTACATTACTGATGATCACGATCAAAGTTACCTGCAAGAATTTATTTATAAGTCCAAAAAGCCCTCAAGTTCTTTAAGTATAACTAAACAAATGTGAGTAGAACTGCCAACAGTAGCTTCTATCTGTGACAGGACTGGTGTCTCAGACAGAATAGCAGCAGCAATCACCAGTGCTGTACAAGATGTTGGCATTATTATGAAAGATAATAAAAGTAAGGTAATTACACAGGATGAAAATACATTGAGCATGGTTGAAAAATCGTTCAAATGCCAAAGAAATTAGCTTCACTCAAAAAAAGAAAAGACAAAACAATTAATCAAGAAAAACAAGGGCACAAATTTTACTAACAGACTTATACTATAAGAGGACATTTCAATAGTAGAGGAACCTGGATCAACCTTCCTGTGGCATATAACTTCTGCTTCCGGAACAGGTAAAGCTATAAAAGAAAGCATAGTAGAGCATTTTCAAGGAGGCAATCCTTTGAATATTTCCAATATAACAGCTATCGGATGTGATGGAACTGCCCTATCACCGGTGTTAACAATGGTGTAATTGCTTTAAAAGAAAAAAACCTTAATAAGCCGCTGCAGTGGCTGATTTGTTTGTTCCATGCCAATGAATTGCCTTTGCGTCATTTGCCATGGAAAAACTAAAAACCCTAATGAATTTGAAGATGTTTTAAGCAAAGAACTTGAAATCTGTAACCAGCTTCCTGTAGTTAATTTCGCTCCCATACAAAACAACCTCCCTATTCTAGAGATTAAAGATGATCTAAGCACAGATCGACAATATTTACTTGATATGTGCAAAACAATCTCCAGTAGTGTATGTCCTTCTGATCTTTCATTAAAAACCCCTGGGAAATTAGCTCATTCACGATGGCTTACTTTGGCCAATCACATTCTTCGGTTATGTGTTGCAACAGAGAATCCTTCAGATAATCTGAAAACTTTAACTATGAATGTGATAAAGGTGTATGCCCCAGTCTTGTCTCATATCAAACTAAAACCATCTTGTGTAAATGGATCAAAATTTATATGGGGACTCATCAAATTTTCACGTTATCTTTGTGAGGAACATCTCCAAATAACTGATCCAGTAATTCAAAGGAATGATTACTTCTCTCACCCAAAAAATATGCTTCTCTCCATGTTACGTGACAAGAGAAAACACATAAGAGAGAAAACACATAAGAGAGAAAACACATATGTCGTCTACGACGACTTTTGAAGGCAAGATCAGAACTCATAAATTGTGTAAGGAACTTTGTTGTCCCAAAGCTTAACTTTAATGCCAATGACTACATTGATGTAATTAACTGGACGGAAGAAGTAATTACTGAACCTCATATGATAAAACATATAACTGACGAGGACTTAAAGTATATAAGTGAAGCAAGATACCCTAGTTGTTGCAGTGTGTGGATTTTCAGTGTTTTCCCTGTCATACAAAGGCAGTGGAAAGAGTCACAAAGCTCGTGACTGAGTCATCTCTTAGTGTCTGTGGTCTAGAAGCAAGAAATGGCTTTGCTAGGGCAAATATTGCTTCCAACAAGATTATTCTTAAGTTTGAAATAAATAACAATGTTTTGAGTATCAAGCGGAATATTGTAACTAAAGAAATCTTATAGCAATGTGTACATATAGCAATGATAGCAATGTTAACTGTTATTATAAACAATATTTGACTAAGAAATGTTAGCTATGGCACCAGATTAAATATATAAAATATTTGAAAATGTCTGTATTTTTTTGTTAAAAACCTATATTTTCAATGCTCTTGCGGCACCTCAAGATGTAAACCTAGAACAACAATATTTTGTAGTTTTATTGTAGACATGAAAAGGCAACTTTCGAGTGCTATTAGAAAGTTCTTTGAAACAAAAATTTTTTTTTCCTATCCTTTCGTTCCACCCTAATATGCATTCGCGGGAACAATATACGAATAGTGAATAAAAAAATTATGTTTATTAATTGTTTAAATATAAAAAACGATTTTATTGGAAAATGCTTTAATTCTCTTGTTTTTTTACAATGTAGAAACTGGAAACTTTTACGGATTGTAGCTAATGATATGAACTCTACATAATTTCACTTTTTACGTTAATTGCTTACGTTATGCTTCATAAATAAACAATAAAGTTTCAAATTTTGAAAGCTCATATATTTGTTTATATATAAATCGGCGTTTATTCGTGTCAAATTTCAATACGATACGAAACAAAACTTGAATTAAAAAAATTCGTGCTTTTATCGTAGTCTTAGAAAAACTACCGGTAGAGACGTTTTGTGCTACAATTAACATTAGAATTCGTTTTGTCGTATTAATTAATTAAACGCTTTTCTTTAGTTCAATCGTTTGAGTCAAATTTTGGACGTTAAGTTGACTGCCTTTTCTTCAATGCAAATGAATCAAAATTTGCAGACATACGCATTCGCGGGAACAATACACGAATAGTCAATAAAAATTTTTTTTGTTTATTAATTGTTTAAATAAAAAAAAAAACGATTTTAACGGAAAATGCTTAAATTCTCTTGTTTTTACAATGAAGAAACTTGAAACGTTTACAGATTGTAACTAATTATATGAACTATACATAATTTCACTTTTTACGTTAATTGTTTACGTTATGCTTCATAAATGAACAATAAAGTTTCAAATTTTTTGCCTATTCCGACTATTTTTCATGTTTGGACATCTTATGTTTTATACATATTTTAATAAACATGACGATATATTTTAATGTTTGAAAAGTGTAAGACTAAAAGGTAAAAAATAAAAAAATATGAAAAAAATATATTTAAGAAACTCTTTTCTT
This sequence comes from Diabrotica virgifera virgifera, assembly GCF_917563875.1. Taxonomy (NCBI): domain Eukaryota; kingdom Metazoa; phylum Arthropoda; class Insecta; order Coleoptera; family Chrysomelidae; genus Diabrotica; species Diabrotica virgifera. The sequence goes on along the minus strand of NC_065450.1, from coordinate 174,117,493 downwards.
TAGTTACGAGTGATTAAAATTAAACATCTTAAAAAAATCAACCAAAAAGCAAAAAATAAAAAAAATTGAAAAAATCTAACACATTCGTTAAAGAAAAGCGTGGTGCGAAAACCGTTTATTTGATGAAGAGGCGCCACGCTTTTCTTTGACGAATGTGTTAGATTTTTCAATTTTTTTTTTCTTTTCAGTTGATTTTTTTATAAGATGTTTAATTTTAGTCACTCATAACTAAAGAAAAGCGTTTCTTAAAAATATTTTTTTTTCATACTTTTTTATTCTCTCTTTGATTATGCTTAGTAATTATTTTTCTTTACTCATGCGATGAAGTACCTCATCGTTGGTAAATTTTTGTACCCATGGAATTCCATCCGTTTGTATACAGTAAGCGCCACGCAAGTAGACACATGGGTACCTAATTTCTAATTAGGCGTGTACTAACCCGCCCTACCTTGTGAATTCTCTCCTGTGACTTTTATGTGTCATGTCATGTGACTGTCATGAAACTATCCAAAATAATTGTTTTTCCATACAAAAAATACATTAATTAATACTATTGTTACTCTGTTTACAATAGTTATTTTCCTAACAAATGCAGAAAGTCATTCTTTTCCGAACGCGACTGCAGTTTGCCGAACGACGCGAAGCGGTAGTTCGGCAAGCAGTCGAGTGCGGAAAAGAGACTTTCTGCAAGAGTTAGGAACAATATTTTTTCTAAGAGTCTTTAAAAAATTACCAAATCTTAATCAATTAATTTAATTAATATGAAAATACATACACAAATTAATTCTTTGACAAGGTTGTCAAAACCAAACTTTCAATATAATTAGTTAGCATGACGACGATCTTGGTTTCCATGACGATGATTCAAAACGACTGTTATTGTCTACCAATTTGACTTTCGAATATTATGTCAGAATAATTTTATTTCATCGAATTGTCACGTTAATTTCATTAAAACAGGAACACAATAAGATATATTTGAAATAAATTAGTACATAATATCTAAATATTAGTTTATTGCATGTATTATAATTACTTTAAGCCCATATTAACATATCTAAAGTAACACGCGTGCGGAAAAGTGAAACTTTCTAAACTAAAATGCGTGCGCTAAAGTAGACATTTTTGCACGCTCGTAGAAAAAAACTTTATTCAAACACCAACAATGTTACAATACAACTTCTACAACTTTAATACAATGACAACTATAAACTTCAAATACAGCTGTTATACAATCTGTCAACTTTCTATGTTTATATGGGTTTCTGTACATTTTCTGTCGTTATAGACGTCACTAGACATAAAAGTAAACAGTGCAAAAAGATACGGGTCTAGGACTGTATTAGCTCAATGTAGCCGTGTGTCTAGTCGCGTGGCGCTTACTGTATATAGATCTTAAAGGCATCTATTCTTTTTTTGTTTCACAGTTCATTGTCCAACTTTCACAGTGTAAAATACATTATGGAAGTCCACTAATATCAGAAGTAAGGCTACTTTATAGATTTTTCAATTCAATTCAATATTTTTCAATAGACTTTTATGCACAGAGATGGCTAATTAAGACTTTCAAGCTTAGAGTTTGTTAACTGGCACATATAGGTACCTTTATTTATATATAGACTAAGAGCCGCTATAGGTGAAATTTCTTAATCATTTTAGGCACGATGAGTGCCTAAAATTTTCTACTATTTAAGTTATAGGTTTAACTTAAATAGTAGAACCTAAAAGAAAACGTTTGAACACTGTGCCGTCACTTTTCAGTGGCACATGCGTCGACAGTGGCGCATCAAACTTTCCACTTATGGACGGGATAAATAAATTTAAAGTTACCCTCCCTCACTACGAGAATTCAATTTTTTTAAATTTTTTAATGTTCTATGTGATTAACACATAAGACTCAGCGTAATTTTGGCCCACCACCCCCTTCCCACTGCCCCCACCATCAAAAACTTCATTTTTCGTTTTTATTTTTTTTGGTGGGATGCAATCTTAAAATTTCAAATAATTCACACACATAGTTGAGGCTTTTATAAAACTTGTCTATTTTTATAGACCCGTAGGTTGGGAGTACATAATCTCAAAAAATAAAAAAAAAATTTTTTTGGAAAAAAGCGTATAACTTTTTTTTGGGGATAGCTGAAGGTCTAATTTTTTTTTTAGATTTTTCCGCGAGGCTCGCCACCTTCAAAAATCCAAAAAAGTGTTTATTAGGAGGTTTTTGGGGATTTTCCCTATTTTATAGACTTCATAATAGATCAAATCAATTTTTTTTATAGGTTATATGTAAATTGAAGTAACTGAGTCCTTTAAAATATTTTAAAATGGGAGAAACACGTTCAAACCCCCCAAAACCGCCTTAAAAACTGTTTTTGAATTTTTTAAGGTGACCAGCTTAATCTGAAAAAAATTAGAAATATAGTGTTTGATAAAATACACGAGATTAAGAAAAAATTAGATCTGCAGCTATCCAAAAAAAAAAATATTATTTTTTCCAAAATAAAATTTTTTTGAGGTTATGTACACTCAACCTACGGGTCTATAAAAAATAAACATGTTTTATAAAGGCCTCAACTATGCGTGTGAATTTTTTGAAATTTTAAAATTGATTGCATCCCACCAAAAAAAAATATAAACGAAAAATAAAATTTTTGATGGTGAGGGCAGGGGGTGGTGGGTTAAAATTACACTGAATCTTATGTGTTAATCACATAGAACTTAAAAAATGAAAAAAAAATGAATTTTGGTAGTGAGGGAGGGTAACTTTTAATTTATTTATCCCGTCCATAAGTGGAAAGTTTGATGCGCCACTGTCGACGCATGTGCCACTGAAAAGTGACGGCACAGTGTTCAAACGTTTTCTTTTAGGTTCTACTATTTAAGTTATAGGCTCTCATTGTGCCTAAAATGATTACGAAATTTCACCTATAGCGGCTCTTAGTCTAATACAGCATATGTCACGTATTTGGCTGACATAATATGCTGCCGTAGTTGTTTTAGAGAAAAAATTTATCGAAGCAATATTTCCCTGTAGGGCAGTCAATGAGGGTATTTGGCTCCGAATTCCATCCTACTACATCGATTTACTTGATATTTCACAGTAAGTAGGGAATAGCTCAAGAGACAAAGTCTACCCTATGCCGATGTGCGCTTTTATCTTGGGGGTGGTTCCCACCCCTTCTCTGGTCTGAAATATTTTTTGGTTAAAATAGCCACGGAAGACGCTAGAGAACCTAATTTTAAGCAAAAACTGTTCTATAATTATTAAGTAAGTTTTAAAAAAACAAACAGATTCGTTCCTTCATAAATCTCCCTAGTTAAAATACAAAGAGGGATATGGTAGGCAAGAAGAGTTTTTTTTTGCTGCATGCTTAAATCGGTACATTCAATTTGATATAACAGAGAAACGGTCAATGTTAGGTGTATAATGACACTAATAGCTTTTGTAGTGCTTAAAAAGCCTTGAAAATGGGTAATACTAAATGTCGATTACATTCAAACTAAGCGAGATATTCTGCAAAAAAGTTGAAGATTAATGTATTTTAAGAAGAAATGAGAAGTATATTTAACCCCCCTTCCATCAGAAATTAAATACATCGTTTTCCTTCTACAATACTTTTTATTATAGCGTTATTTCTATGTTCAAAAAGTTGGACTGGTTTTAAATGAATGGTTTTTGAAAAAAATAAGATGAAATTTTAGAGGGCATTTTTAAATTTTCAGTAGTAATTGCACAAGAGCTCTAAAATTATCGAATTTTTCCCGAGTGACACTTTGACAGTTTTAATTCCACGACCCGAAGGGGAGTGAAATTATGTCAAAGTGGCACGAGGGAAACAATTCGATAATAATTTTAGAGATCGAGTGCAAGTTGCTGCGATTATTTCATGAATCAAACTGTTCAAAACCAAAATTTTATTGTAATTTATTTATGTAAGTACAAATTACTACAGTTAAACACACAGTTGTTATAAATATTTGACGGTTGAAAGTCATCACTTTTATAACTTTTAAAACAGTAATTTTTATTAATGTCACTGAGTGTATTGTTTCGTAGCAACGAAGAGCATCTGACGTAATATACTTGACGACGGGATATTATCAAAAATTATAGGGTATAATATCACAAGAGAGTGAGAATAAATTGAAAATAATGCGACAGTTTTTCGAAAATTTGTTGTCTGGCTATTGCCCAATGACAACAAATTTGAGTAAGAATGAAACATTATTTTCTTATTTATTCTTACTGTCGTGTGATATTCGTAAGATTATTTTTTAATACGTATATTATGGATATTTTCTTAAATGTGCCAGTTGTCAAAACTAGGAAACAATCTACTTAAAAAAATTCTATCGGTAATTCTCTACAGTAGATAATTCTCAGTATAATTTTAATCTGATTGGACAGAATTAAACACGTGATCAAATATCTTACTATACGATTGGAAGTTAAAATCATTAAAAAATAATCAGTTTAATTTTTATTTCTGTAGCTTTCTATTGGTCAGAATCTCCTATGAATGAAATAATCTTAAAAATCTTCCTTTTTCTCCAAGTAACTCGAAAATGATAAGAGATACGAAAAAAAGATACCACACAAAAATGTAGGGTTTTTTCAGATAAAAATTGCCTTTTTATTTTTCATTACTGTATCTTTTATCATTTTCAAGTTACAAGGAGAAAAATATACATTCCAAAATACAAGAGGACACAGATCCGTTATTGATTATATATTGACAAACAGAAACATCCACCACTCTCAAGTACTAGACATACGATGTTTAAGTGCAGCTAATATTGGAAGCGATCACAACCTAGTACTTGGAAAAATCAGAATAGAGCTACAAAGAAACAGGAAAGAAGACCCTGTTGAATGTGAGACAAGAATAAAGGTAGAACAGCTACGAGACTTGTCAACACGAGATCTATACCAGAGAAGATTGCAAAAAGTACTGAATGAAAACTACATTACACCGGATGAAGGCATAGAAGAAAGTTGGAGGAAGATCAGAGATAATATCAAAATGGCAGCAACGGAAGCACTTGGAGAACGTAAGATAAGTAAACATATACGAAAGAAAAGGAGAAATGGTTCTGTGAAGAAATAAAAATAAAATGCCAAGAAAAAAAGAAAATCTATCTAGAATACAAGTCCAAAAGAACGAGACAAACATATGAAGAATATAAAAGAGTACGAAATGAATTAAACTCAATAGTAAGAAGGAAGAAAACAGAACATTGGGAAGCATTTTCAAAAGAGATGGAGCACGACTTTTATGGGATGCAAAGGGAAATGTGGAAAATGATAAGAGGTCAAAGAGCAGAGATGAAGGAATTGATAGAGGTAAAACATACTGATACAAATACATGGACAACTTACCTAAAAAACCTTTATCAAACAGCTAATCACAAAGAACTGGAAACACCACGATTAGAATCGGATGAGAAAACAGAAATTAAAGAGGAAGATATAAAGAACGCCTTAAAAAAGATGAAAAATCGAAAAGCTCCTGGGAAAGATGGAATAGCTAATGAACTTTTAAAGTACGGAGGAGATAGACTTCACAAAGAACTGAATATCCTTATAAGTAAAATAATAAATACAGGAAGAATTCCAGATGAATGGAGAACCACTCAAATGATAGCGTTATTTAAGAAAGGTGATAGGGCAGACCCCAGTAACTATACAGGGATAAATTTACTGAGCACTATACTGAAACTCACAACAAAAATACTTATGGAGAAAATAATGGCGTGCATAAATATATCGGATGAACAACAAGGATTTAGAAGTGGAAGATCATGTAACGATGCAGTTTTTGTGATAAGGCAAATAGCGGAGAAATCATTAGAATATAACAAACCAGCCTTTTTCTGTTTCATAGACCTAGAGAAAGCGTTTGATAGAATCCAATTAAAAGATGTGATACACCTTCTATATGAGAAAAATTTACCACTGGATATCATAAAACTGATAGAAAACATATATGTAAGAAATAAAATAGAGATAAAAGTCAATGGAATAATAACAGAACCCATAGAAACAAACACAGGAATCCGGCAAGGAGATTCACTAAGCCCTCTACTGTTTAACATAATATTGGATGCAATAATAAAACAAGTGAAGAAAAAAAGAGAGATAAAAATACTCTGTTACGCTGATGACACCGTGTTAGTAGCAGAGTGCGAAGACGACCTACAAAGATTATTGCACGAGTTCAACATTAACGCAAAAGAAATGAATATGAAAATATCAGCCCAAAAAACAAAAAGCTTAGTAATTGCCAAAGAACCAATAAGATGCAAATTGGAGTTAGACAATCAAATTATACAAAAAGTAATGACTTTCAAATATCTGGGAATTAATCTATCAGCCGACAACAATATCGAAGAAGAGGTAAAAGACCAAATAATTAAAGCCAGTAGAACGGCCGGGTGCCTAAACGACACAATTTGGAAAAACAAACACCTAAGATTGGAAACAAAGGCCCGAATATATAAGTCAGTTATTAGGCCAGTTATGACTTACACGGCCGAAACAAGACCAGATACAAGCAAAACACGAAGACATCTGGAAACCAACGAAATGAAGATCTTAAGAAGGATTTCTGGAAAAGGACTACAGGATAGGGTAAGAAGTGAGGAAATCAGACGCATATGTGGAGTAGACAATATAAATACCTGGGTAAAGAACAGAAAAGAAGAGTGGAATGAGCACATAAGCAGGATGTCTGAATCAAGGATAGTAAGAATAGCCAGGGACAAGTCACCGTTAGGCAGGAGAAGTATAGGACGCCCAAGGAAAAGATGGAATGACAACTTAGGGGCAGAATGAAAGGCACCGTTGAAGAAAAACAGGCAGTACTGCCTATATAAAAGAAGAAGAAGAAGAAGAAGAAGGAGAAAAAGGAAGATTTTTAAGAAAATTTAAAAATGCGCTCTACAATTTGATCTTTTTTTTTCAAAAACCATTCATTTTAAACTCGTCCACTCTGTTATTTCAAGTTGAATACACCATTTTGAGAATGTACCAAAAAACAAACTATTTTCACCTACCATATCTCTTTTTGTGTTATAACTAGAAGATTTCTGAAGGAAAGTGTCTCTTTGTTTTTTTAAAACCTACAAAAAAGTTTGAAATAGTTTTTCAGTTAGATGCATAGCTTTTAAGGTATTCGCAAAAAACCGTTCGAAAAGGTATTATGTTTCATTGAAAATGGCCAATTTTCAAATACGAATAACTCAAAAAGTATTGAGTTTTAAAAAAAAATTATGGAACAGTTTTTGCTTAGAATTAGTTATCTAGCGAATTGCGTGGTAATTGTAACCAAAAAATTTTCCACCCCTTAGAAGGGGTGGAAACCACCCCCAAGATAAAAGCACACATCGGCATAGGGTAGACTTTGAATTAGGAGATAAGTAGAGGCTAGGCCCAAAATTTCAATAAAATCGATGCAGTAAGATAGAATTCGGAGGTAATATCCTATTCTTGCTCCCATTGACGGGGGTACTGATCTAAAGTCATTCAGCTTCTTTCATCTTTGAAAGTCATTTTTTATTTCTTGAAATCCGAAAATCCTGCCATACATTCTGCCTATGGAAGCTATAATAGTGAGTTCTGCATACTCATTATAGCTATTTTTATTTCCTTGGTTGCGATAATAAAAAAAAGAATAAAACACAACATATTACTAGTAGACTTTATTTTTATTTACCTATAATAAATATTTCAATAAGTTACAGTCTAATCTACCTATGACATACAGTTGTTATATAAGTAATGTAGAGTAACAGAGTAACTTCTTGAAAATAACAATACAAAAATATGTTTTTAAAATAGAATAAAATACTGTACAAAGAAAATAACAAAAGTTACAAAGATAAACAAAATAAAACTGTACATTTTTTGTTAATACTAAAGAGTCTTATGTAAATATAATTTTCTGTAATTTTCAACGTAAATATCTTTAAGAAATAAAATATTTCATGTTTCTGTTTTTGAATTCAAAAAATGAATTATCCAAAACGCAGGAATGAGCAAAAATACAGTGCTTTTTTGGAAATCACTATAACTACTATCAAATCAAATTCATCCAAATTTTTTTCGTTGTCTATTTTTTCGTTTATTTATTAACAATTTAAGTAAGAATTGATTATTTTTAGAATTTTCGTCTATAAGTAAAAACCATTAATTATATTTTAATAAAAAATTGAAAAAAGGATCGGTTAGTTTATAACCGTTAAATTGAGTGGTGGTAAAAAAGGTTTTGGGTGCATTTAGGTATTAATAAACGTTAAAAAGAAGAAGAAAAAAAAAAAGAATCAGAAGATATTTCGGAAAGCGAAGTTGCGGAAATTAGAAAATTACGAATGTGAAGATGATGCCAATTCAAGTTATAGAGACGAAATTGAAGTTGAAAGACAACTCCAAAGTAAAGGGGAACAAGAAAATTCTGAAGTTGAGTCGGAAGATGAACTGAATATTGACCCTCTTTTCTGGTCATCAAGTCAACAGCTGTAGTGAACTTTTAAAGATTCACATATAGTGCAAAGGTGGAGCACATGTTCAAATTACTGGGCATAAGGAACCAATACATATTGTCTACTACTCCTTTTGATGTAAAACTGAATCATTTTTACAAAAATGATTAGGGGCCGTCCATTAATCACGTGATTTTTTTTTGTCATTTTTTAACCCCCCCACCCCCTTGGTGAACATGGTGAGGTTTAAGGTTTTTTAACCCCCCCCCCATATCACGTGTATTTTTTAGTATCTACGAAAAATATATTTTTAGGTATTTATTAAATACACGTATCTATAAGTATCATCTAATTTTATTATACAAAATTAAAACTACTGCAGAAGTAAAACTGACCTAGAGCAACCCTGTTTACCCATGTATTCAGTGCCAAAACAACGAATAACTGACAAGACTACCAATTCATCAGATAATAGGTATAATACATCATGTACAGACTAAAAACTCATAAATAAAATAGAAGACGGCGACAGGGGCAGTATTCCTAGTGGAAACACATGGTAAGAAACAAAACACTTCGCAAGTGTCCCTTCTTATCTTAAGAATTTAAGATAATTTACCATGAAGAGTAGGTATCCCATGTCGGTTTTAACATTAACTCCAATATTAATAAAACTATTTATAGAAATTTGGATGAAAGGAAAGAACATTAATGTGTTGTTGTATTGTAGAATATTATGAATGAAAAATTAATTTTTTTTATCAGTCACACCAATGCCGCTTTCGATTTTTGAACACGTGTGAAGAAAAAATAAATACACGTGATGTACTACTACAACCCCTTCCCCCTTGTGATGTTTCGTGATTTTTTATGGACCCCACCCCCCTTTCGAGCCTCACGTGATTAATGGACAGCCCCTTACCAATATATTTGATTTTAAAATGTTTACTTTTTTTAACGTTTATTAGTAAATAAATACCTACACCAAGAAACTCATAGTACAGCATTTTAAACGTTTTTCAATAAACTAACCAATTCTTTTTATTGGTTTATCAATAATTATTATCGAATGTTATAAGATTTGGTGACTCAATCTACGAACGAAACTATGAAATCCGACATTACTGAAAACATTTAATTTTCTTCAGTGCATTCTCATGCCATTCATGCCATTTATAGACTTTGAAAACGCATTTGATAGCGTGAAACACTGGGCAGTAAGAAATTCCCTACAACAGCAGAATAGAATGCAGATATACCGACTTAATTACAAATATATATAACAATGCAAAAACAACTATTAGGCTGATCAAACAAACGGAGCCTATTAAAATAAACCGAGGAGTAAGACAGGGAGATACCATCTCACCCAAGCTATTTAACCAAGCGCTAGAAGATGTGTGTTCAAACAACTACACTGGGATAGCTGGGGTATTAACATAATCGGACAATAGATACCTGAATCATTTACGATATGCTGACGATATTGCATTAGTAACAGAAAAAGTAAAGAATTACAAAGAATGATGGAAGAACTAGATAGAGAATCGACAAAGGACTGAAGATGAATTACAGTAAAATGAAAACCACGACCAATCAACAAGAAGAACTAATAATTAAAGTGGTACAAACAAGAATAGAACAAGTAAAAAGTATATATATCTAGGACAAATTACTAAATTAAATAAAGAAAATCAGACAGAAATAATAAGGTGAAGAATAAGATTAGCGTGGGCATTATTCGGAAAACTGTCTTATATTCTAAAGAACAGAAAATACCCTTAATAACTAAAAACAAGAGTCTCCAATCAATGTATACACCCTGTCCTCATATAGGGCTCTCAGACATGGACATTTACAAAGGAAAATATGGAAAAAAAGCAAATACCGAAAGTTCCATGGAAAAACAAATGCTGAACATTAAACTATCAGACAGGAAAAGAAACGAATGGATCCGTAACAAGACAGAAGTGAAAGATGTCTAACCCAAGTAGCAAAGCTTAAATAGAAGTTCGCCGGTCATACCCTAAGAGAGAAGGATGCAAGATGGACTAAGACGATTATAAATTGGAGACCGTGGAACCACAAACGAAAAAGGGGAAGGCCACAAATGCGATGATCAGATGACCTGAAGAAACATGCCGGGCTAAAATGGATGAAAATTGCACAAGATAGAGAGGCATGGCAAAAAGAAGAGGGGGCCTGTATCCAAGGATGGATGTTTAGGGCTGATTAGATAGATATAAGTTCTCATAGAAAGACAGAATAGAACTAGTTTCTCCATTAGTAAAATAACTGAAGTATTTATTATTTTTCTTCTAACAATCGTTTTTAATATTTTATATTGAATTCAGTATGAAATTAAAATAGGTAATGTTTTTAGAAATAATTTTTTTCGGGCATGCGCATTTACAAGGTACATGAAGTTTTGAATCATCCTCAATATCATGATTCTTCTTTACTAAAGATTCCTTAAAGCATTTTTGTGCCTAGTTGCAAACAAATACAAGAAACATCGATTTTTAATATTCACAATGCATTACAAAGTAAACTTTTGTGACAATTTTGTCACGGAAACGTTATTGCCTACACACACGACATTTGCTTGAACGCCAGAATAAAAAAATCTTAGCACGGTTGTCAAGTACGTAATAAAAACAGTTAATGAAAAATGTTAAATGTTTGTGTAAAGTTATGGGGTTGTTTAATAATACACCTTCACAATTTCTATATTTTTATTAGGTATAAAAAAGTCCTTAGTTAGTTTTAGGATCTATATTAAGTAGTTAAAAGAGAATAAGGAGAGGATTTTTATAGTTTAATAAATACTCTGGCAAGGAGATAAAAAGGGAGATAAGAAGAAATGCGAGAATTACAGAGGCATCAGTGTGATAGCATGTATGGGCAGGTTATATGGAAAAATGCTGAAAGAAAAACTGGAAAAATCTATCTCAAATAAAATCGGAGAAGATCAGGTGGGGTTCACGGCAGGAGGATCTTGCATAGACCACATATATACACTACAACAATTAATTGACAAAAAAACGGCAAAAAATAGACCAGTACACATGGCATTCATCGATTTAAAAAAGGCATACGACACGGTTCCCAGAAAACAACTATGGAACACGATGAAGGAAATCGGAATAATTCAGAGGTTAATAGAAGCCGTAAAAAAACTTCACAACAACAACAGGGTAAGAGTTAAAACCGGCCATAAATACTCTGACTTTAAGACCACAAAAGGCTTATTGCAGGGATGCTCTACATCTCCGACACTATTCAATACATTTCTAGAACAAATATTAAAACCATGGAAAAAGAAATGTGAAGGGATGGGAATACCAATCCAGGACAACTTTTTGTACACAATAAGTTTTGCAGCAGTGGCGGCTCGTGGCCTTGGAGACAGGGTCGGCAAGGTTTTTTTGTCTCCTCATATAGGTATACCATCAAACTAAAAGACTTAAATCATCATAGGAGATTTTGTTGTTTTTTGCTTTTTTTTATTTGATGTAGTTGACATTCTCTCTTGTTTCATGGTGTTTCGACAATACGTGTTGATTCTTTTGAGACAAGGTAAATCCCGTTTATTTGAGGCAGAAATTGGTGGTAATAAGAAAATTGATGAACAGTTTGTTGTAATGAGTTGCAGTACTTTCTACATAGAATTATACATACATATTTTGTAACTTATCCCACTTTCTGAAAATATTTGGATCGGCATAATTTTTAAGTACCTAACTTGTAATAATAAATATCTTGGAAATTCTTTGGCGAAGGTAACTTTTAAATTTTGAATCGTCAAAGAGGTCAAAAATTTGCAAATCTTCAAAATTCGAAAAACGAGTATCTATTTGCATATACATAATAGTAGGTATCCAAAATTTCAAGATATACTTACTCGTTTTTCGAGATATGTATCATGTCGTTGTCTTTTTTGGGATGGTTCGGAAATATCAAGCGAATTCAAAACGTCACTGCGTATATATTGGAAACTACTATCATTACGAAAATCTCTGAGATTTTGCATCAGCTTTCGTATTCTATTTTTGGAATAAATAATGTCAGTTGACTGATTTTGAACAACAAGGAATATCTTGGGCAAACTCTGTCTGAAAAATATTTAAAAGAATATTAAAACAGTAATTATTATTTAATAAAGTTCTCAAACCGATGGCTTCACGGATCGAGGTATCTCCACTTTCAAAATCATCGCCTTCGATAATGAAATCAAAAACTTCCAAAAGCTGTTCACGAAAATCTGCTACAGATACTAAAACTACTAGAAATAATCTGCTTAGATAAAACTAACCGAGATTTAAAATTTCATCGCGTCTGACACACTGTTCGCTTTTTTTTTCGAAACAAATTTGTTCTAAAGCAGTAATCCGTTTAGGTGAGCTAAACTGGCAAGAAAAGACGATATTCTTTATTTTTTTACACGTATCATGTAAAACTAAATTCATTATATGCGCATAATAGTGAGTAAATAAAGCTTGTGATGCAATAGTTTCAACTTTTGCCTGGAGACCATTCAATTCACCACTCATCACAGCAACGCCGTCATAAGATTGCCCCAGTTTGCCCTACCAATTTATTTTTGATATCAAAAAATTTGAATCTGTTCTTTAAAACACCAAAAATATATTCTGCCTTATAGCTTTTACTCACATCTCTAAAACCTAAAAACCTCTCATAAATATTACCACGTAACGCGTATCGAACAACAATAATTGATAATTGTGAATGACATGATAATCAGAAGTTTTATCTACTTCCAGTGAAAAGCAAATGGTTTTCTAAATCTCAGATTCAACAACGTTATTCAAAATGTAACTATTTGATTATACGTATTACGAATACACTTCGAATCAGAAAGTAAATAGGTACACATTTCTAAAACAATTTTTTTGTTTCTCTATAATTACTCTGATTTTTAACAAATGCTTCGATCCATCATGTCCACTAAATGATAATTCCTGACAACTTAAAAAAATTACAATATCAATTAAACGACGTAAAACGGCGTGATTATTTTTGACAATTTCTGCCGATGCATGCGTCCAAATGAAACACCAACCGGCAGACCGAAATGTGCCGTACCTGCCGCTTAACCTGCCATGCCCTATCTGCTATTGCCCACGGAGAGAATGTAATGTTCGCTTGCTCATCGACTTATTATTTCGTTGAGTTTTACGTGTAAATCATCAAGCTACGGAGTTGGGGACGGCTAGCCGAAAAACGGCTAGCCGAAAAGTCAGATGAATGGCTCGGATCATTCATTTTTTGAGAAGTCTGTTATGCGCAGGGATCACTTAACGCTCGGATTGATCAAATCCTTTTAAAAACCATGACTAAAATTTGGTCTGTATTATCTGATAGATTTTTTTTTTATTTCACAGATACAAATATTAAAACAATCTATATCTATAAATGTGTGGGTCGGCACTGCCGACCTTGCCGACCCTGACCGCTGTTTTGCAGATGACCAAGTAGTAACGGCTCAAGATGAAGAAGATCTGTTCTATATGCTCCGAAAATTAGAAGGGGAATACACAAAAAATGGACTGGAAATAAACCTAGAAAAGACCGACTACTCAACAACGGAACAAGAACCAGTGAGAAACTTGGAAATGGCACTTGAAATTAACGGCACTGAAAAATTCAAATACTTTCAGGATTCATAATCTCAAAGAATGGAACCACCAAGCAAGAGATAACCAGCAGATTAGCACAGACAAGAACATGTATTAAACAAATGAACGGGGTACTGTGGGATAGACAGATTACCAGAAATACAAAGAAGAGAATATATAACACCTTGGTACGTAGTGTAATGACTTATGGAGCAGAGAATTGGGTAATAAACAAATGAAACAGGTCCAAAATTACAGCAACTGAAATGGAGTTCATGAGAAGAAGCTGCAGAGTGACAAGAAAAGATCGCATTAGAAATGAGGTAATAAAACGAAGAATGGCAGTTGAACAAGAAATACTCAGCTACATCGAAGAAAAACGTTTAATTTGGTATGGACATGTGAGAAGAGCAGATAGTACAAGGTGGATATCAAAGATTTCGGATTGGAACCCAATAGGAGAAAGAAGAAGAGGTAGACCCCGAAGATCATGGAGGGGTGAAGTGGATGAGGCTATGAAACGACGAGACCTTAGAGACGGAGAATGGCAGAACATAAACGAGTGGAGACGTTGGCTGAAAGAAGGAAGGCGGCGACAGCTGTAAAAATCCTTATATAGATAGATAAACACTCAGATAATTTCGGTTTCATTAGTGCTAGGAAATTATTAGTTAGTAGGTGTATTAATGCAGAACTCTGCGCTGGACAGAATACATCGACGAACTGTTCGATGATGAAAAAGGGGACCTGGAACACATAGAACTTACCTCAGAATCCATGAAAATTCTTCAAAGGCAACGCACAATAATTACAAAATATATTAAATGTAAAAGATAAAGGCAGTTTTTGTTTATATTCGATTCAGAGTTGGACCACCATCTCCATATAGCTATTTCAGCATCCTCATGCCTCCTCAGTGAAGCTATGCAGTCACAACTCTGAAAGGAATATAAATAATTTGCCTATTTAAGGGAAACCATCGCGATACAATGATTCCACCTTTTGAGACGCAATCTAGCGACATCTCTCGTATTACGAGGAAAACAACGAAAAGCCCTAAATACAAAGTTTAATACTTTTTAAACAATTAGAATAATTAAAATAAAAATATAATAAACAATATTTTAAATCTAAGACTTTTCGTTAATAAACTGCTTTCTGGTTGCATCCCGTATCTCCGGATTTTACAATATATAATCAAAGAGACGACGAAAATAGGAGAAAGCAAATAGAGGACACTTAGGCCACTCATTTACCTTCTCTTCGTCTAGGAAAAGGACCGAAAGGCAGTTTCTAAATACTCAAAACTGAGTAAAAATGGAAAAGATAAAGGCAGTTTTTGTTTATATTCGATTCAGAGTTGGACCACCATCTCCATATAGCTATTTCAGCATCCTCATGCCTCCTCAGTGAAGCTATGCAGTCACAACTCTGAAAGGAATATAAACAATCTGCCTATTTAAGGGAAACCATCGCGATACAATGATTCCACCTTTTGAGACGCAATCTAGCGACATCTCTCGTATTACGAGGAAAACAACGAAAAGCCCTAGATACAAAGTTTACTACTTTTTAAACAATTAGAATAATTGAAATAAAAATATAATAAACAATATTTTCAATCTAAGACTTTTCGTTAATAAACTGTTTTCTGGCTACATCCCGTATCTCGGGATTTTACAATATATAATAACAGAAACGACGAAAATAGGAGAAAGCAAATAAAGGACACTTAGGCCACGCATTTACCTTCTCTTCCTCTAGGAAAAGGACCGAAAAACAGTTTCTAAATACTCAGACTGAGTAAAAATGGAAAAGTTTATTAACGAAAAGTCTTAGATTTAAAATATTGTTTATTATACTTTTATTTCAATTAGTCTAATAATAAATGTAGTTCATCATAGCGAAATTTTAGGTTAACACCTAAACGTTTAAAAAACTAAAATTCTAGGATTTTCCAATATAGGTACTAATAAACGTACATTTGTATGTCAAGGGACAAATAATAGAAGAGGTAACTTCCAAAAAATATTTAGGAGCAAATATCAACAGAACGTGTAACAAAAAAAAAAAAAGGTAATTCTATCAAGAATCGAACAAACAAGCACTTATGAACATGAAAACATTCTTCGCAAGACCAGACATTAGTCTGTAGTTACATTTTCTCTGTCTTGCAATATGGCCGAGAAAATTAGACAATGGACTTCGAAACAGAAAAAGAATAGATGTTTTTGAAATATATATAGGGTGAGGCAGATGCCAATTAGAAATATTTCGATAACTAAAGGTACCTAACAGAATCCTGAATATTTTAATTATGGGGTTTTGAAGAGTCAACTGTTAAATGGAAATATTTTCATCTATTTGCTACTTCCGGTATAACACCAACTTCGTTGTTTTTAAATAGGACACCCTGTATATTTTTACATTTATGGATTCTCCTCGATGCCTCCTTTTTAAAATATGATGTTTTGTAGTATTATACGGGGTCGTTTAAAAGATAATTACGTTTTCTTATTAATTTCGTAGCAATATTCACACCCTGTAGAATTGTACCGATTTGACATCAAAAACTCTATTTATGTTCAAGTGATTTTTAATATTTGTTTAATATTGTTAATTATTACTTTAGTTAAAAAAATCTTGGAGTGGAGACTGAGAGCGGATAGACGAAACCCGGGAAGACCACCCACAAGATGGACTGACGACATAAAGAGGATTTGTACCAACTGGATTGCAGCAGCGCAAGATAGATCTGAATGGAAGTTTTTCGAGGGGGCCTATGTTCAGCAGTGGACGACTATGGGCTGATGATGAATTATTACTTTACCGAAATGTTTAATTTTATTATACAGGGTTGGTCGAAACTCGGAATGAGTATTTTCTTAATTTTCTTAAATGGAACACCCTGTTTTTAGTATTGTAATGAAATAATATTTTATGGTTCTTTTTAATTCTTAGGCATTCCCTATACCTAACTGCTTTAATCTTTGAGCCATTCGTGATTATTTAAGCCAAACATTAATTCAAACAAAAATTATGTGAACTTTTATTAGGTTGGCCGTGAAAATATTTAATCAAAAATAATAATTTTTTGAAAATAAATAGAAAAAGGTAATGGTAATAGCCAAAGAAAGAGAGGACGTAGTGTACATGTTCAGATAGATGATACAGAAATTAGACAGGTACAATCATTTGCGTACTTGGGAGTAACCATTGAAGAAACAGGTAGACAGGGAGCTGAGATCAATAAAAGAATTGATAAAGTGAATAGATTGTACTACGCAATAGGAAAAACAATTAATAAGAAGAAAGAAGTATCGAACAATCGAAAATAAAGGTATTTAAGCCTATATACAGTACTTACATACGGATGTGAATCCTGGGTACTAAATAGGCAACAGAAAAGTAAGATACAGGCAGCAGAGATAAGGTATCTACGCAAAGTTCAAGGTGTCACTAGAATGGATAGGGGTAAGAAATGATTACAAAAGAGAAGAACTGAAAATCGAGACAATGATGGAGTATATCGAAAAAAGACAATTAAGTTGGTGGGGGCATCTACAACGACTACAGAAAGAGGTACCAGTTAAAACGATATGGGAAACGATAATGCAGGGGAAAAGAAGTAGAGGAAGACCAAAAGAGACATAGAACAAAGTCATGGCAAGGATTCTCGGCAAAAAAGGAGTATCATGGAAAGAAGCTAAGGTTATGGCACAGGACAGGAAGCAATGGAAGCGATTTGTGCACTGTTAACAGAGCACACGTCATACCTACACCCGAGAGGGTAGAAGGGTCTAAATATTAAATATCCTAATAAAGTGAAATATAGATCCAAAGACTGGACTACAGGAGGTATATTTTTAAATATTGAAACAATGTAGGTGTTACGTAAAGTGCAATTTGCGCAAAACATATGGCCAGTCGATGTAGATAAAAATACGTATTATTAGAATGTTAAAACTGTCAGCGAACACCGATGTTTGATGAATAAAAAAATGAGTAAATGCAAGTTTTGGTAGCCGGCCAAGTAATCACCCATGCAATCATGTGTTGCTAAATAAGTTTAGGTTGACCCACACTCTGCGACAACGTATTTAAGGAAATAATAAATTCAGAAGATTTAGTGCTCGGAACTAGTTACGTGACAGAAACTATTATAAATTACGAGAAATAATTATTTGTTGTCAAGCATCCAATATACATCAAAGTTGGATTCACAAAATGTTTTCCTAAAGAAAACTAGATATGATAGTAAATGAAAATAAGATAATTTCTTTAAATAAATTAGGAAAATTTGATTTTTTAAGATTATCAGAAGATAACAGAAAACAACAGAAAACAACGGAAAACAAGAATGGATACCTTAAGCGATCATGGACCTCATGGATGAAGACGAAGACATAAAACAAACCCAGTAGAATACAGACGAATCAATAAAATCATTAGAAAAAGTATAGAGAGGAAACAAAATAACTAGAAACAAGTGCCCCAGTGTAGAGAAGATTAGAAGAATCTGAGGAAGGCCTATGTCCAGCAGTTAACACGATTGGCTGAATGATTATACACATCAATTATCTCAGAATAATAATGATTCCAAATTCTTTCAATTATTGGAAACGTCTACTGGAATCAAATCGCAAATGTCAAAATGAATGATGAACGCACCATCTACGTAAAAATCATGCTAAGGGTAAGAACAGAACAAGTGGGTCGCGGTGGAGGTCGCGGTCGATGCCGATATCCATGTAAAACAAACACATTGTAGTGAATGGAAGAGAACAGAGCAGGTAAGTCGCGGTGGAGGTGCGACCTACAAGGATGCTTCCCTGTGATTGGTCCGTTCGAAGCCAAGTTGTCATTACCTGCGCTATCTGAGTTAAATATTTTTTATATAATCCTTTTTTGTATTCAGTTTAAATTTGAATTTCTAAAGCACTTAAATATAGTAAATTTGTGAAATATGAAGGAGGATCTGATTATTTACAACTGGCATTTCATCACTATCATCACTTGACTGACACAATATCGCAAAAGCACAGTCTTTTTGTCATTCAAATTTCATTAAACTACTTCACTTGATAGTGGTTCTAGCTCGACTGACAGCGCAGGTGGCCTCCTTGCTATGTCCTGTCGACATCGACCGCGACTTAACTAGTAGCATCCACCGCGACCTACACCTTCACCTCGACCTGCTTGTTCTGTGCTTACCCTTACATAAGAGTAAGGCAAGTTTATATTTTGTCTAACCTAATCTTCAACCTCTATTCTGAAAGGATATTTAGCGAAGTTTTACACGAAATTAAAAAAGCATTCTATTATACGGGAATATATTTAAAAATAATGGCTCGTATTAATAAAAATGAGAATTGATAAAAATGAGAGTTACACTCCAAATGTTGGAGTACATACTCCATCTACTCTTATGTACTGTGAGTAGAAACTCATGACATCAAAATATTTTTATTCATATGAAATAGAGTATAAACTTATACTTTATGCTCATACTAATGAGACCATACTCGTGAGTTTATACTCGTTTTTATTCATACCACCAATTATTGAAATTTTGATATATTTAGATAATTTCGAAATATTTTTAAGGTGACACAAGAAATATTTTTTTTTAATTTAACGTTGAAAACACAGGAGTTTATAACGAATAACAGAAAAGAAAAATTAAATACCATTAAAGTAATGAAGTAATAAAATAATCATATTCAATACTATAAAATAGTATACAATAGTAGTTTTTAAATTTTTGTAATCTGTGAATTTATTTTTGATCACAGTACGTTTATTATTTGAATTTTATTTCAAGTAAGACAAAAAAAAAATAACAAACTAAAATTCTTTTGATGTGAAGTTTCATAACGTAAGGTTTTTGTTTAATTTAACATTTACTTTTATTATACAATATTGTAATAAATTCAAATTTTAATATTTAATTTATTATGTTTATTTCAAATGATACTCAAAATAAAAAAACTAAGAGGATTTTTGGGCAACTTTAAAAGTAAGGTTTTAACTGTTTCGGAATTAGTAAATAAATAGTACTTAAATGAATGCAAACAATATAAATATCTAGGTATACTATGCATAAATTTAGGAATAATGTATTATTTTCAGGTTGGTAACCTAAATGATTTTTTCGGTTATAGCGGGCACCACTCGCTAGCAAAATTAGAGGTTACGCTCAAAATGAATCTATGATTAAGAGCTGCCATTTGACAGAGACTTTACTTGTGAGTGCCTATTGTGCTTACTGTACGAATAAAGTATATTTCACGACTTTGCAATTATTTTTGATTATTATTAGTTATTTAGAGTAAATTCTTTTGATATAATTCAAGCGCACTGCACATTTTATGCGGAAATGTTTGTTTGCCTAGTAGTTTTACATTTTTTGCTCAACTTTAAAGACAGTTTTAATAAATGCCATCTGAGGGATTAACATAAGCATAGATGATTATTGAATCCCTCCCAGCCTGTACTTGGTTTTTGACCATTTGGAGAAACTGATACCTTATTTTAGCGATATTGCCAAACGGGTTGAAAATTAATAGTATCATAATAAGTTTGTCATAGTAGTAGGTACTTGTGATTAAAACAACATTGCCAACATTAACACAATAACAATTCTCATGTATTTTTGCTCTAATAAGGGGTCACATGGGTCGATCGAAAACACGTCTCGAAGTTCACGCATCTTGTTCATCTTATACGAACCCTATGGCACAAGCGATTGCTCTCCGCACACTAGTCGATTCAGTTTGCTCACATTTTCCAACCAGGAAGAGCACATTTTTTTATATATCAGCCAAAACGACTATTTCGATCTGTGAAAAGTAAGGTATTGTTCCATTTTTAGTACAATTTGTATACAATGAGCATTATAGAATTGACGGTATTTTTCTTCTTCCCCGACGAGTTTTAATAATAAACGCCTAGAGACAAAAGTTTCTAGGCGTAACAAAATTTTATATTACAAAACAATATATATCCACAAAGCTACTAGCGCTACTAGCACTTCAGTCAACGAACATAACATTCACCGATCTTAAAAAAAGCCAAAGTCAACAAAAAACGAAGGAAACAAATAAAATCTCCATGACTGGAAAGGTACGTCTCACTCGAACTTTCTCGTGCGCTACGGATCGCACAAGACGAGGAGATTTGCAATCCTAAGGCCGTCCGCACATGGGGCGACGCTCGAACTACTCGACTCGATTCCAGTCGCGTAGGTCTCTCCCCGCCAGTCAAGTTCCTTCGTTGTGCCATTGAGTTCCGTACACGGAGCGTTTAGGATTGCAAATCTCCTCGTCTTGTACGACTCTCGTCCCTTGCGATCCGTAGCGCACGAGAAAGTTCGAGTGAGACGCACGTTTCCAGTCATATATGTAGTTTATTTTATTGTAGTACTACCTACTACCTTTTTGGAAATATATTGTCTGTAATATAAAATTCTGAAAACATTGAACTTCTGCTTCTATGTGTTTAATAGAAATTTCGTTGGGAAAGTAGAAAAATGCTATCAGTATAATGCTCATTGCATTCAAATTATACCAAAAATGTAAAATACCGTACTTTTCACAGATCGAAATAGTCGTTTTGGGTTGATATATAAAAAAATGCGTTCTTCTTGGTCGGAAGATGTGAGCAAACTGAATCGACTAGTGTGCGGAGAGCAATCGTTTGTGCCGCAGGATTCGTACAAGACGAGCAAGACGCGCGAACTTCGAGGCTTGTCTTCGATCGACCCATGTGCGGACGTCCTAAACGCTCCGTCTACGGAGCTCAATGCCACAACAAAGGAACTTGAGTTGCGAGGATAGATATACGCGACTCGACTGGAATCGAGTACTTCGAGCGTCGACTCATGTGCGGACGGCCTAATTGTACGTTTCTCTCAATGAATATAAAATACAAAATACATGTATATTATCAGTTCAAACCGTATTTTTGCTTGTCTTCGACAAGGATTCAAATATTGGGAGAATTTGCTATTAACTTTCTTAGCACAATGTGCCACTTTGCTTGCATACCCAATCCAAAATAGTCGCAAATTCTTGAAATATACTATACTTGAGATTACCGAGAATTAAAACTCAGTCGAATAATATATGAAAACAACAAAAAAAAAATTTTTTTACTTTAATGATAATTTAATTAGAAAATCCTACAAAATTCTAGGTCTAGTTATTCTTAATGATTATAACAACGATTGTATATAATTATTAATGTCGCTACTTCGGAATTATGTTATAAATTACATTAGCTACCAATCTAAAATTCATTAACTATTGCAAATTTATTTTAAACAGTACATTTCCAGATCGTTGTAAATCTTTGGCTTAGTTATTAATACTAATCACAATATGATAATCATATCGACGTTAGTTTGGACTGAAACAAAAATTTGATTGATTATTATTGCGTATAATAAATCAATTAAGGTTTATACTTTTTTCTGCTGAACCTGATCAAATAATATGTAATGTATTAATCAAATGTGATCTAACGAATAAATTCAGTCAAGTCAGTCAAACAAAAAACCATGGTAGTCCATTGAATCACGGTTTTTGCTTCAAATTTTAAAAAACCGCTTGGATTGAGATGAAATTTGGCGTTCACATAGTCACATAGACAATTTAAAAAAAAAGTGATATTGTGCCGATGTGTGCTTTTGCCCAGAGGGTGAGTTTTACCCCCTCTCGGGGGTGAAAAAAATTACGTTCAAAATGAGTCTGGAAATGGATGAACTGACTAATTCTAAGCAACTTTTTTTCTATAAAGATTTTTCACTAAATCAATACTTTTCGAGTTATTTGCGAGTGAATGTGTTTATTTTTTAACAAAAAAATAAATCAGATAGCAAGTATTTTACCGAAAAAACATTCTTAGAAAAAATATAGCATATAAAAAAGTAAAAACAATCGTTTATGTATGAGGTCTCTAGACGCAGTAGAAGCAGAGTTGTAGCTAATGAAAAATAGGTTCATATTCGTCAAATTCCAAATCGAATATTTCGATTTGAAAAGTGAAAAACCTTTATAATTTATAGAACAAAAGTTGCTTAGAATTAGTCAGTTTATTATTTACGGACTTATTTTGAACGTATAATTTTCCAGCACCGAGAAGAGGTGAAACTCACTCTCAGGGCAAAAGCACACATCGGCACAAAATCACTTTTTTTCTTGTGTTAGCTATGTCTAAGCCAAATTTCATGCCAATCCAAGCGGTTCTTTAAAATACAGCGGTTTTGCAATATTTTACCGTTAGTGAATGGACTCATTTTATTTGGTACAATTATATTAAGAGAGAGAAAGAGAGATAGAGCGAGAGAGAGAGAGAATTATAAATTCGAATTTAGTATGTAAAACGATTACAAAGTCAACAAAATGTGTTTAGAAAAACTAATAAATATGTTTGAATAATTTAAATGCAGAATGAAAGAAAACATTATTAGTGAGAGCCGAAGGCCCCTTAGAATAAAAGAAAGTTTCTTTTGAATGAGATATTTGAAATTAAAAATAAGACTTAATTTTCTCTTTTTGTTCACCCCTGTAACTTATTAAAATAAACATTAGAGAAGTTTTCAGGGACTTTCGGCTCTCGGTAATAATGTAATCTTTTATTCTGCGTTTAAATTTTTTAAAAACACTTAGTTTTCTCAGGATTCGAAAAAAAATTAATGCATTTAAAATAATTGGTCCATAACTAAGGCAGTGGTCTCCAATATACGCTCTAAGTTGCGTACATCGTCACGCCGTAGGAAAATTGTTCATTTTCGTTACTTTTAATAAACTTAAAGCGTCGTTTAAACACAACGACAAGTCACAGCAACTAGTTGTGATGATAAGTTGAAACGCTGTTTAGACGCTGCGATTCAATGCGATACCACCTTCAACCCAACTCCAACTTTGATAAGTTGTGCGATGCACCGTTTACACACAATGATAAGTTGCAACAACTCGATTGACCTTGATAAGTTGTTTGATTTATCGCTGTGTTTAAACGACCCTTAAGGACAAAAGCTATCTTACAACTTAGCCGGTTGTCTCCTATAGACGACGCGGCGCGCCGTAGGCTGCGTACAGCGTGTAT
Source organism: Diabrotica virgifera virgifera (assembly GCF_917563875.1). Taxonomy (NCBI): domain Eukaryota; kingdom Metazoa; phylum Arthropoda; class Insecta; order Coleoptera; family Chrysomelidae; genus Diabrotica; species Diabrotica virgifera. Next base: position 174,093,266 of record NC_065450.1, on the reverse strand, counting down.
TGGAGACCATCGACATTGTAGAACGTCTAACTTGATCAAAGATGGGTTTCAATTGAACAAGTGTATATAAAGGTTCTGAGAAAGGTATAAAGGTACCGAAGAGGTTCTGAGAAAGGTATAAAGGTACCAAAGAGGTTCTGAGAAAGATGAATAAAGAAAAGGAATGCTTAAATACAATCAAAACCAGAAAATTGGAATTGCTCGGACATATTACAAGTGGAGACAGATACAACTTGCTCTAACTCATTATGCAGGGAGAGATTCAAGGAAAAAGAAGCATAGGGAGACGCAGAATATCGTGGCTACGCAACCTGAGAGAATGGTAAGGATGTACATCAAATGAACTTTTCAGAGCAGCCGTCTCCAAAGTCCGAATATCTATGATGACTGTCGACCTCCGTCACGGAGATGGCACTTAAAGAAGGAGATATAAAAGTATTGAAAGAGGTATTGCTAGAGGTTTCAGTAGTTCATACTGCGGGAAAGGAACACCTGCGATATAATATAGTTTTTGGCCATGTATGATTAGCTATTTGACATTATTAAAGACTTTGCAGTGCTGCCAGGCCAGAGATAGGGAAATTTATTCCCATACTTAAAATGTTTTGAAAATGTAGGGTAAGAACTTATTTTAAATTTTGATAAACTTTATGAAAAATATGCTTTTTTATGGTAAGTTCAGCAGAAAAACAGTATATCATGTATAATGAGCACGTAAAGGATGGAATAAATTCATTTTCTCGAGAATGGACGACTTTGGAAAAACATCCAAAAACAGGTTAATTTTTATTTTTAAATTACAGCTTTTTGGCATATATATCATACTAGTCACGTCACCCATCTGGGCGTGATGACGCCATCGATGATTTTTTAAATGAGAATAGGGGTCGTGTGATAGCTCATTTGAAAGGTAATTCAATTTTCTATTCAATAATATAAACATTTACATAATTATTTATACAGTGTGTCCAAAAATTTTTTTTTTAAATTAAATTTATTGATATATAAAGAAGAATGTATGTAATTTGTTTAATTCAAAATACATTTTACTGCTCTCAGAAAACGGAAAAAATGTTTATTTGAAAAATAATCATTGCTTTTCGCTTAAATTAAATGCTCAAGCTCTCAAGAGGCAGGTGGATGGCTGCTTTAATATTGAATTTAAGCAAAAAACAATATTTATTTATCAAATAAACATTTTTTTCTGTTTTCTGATAGCAGTAAAATGTATTTTGAATTAAATAAATTACACATTCTTCTTGATGTTATTAAATTGAATTAAAAATTTTTTTTGGACACCCTGTATAAATAATTATGTTAATATTTATATTGCTGAATAGAGAATTGAATTACCTTTCAAATGAGCTACTACACGACCCCTATTCTCGTTTAAAGAATCATCGATGACGTCATCACGCCCAGATGGGTGACTTCACTAGTATGATATATGCCAAAAAGTCGTAAATTGAAAATAAAAATTGACCTGTTTCGGGATTTATCTTCAAAATTTTCCATTCATGAAAAAATGAATTTATTCCAACCTTTACGTACTCATTGTATATATTTTTTAGCAATATAGTCATTTTTAGTACAACAGTGTTAATTACTAGCGTTAAAGACAGAATAATTATTAGGTTTGACCAAAACGGTAAATCATGTAAGACAGATCAGTGCTATAAATTCTAAACAAATTGAAAAATTATCTATTCGTGCATGTCTTAACATATTTTAAATTAAAAATTGTGTTATTTCACTTTATGCTTTGGTTTGTTTAGTGATTCTTTTTTTACTCATGCTCTATTCCATAAGTACTTTCTGTCAGAAACTATGGTACCCACCCAGATCACTATTTATATAGCTAAGGTGCTCAGTCACTACTTCATGTAAGAAGGATCGAGAAACTTGTGGAAAGAGTCATTCAATGTGGTTATGTGAATCACTGGTTGTTCTGAATTTCGTCATCAACTTTCTCTTTCAACTCTTCTGCCACAAGAGATGGCCTTCTAATCCGTTCTTCGTCGTACACACTGGCTTTTTCATGGTTGAAGAAATGCAAGATTTCCTCACTGAAGATTTATGCATTCATAAATAATCATTAATATAAATGTCGATAGGGCGACAACATTTTGCATATTCAAAAGCGCATCATAGTGAGTACTTCACATTCGGCAGGACTTTCAACAAGCGCCGCCATTTAAAAATGTTATAGAATAAGCGGGTGCACCCATAGTAACGAAACCTGGGTCAGACTGATGCGGCGGGCAGAGGAAACTTCTTTTTCTTCATGTACCATGTCCTTTCAGAACATTGGTTACCATCATAGCTATCTTAATTTTATTCACTGCCACCCTAAATAGCATGCTTGTATCAACACAATATCAATCTCGCAAGTTCTTCAACCATGAGGTTCTTCTTCGTCCTGGACTGCGTTTGCCTGCTATTTTTCTTTGCATAATATTTTGCAGCAACCTATATTTGGGACCTCTCATTACATGTCCGAAATACTCCAACTTTCTCGGCTGATGCTTTTTATAATCTCAGCAGTCTTGCTGAGACGTTTTAGTATTGTGGAGTTCTGAATCTTCTCCACCCGAGAAACTTTTAAATTCTTCTATAGCACCACATTTCGAAAGCCTCAAGGCGATTTAGATCTATTTTATTCACATTCCAGGACTCAACACCATAAAGTAAGACCGAGTACACGTAGCAACGAGGTAGGAGGATCCTCAATGCCAATTTTAGATCTGTTACATAACACCTTGGACATCCTTCTAAAAGCGGCTCTGGCCTGCTCTATGTTACAATTTAATTGTTGTCCAAGGTAAACGATTTTTCAACTCGTTCAAGTTTGGTATTATTTACATAATATGTAGACGGTTTTATATTCTGTTGTTTACTTATTACGAGTATTTTGGTTTCCCGTATGTTAAGATCCAGACCTACTTCCTTACAACTCTTAATGACACTATCAAGTAGTGTTTGCAGAACTTCTTGACTAGAAGCTAGGACCCTAACAACACAAAACATTCCAGGGATGTACTATCAAAGTTCTATTAATGTTTGAATGTTCTGGACATTCAAGGAAGATTCGGCGAACATATGATTAAATTATTGGTGGAATGTTACCACAAGACATTCTATGAACATACTACCAATGTCATATACTTTAAGAGAGGCTATGTAAGGTCGCTTGGTCATCACATTTCATGATAACCTAAAAATTTCTGATTGGAAAATGCACAGATAAAGAATATTGGGAAAATGGAAATAAGTGGCTTTTTTATTGTTTTGTCTGTTAGTTTTGTTCTGGCAGGATCTCTTTTGTTTAAACAATTATGTAAGTATTATAAAATTCGTATTAAATTTTCTTTATTCTTTATCAAACGAATTATTTATGCATATTATTACCTGTAATTAGTACCTATTTCTTTTGATTTTTAATTGTAAAGAATAGAAAAATTAACGTTTATTTAAATTTTTTTAAAAATCAGCTGAAAGTGGTCTACAAAAAAACCAGGAAGGAAACGTATAGCCTTGTGGCTATGAAAAGCAAAAGAAGGATATAAAAAGTGTAGGTATTGGTTAATTGGAAGAAACTCCACATTGTCCATGCATAATAAGTTATTACTTTATAAATAAATATTAAGACCTGTATTTATTTATGGATGCCCACTATGGGGGTGTACTAGACCAAGTAATATAAAAATTATACAAATATTCCAGAACAAAATACTTAGAAATATTGTAGATGCTCCTTGGTATGTGACAGGATCTCCATAAGGACCTAGGAATGGAACCAAAATATAATCAGCAAGAAGATGGCAGAAAGTCACGAGCAACAATTTCATAAGTACGAGAATATTGAGGAAATCCAGCTACTCGATACTACTGGGCAAACTAGAAGATTAAAGAGGACAAAGCCTTTTGAACTAGTTTAGTGATAGGTGATAGTGAAAAGCAGAGCATAGTGCTTGTGTGCCTGTGTATGTTAAAATAGTGCACGATCTTGTTAGATTAGATAAGAGACGCTATGGGGTAAGCTCTTCATTTTAAGGAACAGTAGTAATTTAGGTTAAATTAAAATTGCTCATTGGTCAGTTATGACCAGATTGTAATTGTAATGTACAATTCAATACAATGAATCATCATCGTAGTGATGATTATGGAAAAAAATATATGATAAGATTTTGTGAAATAAAAATGTTTGTAAAAATGGCCACATAATATACTTCTGGTATATCGTCGGTGATGTGACAACACCTCCTATCTGCTTTTTCATGATTTTGTAGGAGATGAAAAACCATTTTTAGGATCATCTCCTGTTTTCACATGTAAATTTTGACATGTTTTGTAGTAAATAGATAGATGAATTTACTTCAAAACATATAAAAAAATATCATATGAAAACAGGAGGTGACTGTAAAAAAAGTTTTTAGTCTCTCTTCAGCGATTATATCCAGGGAATGTCTAAAAAATATACTGTGAATGTCCAAAGAACATTCGTAGACATTCATGGAATGTTCCAATAAGACATTCAGGTAATGTTTAAAATGTTGTCAGAGGTCTTTCTTGGGACATTTAGGGGACGTTCTTGTGCTTTTGAGGACATTCTAGGAATGTTTTCAATGTCCTGTGTGTACATTCTAGCAACATACATGGAATGTTTGGTGTTATTAGGGGAGTACTGTATCGTCCGCATATCGCAAATTATTGATGACTTCATCGTTCACAATTGTTCCTTCCTGTTTTTTAGAAAGTGCATTTCTGAAAATTCTTTCTGAGTAAACGTTGAAAAGCATGGGTGACAAGAGACATTCCTGCATCAATCGCAGCGCTGGGGTATCGGCGCCGCGCGTGATGCGCAATGGTTGTTTATTTTTGTGGACAACCCTCGTATGTGAAAGACACAATTTATTTGCAGCATTGAGCACTTCTTCATGCGAATCCTCATCCGAATTGGTATCCGAAGTATGTATCCTTCAAACGATAAGTACTCCTTTTTTCTTTCGAGCAGGGAAGTCATCTTGCTCCATAAGCAAAATCCATTAACATCGACCTAGTGTCGTTTCACGAGTTTAATTATTATTTAAAAACTATGTAACGCTAAAGTTAGTTAACCAACTGGTGGGCTAGTTTCAAGATTATGTAGACTACAAAATAGAATGTCACTGATCATGATCTTTCTGATAAGACCGAAAACCTTCTGGAAATTTTATAATCCGTTTGGACGATTTTTTAAAGTTTTTAATAAAACAATATACAATTTTACAAACGAAGTTTTTACTTCTCTGTTAGTTTGTGAAACTACTACAGTTAACCAACAACTATATTGCCTGTATTTACTATAAAAAGAAAAATTTCCCATTCACTTACCTTACACCTTCCAGGATACATTGTGTCGATCACATATCCCTTATAGCAAGAATCCTGTACCATGTGGCACCAAGTATGGTAGGTACTATTGTTAGTACCACATATTGGTCCTCTCATGACGTGTCTTGGTCGGCAGCTAGTCGTGCAGCTAACACATCTGGGCATCCCGGTGTTGAGATCTTTTAGACACGACTGGCCGTCCCGACATTTCACTTTCTTGCAAGTAGCTCTTGCTAAAAATATCATATTTAAGTATCAATGTACACTTATACAGATATATCTGACACCTTGAAGGTCACTCAGGTAGCAAATCAAGGAGAGGGGACTTTAGTTGAACACGTTGGTGCAAAGAGTAAACATCCATTTAAAAAGTATTGTGCATGAATTTATTGGTTTTGTGACATTGCCAGATAGAATCGTCGAATCTTTGTTCCTTTCGAATACATTTAATATTTTTAAGGTTATACTTCTATAGGCGCAGTTGGGAAAAATTGGTGGGAGTGAATTTTTATAAAAATCACATAAATGAAGTACGTGCACATTCGCAACATGAAGTTAGTTGCTAGTATTTCAAGTTATGTATGTATCAGTGCAAATAAGCTGTGAAAAGAATATATTAGTGTTTTTAGTAAAAATATTTATTATAATTTTTGTGTCTTTGAATTTTTCTTCCTCGGGAATAAGATAATAAGTACTTATTATTAAAAACTTTTTATATTTATAGTTCAAGATAAAGGCAGTTCTTGTTTTTATTTGATTCAGAGTTGGACCACCATCTCCATATAGCTATTTCAGCATCTATGCATCCTCATTGAAGCTATGCAGTCACAACTCTGAAACAAATATCAACAACCCTGCCTATTTACGGGAAAACAACGCGATGCAATGATTCCACTTCAACCTTTTGAGACGCAAAACGTAATATGAGGTAGACGAAAAGCCCTAGATACAAAGTTTACTACATTTAAACAATTAAAATAATTGAAATAAAAATAATAAACAATATTTTAAATCCAAGACTTTTCGTTAAGAAACTGCTTTCTGACTGCATCCTGTATCTCCTGGCTTTTACAATATATAAGCACAAGAGACGACGAATATAGAAGAAAGCCAATAAAGGACACTTTGGCCACATATTTACCTTCTTTTCGTCTAGGGAATGGACCGAAAGACAGTTTCAGGTACTCAAATCCGAGTAAAGATAAAAAAGATAAAGGCAGTTTTTGTTTATATTTGATTCAGAGTTGGACCACCATCTCCATATAGCTATTTCAGCATTTATGCATCCTCAGTGAAGCTATGCAGTCACAACTTTGAAACAAATATCAACAAGCCTGCCTATTTAAGGGAATAGATCGCAATGCAATGATTCCACCTTTTGAGACGCAAAACAGCGACATCTCTCGTAATACGAGGAAGACGAAAAGCCCTAGATACAAAGTTTACTACATTTAAACAATTAGAATAATTGAAAAAAATAATAAACAATATTTTAAATCCAAGATTTTTCGTTAAGAAACTGCTTTCTGGCAGCATCCTGTATCTCCGGATTTTACAAAATATAAGCACAAGAGACGACGAATATAGAAGAAAGCAAATAAAGACACTTTGGCCACGTATTTACCTTCTTTTTTACCTCGGGTTCAAATTCGAGTGTTTCCTATTCTTTTTTTTTTAATTTTGGTTTTGTTTTTATAAAATTTTTTAGAAATTAGTAAGTATTAAAATTAGTTTAATATTTAAATAAAATACAAATAAACTGTTTAAAGTAAATAAATAAACTGTTTAAAGTATATACAGTCGGAAAAATGAAAGAATACCCATGAACGAACATATAAAATACGCTGTATTTTCCTGTCAGCGTGTCACAAAGAAAATTGTCCAGTGCAAGTACATGTAACAATAATTATTACATGTACTTGCGCTGGCCAATTTTTTGTGTGACACGGTGACAGGAAAATACAGCGTGTTTTATATGTTCATTCATGGGTATTCTTTCATTTTTCCTACTGTATATTTCATTGAAATCATATAATAAAAGTATTACTTCTTACGTGCGTTCAAAGTACACACACATTCTTTTTTTTTAATAAAAATGAATATTACAAGATCCGTGAAAAATAGGACACTAAGTGCACAATCCCGTAATAGTCCAGGGCGCATCTGTTTTGAGATGGACGTTGAGAGGTGACTCAAACTTTTTTGCAGAAATTGCTTGAAAATAAATCAAATAATAATATTTGAGTTATCCTCCCTCTCAAAAAGGTCCGGAACATTGTTTAAATAATCAAAATGTTAAAAAATGAAGGAAAAATTCGATTTTTTTCTTCGTTTTTTGATTATAACTTTAAATAAAAGTGTTCATTTCCGGGAAAAGTTGTACTGACAAAATAGTTGCGTAATTGAATTTCCTACAATATAGAATTGGTTAAAAATTTAAAAAATAGTCACCCTTGTTACAAAATAGCAATAATTGCGAAAAAAACCATACAAAAACAAGTATTCGCATTTTACGTTTTTCAACCATTTATGCTATACTTAGGACCTTCATATTTCATCCAGAAAAATTTTATGATACAATAAAACAATACTGTAAATTCTATTAAGATCGGTTCAATAGATTTTGCAAAATAAATTTTGCAATCCAGCTTTCGCAAAAAAAATTCATTTTTTTAAAATGTTACAGGACTGAAAATAAAGCAGATAGCAAGTTGAAATTTTTTTTGCTTATAGAAGTTACTGTTAGTATGATAGAATTGATCCAAAAGATGGCATAACCCAGACATCCAAAGTGAAAGTTATCCTCCTACACCAAATTATTCTATATGGTCCACATAATATTCAGAAAAAAGTCACACCATTTTTAGCGTCGGGTTTGGGGGGAGAGGGGGAGAACTCGGTAAATTCGTAGTTAAAAGTTTTTCGTCAATATTTATAAAACTGTGCGGTTTAGCATGAATAACCCTCTATACAAAAATGTTCTACATTAAATTTGAAATAAAGAAGGTCTTATGCATAATCCTTCTAAAATGAACGGTTCCAAAGTTACGGAGGTAGTATAGTATAATTGGTCCAAAAAAAAGCCTAACCCAGACAACCAAAATAAAAGTTTTCCTCCTACTCCAAATTGTTCTATATGGTCCACATATGGTTCAGTAAAAAGTTACACCATTTTGAGCGTCCGGTTAGGGGAGAAGATGGGGGAGAAATCGGTAAATTAGTAGTTTTTTTTTAAGTTTTTCGTCAATATTTCTAAAACTATACTTTGGCGTAAACAATACTCTATACAAAAATGTTCTACATAAAATTTAAAACAAAAAAGGTCCTATACATAATTGTTATAAAGTCAACGGTTCCAGAGTTACGGAGGCTGAAAAGTGGAGGTTTTCGATACTTTTTATATTTTTTGGGCAATTCATGATAATTTTGGGTGGTGAGGTTGACGTTTCTTCAAGGGCTTATCACTAACATGCCATCGGCCACTGAAATAGCAAATTTGATTTATAAAACACAATCCTGTTAAAGAACATCTGTAGGGAATTGCCCAAAAAATATAAAAAGTATCGAAAACCTCCAGTTTTCACCCTCCGTAACTCTGGAACTGTTGATTTTATAACAATTATGTGTCAGACCTTTTTTATTTTAAATTTTATGTAGAACATTTTTGTATAGAACATTGTTTACGCTAAAGCACAGTTTTAGAAATATTGACCAAAAACGTAAAAAAACTACTAATTTACCGATTTCTCCCCATCTCTCCCCCAAACCGGACGCTCAAAATGGTGTAACTTTTTACTGAACAATATGTTGACCATATAGAACAATTTGGTGTTGGAGGAAAACTTTTACTTTGGATTTTTAGGTTAGGCCTTTTTTTGGACCAATTATCTATACTACCTCAGTAACTTGGAAACCGTTCATTTTAGAAGGATTATGCATAGGGCCTTTTTTATTTCAAATTTAATGTAGAATAGAAAGTTGTTTATGCTAAATCGTATAGTTTTAAAAATATTTACGAAAAACCTAAAAAACTACGAATTTACCGATTTCTCCCTCCTCTCCCCCCTAAACCCGACACTCAAAAGGGTGTGACTTTTTTCTGAACATTATGTGGACCATATAGAATAATTTGGTGTTGGAGGATAACTTTCACTTTGGATGTCTGGGTTTGGGTCTAGTTATACCATACTATGTACCTTTCATTTGCAATTTGCAAAATTAAAATCGATTAATTACCACGGCGTCAGGAAATTTTTTAAATAAACATTAATTTTTGGTGCTACGCGCAGGACAGCGGTGTTCGATTCACACAAGTTGGTTTCCACCAAAATTTCTTCTAACCTTTATCTAATATATTATTTTCTTGCTCTATATTTCGTTGTATTTTAATATTTTAATTCCACAAAAATCAAACTAATTTTATTATTGTTTGTGAAATATTGTTTAAACAATTGCATATGTTTAAAAATAATAAACTTTTATTCTCTAAGTGAAAATATATAAACAATAAAGTTTTTGCTAATAAAAGTGTGATTTCAAAGGTTAGAGTATGTGTTTTTATTTTGCAATAAACAAATTTATTTATTTATACCGAAATGTAATAAAAATTAAAATGTATCAATCATTATCAAAGGTCATTGAAATGCCCAATAAGAGCAAACTATCCGCTGTCCTGCACGTAGCACCAATAATTAATGTTTATTTAAAAAAATTCCTGACGCCGTGGTAGTTAATCGATTTTAATTTTGCAAAATTGCAAATGAAAGGTACAGTACACTTCTATACGCAAAAAAATTTCAACTTGTTATCTGCTTTATTTTCAGTCCTGTAACATTTTGAAAAAATGAATTTTTTTTGCGAAAGCTGGATTGTAAAATTTATTTTGCAAAATCTATTAAACCGATCTATATGAAATTTACAGTATTATTTTATTGTATCATAAAGTTTTTCTGGATGAAATATGAAGGTCCTAAGTGTAGCATAAATAGTTGAAAAACGTAAAATGCAAATACTTGTTTTTGTATGTTTCTTTCGCAATTATTGCTATTTTGCAACAAGGGTGACTATTTTTTAAATTCTTAACCAATTCTATATTGTAGGAAATTTAATTACGCAACTTTTACGTCAGCACAACTTTTCTCGAAAATGAATACTTTATAAGTTATAATTAAAAAACGAAGAAAAAAATCGAATTTTTCCTTCATTTTTTGACATTTTGATTACCTATTTAAACAATGTTCCGGACCTTTTTGAGAGGGAGGATAACTCAAATATTATTATTTGATTTATTTTCAAGCAATTTCTGCAAAAAAATTTGAGTCACCTCTCAACGTCCAAATGTGCTAATATTTTTACAGATGAGCCCTGGTCTATAATATTACACACAATGTTTTAAACATTACGCAGGATAAAACAGAAGGAAATTCTATTGTGACAGGTAACTAATAAAAAACCTAGAAACCTTTGAAACTCGATTGATCTGACAACGTCGCATAACCAAAGTTTTTAATCGGTCTGACCTTGGAGGTTTCAGATATATCTGTCGACATGTACACAACTCATATATTACAAGGTGTTTTACGACGAGCCAACACTATCTACACTAAGCATCAAAATTAACGCCCCACCTTAAAAATGGGACATTTTGATGTCTCGTATTTCTTAAACCTGTTGTCCGATTTTAGTGATTTTTTTAGTGTTTATAGCTTTATTCTTCAGGAATATCGATAGAATAATAATATTGTTAAAGAGGTAAGTGTCATTGTATACCGGGTGTAACACTGCTAGTGTGTTTTTTTCTCAAAGTTTGGAACACTCTGTGGAATATTCTAGCGTATATAAAATATTGAAATTAAAACTCTACTGTGTCGTTAGGCTTTCTTAACATTTTGATTTTTGACTCACTCGCTTTTGTGGAATAATAAAAAAGATAGGTATTTTAACAACTAGCCATGTTATTCATCAATACAGGGTGTTTCTAAATAAGTGCGACAAACTTTAAGGAGTAATTCTGCATGAAAAAATAATAACCGTTTGCTTATGTCCGCAAATGCTTTGTTTCCGAGATACAGGATGTTGAATTTGGTCTTATAAACTGACGATTTATTTATTGCTTTAAAACTGGTTGATATATGCAAATGAATTTTGGTAGGTTTTAAGAGGTAGTTATTGCGCATTTTTTGAAATACAATTAAGAATTTTATATCCGTCATTGGCGTGCATGCGGGATGTATCTAAAATGTTTATACCCGTATGCACGCCAATGCTGAATATAAAATTCTTAATTGTATGTCAAAAAATGCGCAAAAACTACCTCTTAAAACCTACCAACTTTAATTTGCATATCTCAACCAGTTTTAGAGCAATAAATAAATCGTCAGTTTGTAAGAAAAAATTCAACATCCCGTATCTCAGAAACAAAGCATTTGCGGACATATATGTTTATAAAGCAAGCGGTCATTATTTTTTCATGCAGTTATTAAAGTTGGTCGTACTTATTTAGAAACACCATGTATTGATGAATAACATTGCTAGTTGTTAAAGTACCTAACTTTTTTATTATCCAACATAAGCGAATAAATCAAAAAGCTAAATGTTAAGAAAGCCTAACGCTACAGTTGAATTTTAATTTTATTATTATATATACACCAGAATATTCCACCCGTGTTGAGCTGGCCCCCCCACTTGCAAAAATTAAAAAACAAATAGCCTTGATTTATGAGCTATTTATGAGCTCTCATATTCCGCAAACTAAAAATTTTGAGCTCGTTCCACTGAGCAGGAATTTAATACCCCAATAATAACTTAAAAATAGGAATATTGAATCGGTTTTTGCGGCAGAATTACGAGCTATTTATGAGCTCTTGAAATTATATAGTTTCGATTTTTGAGCTCATCCCCTTCACCCCAAAACAACCCTTTAATTGATTTAACTTAAGAGAAAGATGCTGAGAAAACTTAAAATATATCGTATTGCGGATATAATTCCTATAGCGTATATACTCTAAGAATAAACTATTAAATCAAGGGCATTTCGATTATTGAGCTACAACCCCTTCGCAAGAAAACCACCCTATCTTCCCGGCTTAAGAGAAAGTTGTACTTAAAATGCGTTAAACTAATTATTTGGCGACTACATATCATTTAATAATTTATAAGCTTCCAAATTACGCGCATTTAGATCAGTAAATTGCAATTTATTTTGTATAGTGCAGTCACTGAAGGTAAAAATCAACGATTACCTTCAAGTTCGGTGAACCTTCATCGATTTTCACGAAAATTGGTCAGTGGTTAGAGGATACGTCAAGAAACAAAGGTGACATGGTACCACCTTGCGCCTTTACCCTGAGGGTGGATACCGCCCCTTCTCGGGGGTGAAAATTATTTTATTAAAAATAACTGCACAAATCAATAAATGAACAAATTAAAAGCAAAATTTATTATATAAAGTTAATAAAATAAGTCAATACTTTTTAAGTTATTAAAGATCAAAGATTTTAATTATTTGTGAAAAAAATGCATGTTTTAAAGATGTTTTTTGTAAATCACTGAAAAACTGTAAGTTTTTACAAAAAAGTTAATAGTAGTTTAATTCGTATAGCTTATATTCTAAGAATAAACTCTTAAATCACGCACCTTTCGATTATATAGCTACAACCCCTTCGCAAGAAAACGACCCCATTTTCCCGGCTTAAGAGAGAGTTGTTCTTAAAATAATTTAAATTGATTATTTGGCGACTACATATCGTTTAATAATTTATTAGCTTGCAAAATATACGCATCTCAATTATTGAATTGCCATTTTCTTTCTATAGTGCAGTCACTGATGGTAAAAATCAACTATTACCTTCGATTTCGGTAAATTTCCATTTATTTTCACGAATTGACAATAACAACTTGGGGTTTTAGCCTGGGGTATATGTCACCCCTTCTCGGGAGTGAAAATTACTTTATTAAAAATAACCCCACAAATCGAGAGAGGGACAAATTGTAAGCAAAATTTGTTATATAATGTGATTAAAATAAATCAATACTTTTTGAGTTATTAAAGATCAAATATTTTAATTTTTGGAAAGAAAATGCATGCTTTAGAGCGATTTTTCATAAATGACTCAAAAACTGTAAGTTTTTACAAAAAAGTTTTCATCACTAAAATTGAAGCTAATAAAAAATATAATAAATTGCTTACTTGAAAAACCTTTAATGTTAATTTAAAGTAAGTTATTGGTAATTAAATGTATATTTTTTTTTCCGCGACTGTTCAAATCTAAGGGTTCAAGCTTAAATAACGGGGAAAAGATGCATTTTATAACACTTAGGTACTAAATACTTGTCAAAGTACTTAGAAATACCCATCAAAAATAAGATCCAGAAAAAGTTGATAGTATCAAAATCCGCTCACCAATTTTCGTGAAAATGAATGGAGATTTACCGAAATCGAAGGTCATAGTTGATTTTTACCTTCAGTGACTGCACTATAGAAAGAAAATGGCAATTCAATAATTGAGATGCGTATATTTTGCGAGCTCATAAATTATTAAACAATATATAGTCGACAAATAATTAATTTAAATTATTTTAAGTACAACCCTCTCTTAAGCCGGGAATAAGGGATGGTTTTCTTGCGAAGGGGTTGTACTTCAATAATCGAAAGGCGCGTGATTTTAGAGTTTATTCTTAGAATATAAGCTATACGAATTAAACTACTATTAACTTTTTTGTAAAAACTTACAGTTTTTCAGTGATTTACAAAAAACCTCTTCAAAACATGCATTTTTTTCACAAATAATTAAAATCTTTGATCTTTAATAACTTAAAAAGTATTGACTTATTTTATTAACTTTGTATAATAAATTTTATTTTTTATAAAATAATTTTCACCCCCGAGAAGGGGCGGTATCCACTCAGGGTAAAGGCGCAAGGTGGTACCATGTCACCTTTGTTTCTTGACGTATCCTCTAACCACTGACCAATTTTCGTGAAAATCGATGAAGGTTCACCGAAATTGAAGGTAATCGTTGATTTTTACCTTCAGTGACTGCACTATACAAAATAAATTGCAATTTACTGATCTAAATGCGCGTAATTTGGAAGCTTATAAATTATTAAATGATATGTAGTCGCCAAATAATTAGTTTAACGCATTTTAAGTACAACTTTCTCTTAAGCCGGGAAGATAGGGTGGTTTTCTTGCGAAGGGGTTGTAGCTCAATAATCGAAATGCCCTTGATTTAATAGTTTATTCTTAGAGTATATAAGCTATAGGAATTATATCCGCAATACGATATATTTTAAGTTTTCTCAGCATCTTTCTCTTAAGTTAAATCAATTAAAGGGTTGTTTGGGGGTGAAGGGGATGAGCTCAAAAATCTAAACTATATAATTTCAAGAGCTCATAAATAGCTCGTAATTCTGCCGCAAAAACCGATTCAATATTCCTATTTTTAAGTAGTGGGGGGGGGGCTGACTCAGCCCCCCCCACTAGGGTATTAAATTCCTGCTCAGTGGAACGAGCTCAAAATTTTGAGTTTGCGGAATATGAGAGCTCATAAATAGCTCATAAATCAGGGCTATTTGTTTTTTAATTTTTGCAAGTGGGGGGGGGGGCAGCTCAACACGGGTGAATATTCCACAGGGTGTTCCAAACTTTGAGAAAAAAACACACTAGCAATGTTACACCCGGTATACAATGACACTTACCTCTATAACAATATTATTATTACGTCGATATTTCTGAAGAATAAAGCTATAATATACTAAAAAAATCACTTAAATCTGACAACAGGTTTAGGAAATACGAGACATCAAAAATGTCCCATTTTTAAGATGGTGCGTTAATTTTTATGCTTAGATATCGGAAACTATTGACACAACATTTATGAAAATTGGTTTATGGGGATTAGTGATGTTGAAAAAGTAACTATTCGTTACAAAGTACTCGTTACTTACGAATACCGAAAGTAACGATTACTATACAGAGAGACAAATCGTTACTTTGATTACTTCGTTACTTCGTACCAATCGTATCAGAGCTAGTAACGACTATTGTATCTACTTTGATGACTTTGATTACTCTGATTACTTCGTTACTTCATACCAATCGTATCAGAGCGAGTAACGACTATTGTATCTACTTTGATTACTTTGATTACTCTTATTACTTCGTACTTCGTGAAGGTCGTTATTATATCGAAATACCTATACAAAATGCCTACCTACTGAGAAATACGATTCTCGATATGATTATCGGTACTCAAATCAAAAGTAACAAAAGTAATCTTACTAATCAAATCACTTTTATCCCTTAAACAGATTGGTGAAAGTCGTTGTTATATCGGAATACCTATACAAACCTACCTACTCAGAAATACGATTCTCGATATGATTACCGGTAGGTACTCAAATGCAAAAGTAACAAAAGTAATCATAGTAATCAAATCATTTTTATCCCTTAAACAAATTGGTGAAGGTCGTTGTTCTATCGGAATACCTATACAAAATAGCTACCTACTGAGAAATACGATTCTAGATATGATTACCGGTACTCAAATACAAAAGTAACAAAAGTAATCCTAGTAATCAAAGTAACGAATGCAGTAAAGTAAATGATTACTTTATACAAAATACCTACCTACTGAGAAATACGATTCTCAATATCATTACCGGTACTCAAATACAAAAGTAACAAAAGTACGTAATCATATTAATCAAAGTAACGAATACTGTAAATGATTACTTTATACAAAAGTAACGATTTGTAACGAATACTCGAAAGTAACTATAATCAACATCACTAATGGGGATTACAAGTTATGTATCACTAACTTAAAGAAAATATTTTTACACACAGGCCATTTCCGGTTATACCGAAAGTCAACAGCAACTTAGTGATTTTAAACGGAACACCCTGCATATTATTGCAATTTTAGATTTTACGTAAGATTCTATAGTGTAGGAAACAGAGGTTGAACCTTGCAAAATGGACACAAGTCCGGTTTTATTTTTTTTCTGGCATATCAAGGGGTGCTTATTATCAGACTAACTTTTTCTGAAAAAATTTCGCCCCGGAACCCCCCTTTTCACCCCTTTAAAGGGGGTAATTTATGGTTTTTGCAGAACGTAGCCCTTCCTGTACCTTTTACAAAAAATTTCTTTTATAGAAATATGAAGAGGACTATATTTTCTACGATATATTTCCAACAGCATCTCTCTATCATCCACCGTTTAGCAAGGGTGGTGCCCCAAAGTTGACAAGTTTTAAAAAAAAAAAGTTTTTAGAAAAAATATATTTTTCGCTAACTGTAACGGAAATTAAAAAGAAATGCTACGGAGATTATTCACAAATATATGATTGATTTTTTCGTATAAGTTTCACTTAAGGGTAATTGCCCTTTTTTTAATTACAGGGTGTTACATTTTAAAAAACCCCTTTTTATACCATCTGAACCGTTTATGCTAGAGTAAAAAGACTTTCAGCGATTACCCATGTACTGGTGTTATTTACAAATTTGTATAATGCACCCCCATTTTTTTCCCGGAACCACCCAAAAAAGAAGAAGAATTAATAAATAAAGTGATTTTCTTGGAATCCTTCACACACAATGCCCTTCATTAATATGCTTCATATATCATTTTGTGCAAGTTATTATTACCCATGCATGGACACTAAACGCGATTTCCTAGTGCAACCCTTGTAGCCAAAAACAATAAATAAAATGGGGGGTTAAAATTTTTTTTTGGTTTTTGCTTTTTGATCCATATGGGCATATGCTTCATCAATAGTGCTTTTCAAAAATATATATAGTTATTGCAACATCCCTGCGCAAACCACCCCTATCCTTGAAAATATACTGCAGAAACTACCCCTATACCTTATCCAGCATGTTTTTACGACTTTCTCATTACCTATTCATTTTTTTTAAACAAAACTTATACAAGGTTAAAGACCACTATTTACTCTAAAAATTAGGTCCTATTCATTTTTTTCGTTTAAGCAACCGTTACGGCACAGTGGCGCCGTAAACCTCATATATGCTTTGACGGGCTCCAGTTTTTGTTTATTTTTTCGTCATCTGTTTGTTTTATTGATAAAGTACTTATGTAAAATAAAACAACACAGTGTAACCTACAAATCATGACCTATGCACATTTTACATTCTTTGCTCCCCAAAGCTACAGTGGTGGCCCAAAATAAATTTTTTCATATTTTCGCCACCTACACGCATTTTATTGCGTTAATGCTACCTTAATAGCACAATATTCACCCCTAAGTGGTCGCTAAGCAGTGGCGGATCCAGGGAGGGGTGATAGGGGCGATCACCCCCACCCCTCTCAAACCAAGTGATATTATATTTGAAGATTATAAAAATATTCATTTTTTTTATAGAAATACTTATATAATATTAATATTATTTTTATAAGAATGACTTTTTATGCTTTAGCGACAGTAGCGGATCCAGCATCGTTAAGAGGGGAGTGCCAATTGGTTAAATTTCTATAAAAATAAATGAATATTTTTATAATCTTTGAACATAATATGACTTGGTTTGAGAGGGGGGGAGCTGTTCACCCCCATCACCCCTCCCTGGATCCGCCACTGCGTAGCGACCACTTAAGGGTAAATATTGTGCTGTTAAGGTAGCATTAATGCAATAAAATGCATGTAGGTGGCGAAAATATGCAAAAATTTATTTTGGGCCACCACTGTGGCTTTGGGGAGCAAAGAATGTAAAATGTACATAAGTCATAATTTGTAGGTTACACTGTGTTGTTTTATTTTGCATAAGTACTTTATCAATAAAACGAACTGATGACGAAAAAATAAACAAAAACTGGAGCCCGCCAAAGCATATATGAGGTTTACGGCGCCACTGTGCCGTAACCGTTGCTTATACGAAAAAATGAATAGGACATAATTTTTAGAGTAAATAGTGGTCTTTAACCTTGTATAAGTTTTGTTTAAAAATAATACATAGGTAATGAGAAAATCGTAAAAACATGCTCGCCAAGGGATAGGGGTAGTTTCTGCAGTACATTTTCAAGGATAGGGGTGGTTTTCGCAGAGATGTTGCAATAACCATATATATTTTTGAAAAGCACTATTGATGAAGCATATGCCCATATGGATCAAAAAGGAAGAAACAAAAAAAAATTTTCAACCCTCCATTTTATTTATTTTTTTTTTGCTTAAGGGGTTGCACTAGGAAATTGCTTTTGGTGTCCATGCATGGGTAATAATAACGTCCACAAAATGATGTATGAAGCATATTAATAAAGGGCATTGTGTGTGAAGGATTCCAAGACAATCAATTTATTTATTAATTCTTCTTTTTTTTTGGGGTGGTTCCGGGGAAAAAATGGGGGTGCATTATACAAATTTGTAAATAGCACCAGTACATGGGTAATCGCTGAAAGTCTTTTTACTCTAGCATAAACGGTTCAGATGGTATAAAAAGAGGTTTTTTAAAATGTAACGCCCTGTAATTAAAAAAAGGGCAATTATCCTTAAGTAAAACCTATACCAAAAAATCAGTCAATTATTTGTGAATAATTGCCGCAGGATTTCTTCTTAATTTCCGTTACAGTTAGGAAAAAATATATTTTTTTTAAAAACATCTTTTTTAAAAACTTGTCAATTTTAGGGCGCCACCCCCGCTAAACGGTGGATGATAGAGAGATGGTGTTGGAAATAAATCGTAGAAAATATAGTCCTCTTCATATTTCTATAAAAGAAATTTTTTGTAAAAGTTACAGGAAGGGCTACGTTCCGCAAAAACCACAAATTACCCCCTTTAAAGGGGTTAAAAGGAAGGTTCCGGGGAGAAATTTTTTCAGAAAAAGTCAGTCTTATAATAAGCACCCCTTGATATACCAGAAAAAAAATAAAACCGAACTTGTGTCCATTTTGCAAGGTTCAACCTTTGTTTCCTACACTACTAGACAAATTTGTATAAAGTAACATAAGTTAAAACCTCACAATTTTTTTGAGTTTTTTATTTTTTTTTCAAAACTTTTCAATTTTTCAATTTCAAATTTTCAATATGGTTCACTTACTGGTTAATTTCTTCACCAGGATGTTCCTTCCCTGTCTTGACTCCGTTTGCCTTTTATTTTTCGCCGCAATATCTGATGGTCTGATAAATAACCCCCTTTGCCGATTGGGGAGCTACGATTTCACAAAAAACATTATTTTTAGAAATTCTAACCTGTTTCAAGCACACCTGTTTAGGATGATGCGACCATTAGTATATTTTTGACAGCTGCATAAAGTTGACGTGTCAAAAACGACGTATAGGGAGAAAACGGTTTTCAATCTCTCATTAAACATTATTATTTGAGAAATAGAACGGTGAAGAAACAAAAGAAAAGCCTGATAAATATTAAAGGACTAATACTCCTTTAGAACTACACTGTCAAATTTTGGTTCCGTGAATTTCGTAATGGCCGTATATCTACAGTCGGAAAAATGAAAGAATAGGGCTTTTCATTCACAGTCATTTGTTTCGAGTTTCTGTCATGTGTCACATAACATTAATATATCTACGTCATACGTTAATGGCATATACCAATGGTACAAACCAAAGACGTATGGCGTAGATATATTAATATTATGTGACACATGACCATGACAGAAGCTCGAAACAAAATTATAATCGATGAAAAGCCCTATACCCATGAACGATTACATCAATCACTTATTTTGTATTTGCTGTCTTTTTCTATACGCTCTGAGCTTCGCTTGTGTCGCTCCTAGCGGATTACTAATGCAACTTTCACCGGTAATTTTTAAATTTATTATTTAATTGTTATCGCTTAATATTTATACGCAAAAAAGTAATTACATTGTAATCGATTTTTTAAAGATTTTGATAATCATTTTAACGTTCTATTAATGAAATATTAGGTTTGTTCTAGCATCAGTTTCAAACGGTTTGAAACCATCAGCGAATAGTCGACCAGCTCGAGTAGAGGGGATAGCACTGCTGACGGTTTCTGACTAGTTTGACTGTTTGCTAGAACAAACCTATTAATTTCTTACTTCGGATACTTCCACAATTATCGTGTAGATGGCGCTTAGATTAATTTATAATTACAAAACCTCTAAATTTTAAAGAACCGCTTGAATTGACATAAAATTTGGCATACACATAGCTAAAAAGTCAAAGAAAAAAAGTGATATTGTGCCGATATGTGCTTTTGCCCCGGGGGTGGTTTTCACCCCCTATTGGGGGTGAAAAAATATTCGTCCAAAGCCAGTCAGCAAATGGATAAACTGGCTAATTTTAAGTAACTCTTGTTCTGTAGAGTTTTTTCACTAATAGTCAATAATTTTCAAGTTATTTAGCAGTGAAATGCATGTTCATTTTTTCAACAAAATAACCACGCTTTTAGACGGTTTTTCGCAAAAAACTCAAATTGTAAGTATTTTGTCGAAAAAACATTCTTAGCAAAAATATAGCTTGTAGTGTGTGTGCTTGTGTGTGCTTGTTTTTGGCTTGGATGCAATTCCATTTGCCACAGATTTTTTTTATGTCATAATTATCAAGATAATTATGTACGATAATAAAATAAATTCATATTATAAACATTTATAAATATATATTATTACTTTTGAGAAAACTAACTAGCAGATTTAATATGTTCATATCAGTGATACAGCTTGTAAAAATTTTTAAAAAATGGTGTATATTACGTCTCTAAACCTAGTAGAAGCAGAGTTATAGCTAATGAAAAATAGGTTCATATTCGTCAAATTCCAAATGGAATATTTTAACGTGAAATAACCAAAAATGAAGCACATTTCGGGGAAAACTCATTAGAACTTATTTAAAGTGTTTAAAAAAAAGCTTCATTTTCGTTTTACAAAAAAATTTCTAGCATCAAAAGTAAACAAGTTACGCTTAAAATAAAGTTAGTCTCTTTTTGTTTTGGTAAAAAAATAATCGAGAAAATCATCCCCTAATTAGTATCTTAAATGAACTTAATCGTTACGATTTCACAAGTTTCTTGACTCTTGTATGTATTGTTTATATGATCTGTAAGTTTCATCGGTTCAAAGTCCTTATTATTGAAAGGGCTGTAGTTAAAAGGGGTGGAACGAGTCACCGATCACGAATGTATGCAAATTTAGAAACACCAAATCTTAATAAATTTTTGTCTAACAGAAAAACAAAAAATACATGATATTCAGAAAAGCAATGCTGATTTTTTTGTTTTTCTGGATTTTTGGTATCTCTAACAAGTTTTAAGTTAGGTATTTTGAAAAAAAGCATATTTTTCAAAATTAAAATTTTTTAAAATTTTACTTTGAAACCAAATTTTTTCAAAAATAAGCACTTTGAATCGATGAAACTTACAGATCATATAAACACAACATAAGTAAAATAATTTGTGGAGCGGTAACGATTAATTTCATTTTAATTTGCTAATTAGGGGGTGGTCTTCCCGATTTTTTTTTGCCAAAACAAAAGGGACCAATTTTATTTTGAGCGTAACTTGCTTAAATTTATTGCTAGAAACTTTTTGTAAACACAAAAATAATTTTTTTTTATACACTTTAAAAAAGTTATAATGGGTTTTCCCCAAAAAGTGCTTAATTTTTTGGATATTTCACGTCGAAATATTATATTTCAAATTTGGTGAATATGAATCTATTTTTCATTGGCTATAACTCTGGTTCTACGAGATCCAGATACCTAACGCGTACACCATTTTTTTTAACTTTTTTATAGGCTATATTTTGGCTAAGAACGTTTCTTTCGACAAAATACTTACTTTTTGAGTTATTTGCGAAAAACCGTCTAAAAATGTGGTTATTTTGTTGAAAAATGAACATATTCACTCGCAAATAACTCGAAAGTGTTGACTTGGGGAAAAGCTCTATAGAACAAAAGTTACTTAAAATTAGTCAGTTTACCCATTTCCGGACTTATTTTGGACATATATTTTTTCACCCCCAAGAGTGGGTGAAAGTCATCCCCAGGGCAAAAGGACACATCGGCACAATATCACTTTTTTTTTACATGTAAGCTATACGTACGCCAAATTTCATGTCAATCCAAGCGGTTCTTTAAAATTTTTTTGAGCAAAAACCGTGAAAGAATGCACTATTAAAACGTAAGTATATTGTATATTTAAGGTAATAATATACCCCACAGCTTTGACAAACTAATATTATTTCCTATTAATGTTTTTAATTTCAATGCTTAAAATTCATCACTTGCGAGATTTATGTCAAATTTCCAGTAAAAGCTTACAGACTTGTTACTACTGGCGCTTGCGAATTTTTAATTATCCCCTCTATCTACGAGCTCATAGCGTATAAATAACATACGTTTGTTATAGAAAAGATAGCAAATACAAAATACTTGATTGCTGTGATCGTTCATGGGTATTCTTTCATTTTTCGACTGTACATTGGATGAACCACGTACTGAACGGCCCACCAATGCAGTGACGTTTTCAAACTGGAAAATGTAAGGAAAGTCCAGGAAATGGTTTTAGCTGATCACATAAAGTAAAGGTGCGTGAATTGGCAGAGTCTACAAGAATTAGTAAAGAGTGCACAAGTCATATTTTGAACGAGATTTTGAATATGAAAAAATTATCCTGCCAATGGGTGCCGCGTTTTCTGACCATTTATCGAAAACATTATCGTGTGACCACTTCTCAGTAGTATTTGGACGTTATGAAGCACAATCCGTTGGACTTTTGGTCATGGCCACGACCTTGGAAAAGGTCAGGGCCACTGTATTTTGGGATTGCAAACCCATAATTTTAATTCACTATCTTGAAAAAGGTAAAAATATCAATAGCCAATGTTATTTTGCATTATTGGACAAACTGAAGCCGAAACTCAGTGAGAAACGGCCCCGTATGCAGAAGAAAAACTAGTTGTTTCTCCAAGGCAATATGTACACCGACTCACAAGAGCGTTATGAGAATAGCAAAAATTCGTGAGTTGGGCTTCGAATTGCTTTCTAATTTACCTTATTCTCCTGATTTGGTACCTTTCGATTATTATGTGTTTCCAAATCTAAAGAAATGGCTCATAAATAAAAAATTCAGCTTGAACGAAGATATATTTGAAGAAACAAACAGCTATTTTGCAGAGCTTCAAGGATCGTATTATTCGCATTGCATAAAAAAGTTGGAAAATCGTTGGAATCGTTGTATTAAGCTAAAAGGAGACTATATCGATTAAACAAAAGAATTTTCAGGGCAAACATATTTTTCATTTCAAAGGAGGTTACTTATCAGATGATCTGTGTTTTCCAGCATTACCTACTAAAGTTCTGTAATGACGTTCCCAAAGTATTTAAGCTCTCTTTTTTTTCAGGGTGCTGATTATTTCTTAGCTTGTTTTTTCATTTCTGTAGGATTTCTACATTAGTTATTCCATCTGTCAGTCCATGATATTTTTAACAAGGGGCGGTAACACCGCTTTTCAAAGACGGTTATCCATTTCAGTTTTCCCATTGTCTGGTAGAGCCTCAACCATCGTCCTTTAAATCATTTACAGTGAAGTAAATGCGATTAAGCTGCATGGTCCGCTTGGATACCTGACCTGCACATGTTCTTCTTATTTCTCTACAAATTCTTCATTATTTGTCACTTTATGTTCTACTAGAACCACACTTTCAAAGCTTCCAAAGTTAAAAGACTTCCGATATGTATTAGACGAAAAACAAAAAAACGCATGAAATTCAGTTCATTTAATGTTACACAAGGATATAAAAAATTGCTCAGTTTTATTTCAATTATTATTTAAAATTTTAAACTACACTTACGGACAAAAATATTGCATAATATAAAATTAACATGTGAAATAAAATTCTTTGTGCTGCCCTGAGTGTCATAGGAATAGGATTTCTTTTCCGAATGTGATGTTTTGAAGTATCATATAAATGGTATAATCGGATTTAAATTTGATATGGGCTATATTGGCCAATTTAATTTTTCGATTGAATCTCATCAAGGTAAATATACACTATTGTACCGACATGCGACATGAAGACCTGTGTTATGGTGGATTAACACGAATTTGTTATCCAATGTGGCTGGCAAATGGCAAATGATCTTCTAAAATGTTTTTAATGTACATATCAGCTGTCATTCACCCAATCACCTCCACAAGTTCGATATCTCCTTTTCAAGAAATACCACTCCATAGCACTATGCTGCCACCACCAAAAATTAACACTCTGTTTGAGGTTACATCTGGCATAGCGTTCATCATATGTAAGCAAGATTTACAAAACTTCGTCTACAGAAGAGTTGGCGAAGAGTATGTTAGTTGTAACCTCATGCAGAGCGTTAGTCTTGGTGGTGGCGGCATAGTGCTATGGAGCAGTAGGTATTGCTTTGAAAGGACATACCGAACACGTGGATGTGATTAGGCGAATGCCAACTGATATGTACATTGAAAACATTTAAGAAGATCATGTTTTGCTATTTGAAAGCCATATTGGAGATGACATACTGGTGTTAATTCATGTCTTCATGTCGCTAGCATAGGGAAGACTTACCTTGATGAGGCTCAATTTAAAAATTATACTGGCCAGCATGATGCCCAGATCAGATTTAAATCCGATTATAGCATTTATATGATATTTTAAAACATCGCATTTGGAAAAGAAATCCTATTTCTATGATACAGAGGGACTAAGGATAACAGCACAAAAAATGTCATTTCTATATGCAATACTTTTTACGTGAGTATATAACATAGTTACCTCGGCAAGGTCCCTTGTACGCAATAGGGATAGCTTTGCCTCTCCTGCAAGCTTTTTCTCTCAAATGACAGGCGCTAGGATATGTAATACTGTCTGATCCGCACACTTGACGACGTTTCGGAACGTTTGGACATTTTCGTGTGCAGTTCACACAATGCGGTGTTAAATTTTGGTCCAATAAGCAATGTTTATTCGACGGACAGACAATTTTATCACAGGAACCTTCAACAAATAAAAAAAAATCTATTATGGAGGGATATGGCGTAAAATAGAAGAGAAACAAAATTTGTTATCAAATTTAGTACCAAATTCATTATATTTATGATTACCTTATTTCACACTATATTGATTTTATTTGGCGACCAAATTAATATAATTTTTTCATATAAATATAAATTATAACATGCAAAATTATAACCTGTTAATTGGTAAATGCTGTATAACAGAGCTCAGAGCTTAAAAATATTAGAGCCATTAAACTCTTATCAAAAAAATAATACAACAAAACACAATACCACAAGAACGGAGATGGAACGTCTTAATGCCACTCTCTTAAAAAATGGAGATAAATCGGACCAGGAGAATTACAAAGAAATTAATTTACTAAACACAACATTAAAATTAACAGCCAAAGTGATAACAAATAAAATGAATAACATAATTATACCATTAGCAGAAGAACAACAAGGTTTTAGGTCGGAATGATCATGCACCGATGCTATATTTATAATAAGATACGTTTAAGAGAAGTAATTGGAATACAACAGACTGGCATATTGATGTTTCGTCAGAAGGCATTTGACAGGGTCAAATTAAAGGATATTTTCATTTGTTATACTCAAGAGAGGTACCTCTAGTAATAATTAAACCGATCGAAAATATCTAAAAGAACAACACAATAAAAGAAAAAGTAGAAAAAGGTCTAACCGACCCAATTATTGACGGCAATGAGATAAAATAGGGGGAGTCCTGAGTCCTTTGTTGTTTAACCTGATCATAGATGAAATAATAAAAAAGTAAGAATTTAAAAAAGGTTACCATATTAAAGAAGATAAATAACTTAAAATAATCTGCTATGCAGACGATGCAATATTAATCTTTTAAAGTGAAGATACTTTGCAACGTATGTTGCACCAATTTATAACCGCCAGAAAATTTAACATGTTAATTTCCTCACAAAACAAAAAATGCATGCAAAAATACTAATACGCAAGTACAGGACACAAGAGCATACAGAGGAATAACATGTGGTTCAGATCATTATGTCGTAAAATCAAAAGAAACCTGTCCATTTAGATATAAAATAACACATAATCAAACAAATTGTCAATCCCAACAAGAAGAAACTTTGGAAAAAAGAAGTTATAATTTGGATAGTTTGATCCAAGAGAGTACAAGAATACTATATCAACAAAGACTGGATGACAAACTAATGAATATAACTGAAACATCAACAGTAGAGGAGGTATATAAAAACGTAGTCGTTAGCGTTAAAAAAGCTGCAGAAGAAGCACTCGGCTCTAACACTCAAAGACAAAGTGAAAAACTATGGTGGAACAAAGAAATAGAAGCACTCGTAGAAGAGAAAAAGCAAGCGTATATCAGATGGCTGAGCAGTAAACAACAAAAAGATAAAGATGAATACCTGGAACTCAAAAGAATAACAAGAAGAACAACAGTAAAAGCAAAAAGAGAAATGTGGGATAAGAAGTGCCAGGAAATTAATACCTACCTGGGAGGCAGAAAATGTAGAGAAACATGGAAGTTCCTCAGTAAAATAAGAACTAACGAAAGGAAGAGCACAAACATTCAATTAATATCCACACAAAAATGGGAAAAGTACTATGGGGAACTACTGACAGAAAATAGGGACGAATACTTAACTCAATCACCAACAGAGGTTAACATTGAAGGAGAAGATACAACAATACAAGTGACAGAAATTAGAAAAGCTATAAAAGAACTGAAAGACGGTAGGTCTCCAGGACCAGAGGATATCCCAGCCGAACTAATAAAATGTGGATCACACAAATTGTTTGAAACCGTCACTTGGTGCATAAATCAATTTATAAATGGTTCTCCCGTACCCGACGAGTGGAAAATTGCTTATATTTCGTCGATCCATAAGAAAGGAGATAAGCTTAAATGTGAAAATTATAGAGGGATATCAGTCACTAGTACATTCAACCGTTTGTATGGACGAATAATTAGAGCCCGCATTGAGAAGGAGTATAAAAACCAAGAGGAAGAAGAACAATCCGGTTTTCGAACAGGAAGAAGCTGTACTGATAATATCTTCTGCCTCAATCAACTAATAGAAAAAAAATTAAGCACAAATCAAGAAACCCACCTCATGTTTATTGACTTGCAGAAGGCGTACGATACAGTTCCTGTAAACAAACTCTGGAACGTGTTATGACAGACGAATATTAGTGTCACCTTAATAAAAGCCTTAAGAAATTTGTATGAAGGGTCAACATCACAAATAAAAACTGGAAACAGATTATCGCAAAGCTTCCTGGTTAATAAAGGTCTACGTCATAGGTGTTGTGTATCACCGACCTTGTTTAAAATATATGTTGCAAAAGCATTGAAAGAGTGGAAACGAAAATGCAGAGGCATGGGCGTAGACCTTGGAGAGATTTGCTTATATACATTGCAGTTTGCTGATGACCAGGTTGTTATAGCAAACGATAAAGATGATCTAGAGTACATGGCAAGGAAATTACAAGAAGAATATAGAAAGTGGGGACTAGAAATTAATACAGAAAAAACAAAATACCTGCCAATAGGTACCGAACTATCGAACATCACATTAGAAAATAATGAAATCATCATGCCCTGCGACCATTACACACCTAGGAATCGTTTTTGACACAACGGGGAAAGATGATGAAGAAATAAAGAGAAGAATAACACAATACAGAAAAACAATAGGTTGTCTAAACAGCTTACTGTGGAGTCCTGAAATAGGAAAAAGAAGAAAACACAATATATACGAATCTCTTATTAAAAGCAGTCTATTGTACGGAGCAGAAACTTGGCGGATAACCGAAAACAACAGAAGAAAACTGGAGGCAGTAGAAATGGACGCTTTTAGAAGATCAGTAGGAGTGTTACGCAGAGAGAGAATACGTAATGATGAGATAAGACAGCGAATGGGGGTTGACGGCTCTCTAACAACAGACATAGAAAGAAAACAGCTGATATGGTACGGAC
This sequence comes from Diabrotica virgifera virgifera, assembly GCF_917563875.1. NCBI lineage: Eukaryota > Metazoa > Arthropoda > Insecta > Coleoptera > Chrysomelidae > Diabrotica > Diabrotica virgifera. The sequence goes on along the minus strand of NC_065450.1, from coordinate 174,064,941 downwards.
ACGTCCAGAGGATGGATAACTCAAGACTCCCTAAAATAATTATGCAATGGGTACCACCAAACCGCAGAAAGAGAGGAAGACCCAAGAAATCTTGGAGAGAGGGAATAACGAAGGCGATGAGCGCAAAAGATCTTAGAGAGGGCCAATGGGATGATAGAGTGTCATGGAAATTAGGCATCGGACAACGTCGCAAGACGTTTTAAAACCGATTGATATATATTATTGATATATATTATATAACAGCAAATCTAGGAAGATGTGAATTAGAGCTGGAAGGTCGGATGATAAAACGGAAAGCTCGACACAGAAGTGTGATATCAAGTGAATAGAGCAAACGTAGCCGCAGTTTGTCTGAACAAAACAATATGGAGCAACAAAAATAGTGGAAAAGAAATAAAAATGCAGAATTTACAAAACAATTATCAGAACAATAATGACATACGCTGCGGAAACTCGACCGGACACAAAGAGGACAAAAATAATGCCAAAACCAGCAGAGATGAAAACCCATCGAAAAATCGATGGTAAAACACTATGGGACAGATCTAGAAGTACAGATATATGACGCAGATGCAAGGTGGAGAACATTAATAACTGGGTAAGAAACAGAAGAGTAGAATGGAATGACCACATAAGCCGAATGACAACAAATAGAGTAGTAAGGACGGTGAGAGGGGGTTCACCAATAGGAAGACAATCAGTGGGACGACCACGAAATAGATGGAATGACAACTTACTGGAGGCCCATTGAAAAAACAGACGGAGTCATGTCTACACAAAAACAAGAAGACGAATAAGATAAATGAAGAAGAGACAAGAAAAGATAAAGGAGAAAGAAATGAGATAAGAAAAATAGCACAAGTGTTCCTAATGAGAGGAGAAACCTTGAAACACGTGTAGAACAATTGGAGCTCAAATTGACTGAAAAGAAATGCAATCGTCTACTTTCATCAGCTATACAGATATACAGATATACAGATATACAGATATACAGACACAGACATTTATTGATATGTAGTAGCAAGCTGTAATTTTATCTTTTTAGACTTATTCGCGAACATGACCCTAACATATCCTGAACTTAACCAGAGGGAGAAATTCGACACTATCTCAAACCCAATATTTTTTAATGCGCAGGCGTTCTCTCTCTGGGTAAGTTCAGGATATGCTCCACGAATAGACCTAATATTATTATCTCACCGGCTATTTGTATATGGTAGAAAGTAAATAAGTATAAAAAGTATGAAAAAAATAAGTATTGTCCTCTGCATGATCATTTTTCAGTGCGTAACAAATGATAGGAAAAAGGGTAAGTCCGTGATAATACACATTTATGACATTTATTCTAACATGACATTTTAGTTAAATCTGACAGTTGTCACATTTTATTTTCAATTTGGAATAAAAACAAATCAAATGTGTTTCTTGCATTTATAAAATGGTATTTTCTTTGATTTGTATAGTCTTATAAATTATACAGATTATATTTGTAATATTATTATCGAATTAAAAAAATATTTTTTTATTATGGCGCCATCTATCGACAACTAGAATAACTAGAAGAAATGTTATAAAAATGTCACCGACGAAATGTAATCACCGACGTACCTTTTTTTCTGTCACATACAATTTAATGCGTTAGAAAGAAATCGAAAAATTGTGACGCACTGAAAGATGATCATGAGAGATACTGTATGAAAAACTTTAAGGGGTAATTCTACATAAAAAAATAATGACATTTTGTTTTATAAACGTATCTCCGCAAATGCTTCGTTTCCGAGATACGGGGTGTTGAAATTTTTATTTCAAACTGCCAATTTATTTATTGCTCTAAGACCGGTTGAGTTATGAAAAAGAAATTTGGTCCGTTTTAAGAGGTAGTTATTTTGCATTTTTGACATACAATTAAGAATTTTGTATTCATTATAGGCGCGCCTACGGGTAAAGGTCTGAATTTTTTTTAAAGAAAAAAAATAGTATGCCACTGAGATATTTCGAATTAAAAATATTTTTATATTCTACGTCTAATTTGTGATAAAACACCTTTCTTGTCTTTTTTCATATGGTGCACCGTTTTTATGCAGATAAATAAAACATCTTGACGCGTATTTTTCATTTTTTAATACATTATCAAGAACTATCCAATTTAATAATACTAAACTAAAACAATAACAGAAAATATTACTAATAAAATTTTAACTAGGTGCCAAGCTACAAGAAATGTTCAAAATGATCTCCTTTAAAGGTAACAGAAGAATTTTATATTCATCATTGGCGCGCGTACGGGTAATGGTCTGAATTTTTTTTAAGAAAAAAATAGTGCGCCACTGAGATATGTCAAATTAAAAAGAATTTTGAGTTCTTCGTTCAATTTCTGACAAAAGATCTTTCTTGCCTGTTTTTCATACGAGGCGCCGTTTTTATACAAAAAAATAAAACATCTTAACGCTTACAAAGTATTAGAGGTAGTTTCCATAATATGTATAGAAACTCGGATCAAATAATATGTACCTTGTAAACGTTAAGATGTTTTATTTTTTTGCATAAAAACGGCGCCGCATATGAAAAAAAAAGGCAAGAAAGATTTTTTGTCGTTAATTAAACGAGCAATTCAAAAATGATTTTTAATTTGACATATCTCAGTGGCGTACTATTTTTTTTTTTTAAAATTCAAACCATTACCCGTACGCGCGCCAATGATGAATATAAAATTATTCGTTCACCTCTAAAGGAGGTCATTTTTAACATTTGTTGTAGTTCTGCGCCTAGTTAAAATCTTATTAGTAATATTTTCTGTTATTGTTTTAGTTTAGTATTATTATATTGGATAGTTCTTGATAATGTATTAAAAAATGAAAAATACGCGTCAAGATGACTTATTTTTCTGCATAAAAACGGCGAAAAAAAGATAAGAAAGGTTTTTTGATCACAAATTAGACGTGGAATATAAAAATATAAAAATAATTTTTAATTAGAAATATATCAGTGGCGTACTATTTTTTCTTTAAAAAAAATCAGTCCATTACCCCTAGGCGCGCCAATGATGAATAATTGGATGTCAAAAAATGCACAATCACTACCACCTCTTAAACCACACCAAATTTAATTTTCATAGCTCAACCGGTCTTAGAGCAATAAATAAATTTGCATTTTGAAATAAAAATTTCAACATTCTGTATTTCAGAAAAGAAGCATTTGCGGACATACCTTTATAGAGGAAATGTCATTATTTTTTTATGTAGTATAACGGTACCAAAGTTATTTGAAATTCCGACCCAGTTTACATTTGTAACACTTTCGCTACGTCCTGTATATTGAATCGAGGAATCGTAGTTCCTAATAGATCTTTCGCATGATGTGTGTTTTGTCGATTCTACGTTCCCACAATGTTAAAATATTACGTATTTTATTTATTTGGCCGTTCTTTGAAATATGACGTGATTATCTTTGAGTGTCTCATTGATGCTTTATCGGAGCTCGCCGTCAAAGAATTTTAATGGTTTTTCCAGACCTAAGTCTGAATTGTGTTTATATTAGCTCACAAGTGTTTGGCGATAGTAGCTCAGTAAAGCACACGTGCAGAAATGCTAAGTGTGTAAGAAACTAAGAACTTGCTTACGGAAAGCAAGCATCCCTTATTGGTGGAGAAATTTTGCATAGCGTCAATTAGAGGTTTGGCAGAGTATGATTTTGGTTTTCTGATTGGCCAAGATTGATTGATTGAGGAATTAGAATCTGTAATTGGTTGATGGGATGGATCCTGTAATGATTTTGAGAGGGCGTTGATTTTGAGAGATGTTAGTCTGGAAAGTTAGGTTAGAGAGTTCTGTTAGGTCTGTCATCAAGTCAAGTTTATTTTTCAAGTTAAGTTAGCCTGGGAGGGTCCGTTGCTTGCAGCGGTACCTGAAAAGTTGAGTTAAAAGTCTAGTTTGGAGTTGCAGTGACGTTAAAATGTAGTTACCCGTTCTTAGGCCGGCTGAGAACTCAGCGCTGCGATGCTGTGTGGTGTGATTACAATGGAACTCCGGAAATTTTCGTTGCTGTCAAGTGAATTGTCGATAATTTATAAATACCATTTTTGGTATTCCTTTTTTTATGCAGTCAGATCCAGGAATTATACAGAATAAGTTTTATTTTTGTATTACGAGGAAAACGAAAAGCCCTAGATACAAAGTTTACTACTTTTTAAACAATTAGAATAATTGAAATAAAAATATAATAAACAATATTTTAAATCCAAGACTTTTCGTTAATAAACTGCTTTCTGGCTGCATCCCATATCTCCGGATTTTACAATATATAATCACATAGAGACGACGAAATAGGAGAAAGCAAATAGAGGACACTTAGGCCACGCATTTACCTTCTCTTCGTCTAGGAAAAGGACCGAAAGACAGTTTCTAAATACTATGTGATTATATATTGTAAAATCCGGAGATATGGGATGCAGCCAGAAAGCAGTTTATTAACGAAAAGTCTTGGATTTAAAATATTGTTTATTATATTTTTATTTCAATTATTCTAATTGTTTAAAAAGTAGTAAACTTTGTATCTAGGGCTTTTCGTTTTCCTCGTAATACGAGAGATGTCGCTGTATTGCGTCTCAAAAGGCGGGTTCATCGCATCGCGATGGTTTGCTTTAAAAGAGGCAGAATGTTTGTATTCCCTTCGGAGTTGTGACTGCATAATCTTCACTGATGATGCATAAGGATGCTGAAATAGTTACTATATGGAGATGGTAGTCCAACTCTGAATCGAATATAAACAAAACCTGCCTTGAACCCTTTTTTATCTTTTTCATTTTTACTCAATTTGTGAGTATTTAGAAACTGTCTTTCGGTCCTTTTCCTAGACGAAGAGAAGGTAAATGCGTGGCCTAAGTATCCTCTATTTGCTTTCTCCTATTTCGTCGTCTCTATGTGATTATATATTGTAAAATCCGGAGATATGGGATGCAGCCAGAAAGCAGTTTATTAACGAAAAGTCTTGGATTTAAAATATTGTTTATTATATTTTTATTTCAATTATTCTAATTGTTTAAAAAGTAGTAAACTTTGTATCTAGGGCTTTTCGTTTTCCTCGTAATACGAGAGATGTCGCTGTATTGCGTCTCAAAAGGCGGGTTCATCGCATCGCGATGGTTTGCTTTAAAAGAGGCAGAATGTTTGTATTCCCTTCGGAGTTGTGACTGCATAATCTTCACTGATGATGCATAAGGATGCTGAAATAGTTACTATATGGAGATGGTAGTCCAACTCTGAATCGAATATAAACAAAACCTGCCTTGAACCCCATTTTTTATCTTTTATTTTTGTGTTCCAACACCCTAGTTAAAGCGAAGTTTGCTTTGATTTTAGTAATTTTCATCCCGTTCAATGAACTATAAAACAAATCACTTTTAATAATTTTGTTCGAGTAGAACTAATTTGTTTTTGAGAATGCAGAATGCATACAAAGCTGAATTTTTCTATAAACTATGGATAATCTTATGTACTGTTGCTGTAGCTATTAACATTGTGAACTGACTTTCGCGTAGTGAAATCGCGCCTTGGACTAACAACAACCACAGGAAGAACAGGACTGATAAACAAGGTATATTTTGTAAACTTTCTATTTTATTTTTTTTGTAATCTCGATCTCTATCATTTGTAACACCGAGAGATTAGAAATTCATTTTTTTCGTATTTTAATAAATAATGTTTGATTTGCAAAATATAAATTTATTATTTCTTTCCTTCTCTCTTGAATCGTAAGAACAATAAAGAATTGGATGAGTATAGAATATTGAGTATAGAATATTGAGTATAGAGTAAATAAGGTAAGTTACATTATAATATTTTGTATATTATGTATATTTTCTGTGAGACTATTTATTTTGTTTTATTTTGATGTAGCTATCTATTTTTCTTTTAATATTTGTTTTTTGTATAAAATTTGGTTCCTTAAGGTAACCAGTGGCGCCCAATATTATTTTTTTTTATTTTACATCCTTATTTCAATTTTTCTATCTTTTTAAATTTTTCTAAGCTAATAAGAATTTACTATTACCATCCCTTAAGAATCCACACCACATTAGATCTCTAAGACTGGAGCGACCGTGGCCTTGAATTTTGTTGTATAACATCCCCTTATATGACATATCAACATCTTGTCCAATTTCTATCCCCATTTCATGTTTCATAAATTACACCCTCTTTTGGGGCACGTTTCAGTAGAATTACCCCTTAAAGTTTTTCATACTTATTTACTAACACCCTGTATAATTTTAGTGAAGAGTTTAATACTTACTTTGACACATGCCCTTGTAAGCAATAGTCAGAGAATTAGATCTACGACGACACGATTGTTTTCTTAACCTACATATGTTTCTATAGCTCCGGCCATCGGTTCCGCAGACAGGCCCTTTTAAGGGACGGAATTTTCCTTCTCTGCATTTGGAGGCACACACGCATTTTGGAGTGCCTTTGCGCAATACACAAGTCTTATCTACATCACATACGACTTCTTTACATGATTCTAAAACGAAAAAAAAAAAACAGAAATATATAACCAAGACGATATATACTGGGTGGGACATTAGTGTGAATAAGTTCAATTACTCGTTTGTCGTAAGAGACACGAAAAAAGTTATTTAGGTAAAAGTTGGAGTACAGATAGGACCATAATTTAAAAATATTTTTAAATATGCAGTGCCACCCGTATTGACAGGGTGACACAAACTTATGCTTTTTAAATGGAACACCTTGTACATTTTTACATTTTTGGATTCTCCTCGATGTTTTCTTTTTTAAAATATAGGGTTTTGTACTATTATATGAGGTAGTTTAAAAGATAAATACGTATTTTTGTTAATTTCCTAGCAATATTCACACCCTGTAGAATTGTAGTGATTTGACATCAAAATTTTTGTTTATGTTCAAATGTTTTTTAATGTAGTCTACTATTCTTAAACATTAATAGTATAGCAAAATGTTTAATTTTAGTATATAGTGTTTTTCGAAACTCGAATGGGTATTTTCTTTGCGCAATACACAGGTCTATCTGCATATTTGAGAGATGTAATCAGCTTTGTCTTTGAGGCACTGTTTTCTGATTTATTTCGATAACGCTCTGTATTCATCATTTGTTCCGTATCTAGTTTTATGTTCTCTTCTGCGTTGAATCATAGTCGATGTATTATCGGATATCCATGGCTTACGGCCCGTGGAAACCGCTGCCTCACAGTCTTTTGCAGCCTCAATTACCTTATCTTTGCGATAGATTCAAGTCCTCTCTTCTAGGAAGAGCTTCTTCTAGGTTTTGTTGGAAGTCATTAATTTTTGGGGACTTTACGAAGGGACTTTAGAACGAATTCAATCGTTCAATACCAGGAGTTGATGACCACTTCCACAGTCTGCGCCAGGATAAGTTTTAAAGTTGATGGTCAACGAATTCCTTCTTGATCTTATTAGGATGTAGTCTATTTGATTTCTTGTTCGTCCATCTGGGATATGCCATGTGTATAATCTCCGTGGATGATGTTGATAGAACGTGTTTTTAATTGTAAGATGTTGTTCTACGCAGAACTCCACTAGACAGTCGCCATTCTTATTTTTCTGTGCCAGTCCATTTTTGACTAGCACTCCTTCAATGAAGGCCTCAAGGGGCACATGAACAAAATCGGACTGAAAGAAATTGCGAATTGCAGATTCTGTCAGCCTGATGACGGGACGGCGGAACAGAACACATTCAGAACACTAAAAACAAACGTTTTCAGTGTTTTATTGTTAGAGAACACATTCTGCTCAAGTGCCCAGGGTTGGATAAGATAAGGCTCAATACATTTGAGCATTATCAACTCGAGCCCTATGACTTTATAAAAGTGTTACTTAACCTTCCGATGACCAACCTTTTTTTTATTTCACGGATGACCAACGGGGGTAAAAAATGACTTCAGGTCAAAATTGACCTGGAATTAATGTTTTCAGCATTTAAATCTTCATTTAACAATACATCCTCGTTTTCTGATACTATTTCATCTTCTATATCATCATAAAAATCGCTAGCAGTAACAATTTCCTGTAACTCAGCCTCAGTAAAATATTTGCGGGCTATATCTTATATGTACACAAAATACTAAGAAACTATAATAATATACGCCAGGAAATAATAATAATGACTAACTGTAGCAGACAGGAATGTCATGATTCGTACATAACAGGCACCACAGTCTAAAAATAGATTTTGATAACGCGCAGTGTAAAACTACTTGGAATTCCACATAATAGATGGTATTTTACTAAACATCAACTTCAGAATATATTTTTTATTCGTAAAATATAGCAAATTTTTTTTATTTCAAAATATGAGGATATCTAGAATGATATTAAAGTCAAATAAAAAAATAATGAGTTAAAAATTGAAAATACTTTTTGAATTTATTAAAGAAAAACATACGCTGGGGTTCAAATATACCCCCTTGCTCATCCGAAGGTTAACGCTATAATTGATTTTGCTAAAAGGTCCAAGCTGAAGGAACAACTTTAAACAAGGGATGATTCTCTTAGATCGAGTGGAAGGGTGGTTAAGCGCTCACTCTTATTGAACCTAACCTACAAATTTAAACTTACCTCGACATGAAGAACATCGCACTCCACCACCTAGTATTCTCCAGAAAAACAACGTTCCAGAATCAAGTTCCTCTGCCGACCAGGATGTCGTTACAGAGCGTCCGGAGCAACAATCTTCTTTCGACATTTTCTCGTGGAGAAGTTCCGTGCAACGCCCGTTTCCGTTACGTACCATGGCCGACCAACAAGTACCACCTGCAACAAAAAATTACATGTTTAGTTATTGCTGTGTACGTCGGTATTGAAATCTAGAGGTTGACCTGACAATTGAATATGCTAAAACTATTGGTGCTAAAACACTTCCTGGAGAAGCCTGCATTAAGATCTATAGGTTGACCTCACCAAAGATGGGTTTCAATTCAACAAGCATATATATTGAAAATATGGAAACCTTCATCTTCTTCTTCTTTTTGTATAGACATGTCTGTTTTTTCAATGCGCATCCAGTAAGTTGTCGTCCCATCATTTTCGTGGTCTTCCCATTGATCGTCTTCCCATTGGGGAACCGTCTCTCACCGTCCTTACTACTATTTGTTGTCATTCGGCTTATGTGGTCATTCCATTCTACTCTTCTGTTTCTTACCCAGTTCTTAATGTTCTCCACCTCCGTAGTAATCTGTAGTTCTAGCTCTGTCCCATAATATCTTATGGTCCTTTTCATAGGCATTTTTCAGTGCATCACAAATGATATAAAAAAGGTAAGTCCGTGATATTACACATTTACAACATTTATTCTAACATGACATTTTAATTAAATCTGACAGTTGTCACATTTTATTTGCAATTTGGCATAAAAACAAATCAATTGTGTTTATTGCATTTACAAAATGGTATTTTCTTCGATTTCTATAGTCTTATAAATTATACAGAATATATTCGTAGATATATTATATAATTCGTAGAGACCGACCGAATGTGACTTTTTTGGCCGAAGCCGAAGCCGATGCCGAAGTTCGGCCTGAAGGATACCTTCGGCCGAAGCCGAAGCCTAAGCCGAAGGTGACTAAATATTTGCATTTATAGTAGGGATAGTCGATGGTCGATGTTTTGCCATTAATATTTAAGTAGTCAAAACACCAGTAATCTTGAGTTTTAACAAATACAATAAAATTATTATAGTTTCTCAGAATTTTACTACGTGAGAAATATTGAAATGAGGATCTTTGAGACATCTTGGCCTATTGTTAAAATTTATATCCTACCTACTACCTGAAAGTTTGTAAAACTTTTTGGTTTATTAGGGTATAAAATAGGGTGTAAATATTTTTCAAAGTATCAAATGCTCGCCGAAGCATATTGTTTAGAGATTATTTATATAGTATAGTATACTCGGAGCATTTTATTGTTCCACCTTCGGCGAAACCTTCGGCTTCGTTTTGGCCGAAGCCGAATTTTGGCCGAAGGTTTAAATATTGGCCGAAGGTGGCCGAAGCCGATGCCGAAGCCGATTAATCGGTCGGTCTCTAATAATTCGTAAATCATTTTTTTTCGATTATAGCGCCATCTATCGACAACTAGAATAAATGTTATAAATGTCTGTAATCACGGACGTGCCCTTTTTCTGTCACATACAATTTAATGCGTTAGATAGAAATCGAAAAACTGTGACACACTGAAAGATGCCTATAAGAAAAAGATTACCATCGATTTTTTGAAGGATTTTCATTTCCGCTGTTTTGAGCAATCTTTTTGTCCTGTCTGTGTCAGGTTGTGTTTCTGCCGCGTATGACATTATTGGTCTGATGACTGTTTTGTAAATTCTGCCTTTCATTTCTTTTCCGATATTTTTATTTCTCCATATTGTGTCATTCAGATGTGCGGCTTTATTTATTCTAATTACTTGATCTTTCCTCTAATTATTTGATCTGTTTCGAGTTTTATGTAGCTAGATATTTAAACTCCATCCCTTGTTCTATTATCTGACCCTTCAGCTCTAATTTACATTTTAACCTGTTAAATTCTCTGGCGATTATGTTAAATTGGTGCAGCATCCGTTATCAAACATATTCACTTTAAGAGATTAGTATTGCATTTGGTATCCTTTTTTAGTTCTTATTTTCTTAGTATTTCATCCATGATCAGGTTGAACAATAAAAGACTCAGGGAATCCCCCTTGCCTTAGTAGACGAGGCAACGAAGTCATGCAACTTCTTGCATTCGATTCGTGAGAGTGTCAGGTAATTTTGTGAACTAAATTGATCTCCGGCAAACATTTTTGTGCATGAGAAAAAGCATCTTTAAAGTGCATCTCGAAGATATGGAAAATAAAAATTTTAGGACTTAGGAAATATTGACGGAAATGAGTTCAATTTTTATATTTGGGGGTTTTGGAGGTCACTGAACACGAATTTCATACCAGCGATGGTCTCCGAGGTACCTGGTGCCCAGGATGGAACTCGTCGCCTGGGACGACCGAATAATTCGCGGGACGATCGAATAATTCGCGAAATAAAGATTGGATCAAAAAATTAAAAAATACGTGTTCAATATTTTTCAAAAATCTATTGACTGATACTAAGCACGACCACCCCACTCCACCCCCTGGAGGTGGGAAGGGTATAACTTTAAAATCTTGAATAGAAACCCCATTTGTTATTGCAGATTTGGATTGCTTACGTAAAATTAAGCAACTCTTATTCGTGACATTTTTTAGAATTGTGGATAGATGGCGCTATAATCGGAAAAAACAATTTTTTCGTGACACCATAGGTAAATTATAGAAACGGTCTAATATCTTAAGAAATACACTTCCATATAAAGAACCACAAATTCGTCTTTTATATTTTTTAAGAACTTATCGAATAACATAAAACACGACCCTCAACTCACCCCTTGTTGGTGGGGGGGGGGAGGGGGTGTAACTGTAAAATCTTAAATAGGAGCCCTATTTTTTATTGCAGATTTGGATTCTTTACGCAAAAATAAGTTTAACTTTTATTCGAGACATTTTTTTGAATTGTGGATAGATTGCGCTATAATCGGATAAATACTATTTATTAGCGCCATTTATTAACAATTCTAAAAAATGTTTCGAATAAATATTACTTATTTTTTTATGAGGAATACAAATCTGCAATAAAACATGGGGATTTCCATTTAAGATTTTAAAGTTAACCCCCACCCCACCTCCAGGTGGTGGACTGTAGAGTCGTGATTGATGTTAAATACGTATTGAAAATATGTTAAATACGTATTATTTGGTTTTTATTTAGAATTGTATTTCTCGAGATATTAGACCGTTTCTACAATTTACCTATGGTATCACGATAAATCGTTTTTTCCGATTACAGCGCCATCTATCCACAATTCGAAAAAATTTCTCGAAAAAGTTGCTTATTTTTACGCAAGCAATCCAAATCTTTATTAACAAATGGGCGTTTCCGTTTAAGATTTTAAAGTTACCCCTACCCAACTTCCAGGGGATGGAGTGGGGGTTGTCTTTAGTGTCATTCGATAGATTTTTGAAAAATATTAAACGCGAATTTTTCAGTTTTTCGATCCAACCTTCATTTCGCGAATTATTCGATCGTCCCGTGAATTATTCGATCGTCCCAAGCGACGAGCTCCACCTTGGGCACCAGGAGACCATCGCCGTCATGAAATTTGTGTTCACTGACCTCCAAAACCCCCAAATATTTTTAACTCATTTCCGTCAATATTTCCTGAGTTCTAAATTTTTCATTTTCCATCTCTTCGAGATGCACTTTGAAAATGCATTTTCTCATGCACACATTTTTTTGCCGGAGATCAATTTAGTTCCCAAAATTGCCTGACACTCTCTCGAATTGAATGCAAAAAGTTGCATGACGATTTGCCTACTGCACAAAATTCCTAGGTTTTGGGCTTTTTAACGCTTCGTTGCTTCGTCTATAGCCCATTGCCAGCTTCAATTGGGTCCGTTAGTTCATCTTCTACTTTTAGTTTTATTGTGTTGTTCTGGTAGAGGTTTTCGACCCTGTAAGACCCTTGTTATCAGGTTTTTTCTTCCTGAAATGAATTTTCGTTGGAGCAAGTATTTTGTGCTCGAACATATACTAATTTGATTATTCCCATTTTGATATTTATGTTGTGGTTTGAGTAATAATCTTTTGGTGTATACATATAAATATAATACTAAACTTAAAAATGCAACAAGAAAACAGCTTCAGAACATCTAAAATTAAGAATAGTTATGTTATTATTCTGATTTTTCTAATAGCATCTAATATTATAAACTCTAGTTATCAACACGATTTATACCGTAATAATTGATTCCTGAAAGACTATCTTATTAGTTATTGAAAAATATTCTGCCAGTCTCTTAGTATTCATTGATAAGTCTATTAGGTTATAAATATACATAAATGTCACACAGCTTATACGGTATGTTTGCATGATGATGAAAAACAATTTTGTACAATTAAGTGAAACATTATTGAAATTACTGTATCTAATACGAAATAGTAATCCTTTAAATCAAGAATTAAGTGTGAAATCGATAATTGGTATTAAATGAGTAGAGTCATTGTTCAATTTGCAGTTTTTTAAATAGATAATATGAAGAATGATTTGGTATTTTCGTACGTTTTACACATACAACTAAACTGTGATGTTTTGATGACGAGTTTGTTAAAAATAAATAAATTGCTATTAAAACAAGAAGAAAGTATAATATAGCACATATTTTTTCTTCTTCTTACGCAATCCACTAATGGATGTTTGCGATCACGTTTGACCATTTTTCTCTATAGTATCTATTATGTCTCCTATGTTTCTTATCCCTGTCCATTGTTTGACATTACGGAGCCATGACATTTTCTTCCTGCCCGCCTCTCTTCTTTCTTCGATCCTTCTTTCAGTTAAGGTTTGCAGAAATTGGCATCTTTTGTTTCTAATTACGTTCCCCAGGTATGCCGTTTTTCTCATTAATTGTGCATAGCAGTTGTCGTTGTGTACCAATTCTTCTCAGGATTTTTTCATTTGTTATTCGTGTGGTCCCGAGAACTTACGTATGTACTTATAGCACAGCTAGTGGGACGAAATATAGGAGAAATTGAGATATAGCGAAAAGAAAGCACACACACAAATAAATTCTTCTTCTTTCTCTTTATAAGCAATTTTGCTTATTGGTGATTTATCTCTTGCTATTTTGACCACATGTGTCTCCCCTATTCTGCTTATTTGGTTATTCCTTTATTTTTCTATTCCATAGTGTCCATTCGTTTATACACTCTAGGTTACATTTTCTTCTAATATCTTCACTCCTCTTTCGATCTCTCAGAGTATTTCCTGTAATTATTCTCAGTACACTCATCTCTGCCGTTTCCAGTAGTCTTTGAGTTTTGGCTGTATCGGGTCTGGTTTCTGATTCATATGTCATTATTCAAACAGCTTCAAAACCAAATAAGAAGAAAAATTAGGGAGGCTAAAGAAACCTACTTCTCTGAAAAATGTAAAGAAATAGAAGAACTGCAAAACACATATGACAACTTCAACCTACATAAAAAAGTCAAAGAACTAGCCGGAATAGGAAATAGAAGAACCTCAAATATATTGCTCGACAAAAATGGAAATATTATAATGGAGACAAAACGAAAACTACGACGATGGAAAGAGTATATCGAGGAACTATTTTATGACCAGAGAGAAGCTAGTACATCCGTAGATAGCCAAACGGGAGATGTAGGCCCAGAGATAACCAAATCAGAGGTTAGTCAGGCAATAAACTCTATGAAAACCAATAAATCTGCTGGTCCAGATGAATTGCCTAGCGAGCTGATAAAGTTGGTCAACGAGAAAAACCTGGACATAATAGTAGAACTGTTCAACGCTATCTATACTACAGGAATCATCCCTAGAGAAATGTTGACATCAGCCTTTGTGTGTTTGCCAAAGAAGGTGAATGCAAAAGAATGCAGTGACTACCGAACCATAAGCTTAATGTCACATACCTTGAAAATTCTATTGAAAATTATCCACGCCAGAATACACTCTAAACTGGAGCTGGATATTAGTGACACTCAATATGGGTTCCGCAATGGTATGGGTACCAGAGAGGCATTATTTTCCTTCAACATGCTGACACAAAGATGTTTGGATGTTAACCATCCTCTTTACGTCTGTTTTATAGACTACAATAAGGCGTTTGATAAAGTAAAACATGATCGACTCATGGAAATCCTAAAAAATAAAAACCTAGATGAAAGAGATTTAAGACTAATAACACACCTCTATTACAATCAGCGAGCAATAGTAAGAATTGAAAAAGAAACATCTGAAGAAATGGAAATAAAGAGAGGAGTCAGGCAAGGCTGCATACTATCACTTCTATTATTTAACGCTTATTCTGAAGAGGTAATTCGAGAAACTCTGGAAGATGAAACAGTCGGCATAAGAGTAAATGGAGTCTTAGTTAACAACATCAGATATGCAGATGATACAGTAATAATACCCGATAGTTTACAAGACCTGCAAAGACTCATGAGTAAAATAGTAAGGTGTAGTAGGGAGTACGGACTCTCTCTCAATATCAAAAAGACGAAGTTAATGAAAATTAGTAAAAACAACCATAATACTAACGAAATCTTGATAGTAGAGGGCCAGCAGATCGAAAGAGTAAAAAAGTACAGTTACCTAGGAACACTTATAACAGAAAATAATGACTACACTGCAGAAATAAAAGTCAGAATCGAAAAAGCACGTTCTAATTTTATAAAAATGAAAAAGGTCCTATGTAGCAAAGATTTAACATTAGCTCTTAAAGTACGCCTAACAAAATGTTACGTCTACAGTGTTCTATACTATGGAGTGGAATCATGGACGTTAAATGTAGAGACAATGATACGACTTAACGCCTTTGAAATGTGGACCTATAGAAAAATTATGAGGGTTTCCTGGGTAGATAGAACTACAAACAATGAAGTACTGAGAAGAATAGGTAAAGAAAAGGAAGTTGAACTTACAATTAAAGAAAAGAAGCTACAGTATCTCGGACATGTGATGCGGGGCGAGAAGTATGGCATCCTACGACTCATAATGCAGGGAAATATAGATGGCAGAAGAAGCATCGGAAGAAGACGAATTTCATGGTTGAAGAACCTGAGAGAGTGGTTTGGATGCAGCTCGAAACAACTATTTAGAGCTACTGCCTCAAAAATTAAAATAGCTATGATGATTGCCAACCTCCGTAGCGGAGATGGCACCTGAAGAAGAATGTCATTATTGGACTTACATTGGCTTTATAAATTCTTAACTTCATCTCATTATTATGTTTGTTTCACCATATAGTGTTATTAAGCCATCCTGCCAGTATATTTGCTTTTTGTACTTGATTTCTCAGTTTTCTGTCGAAGTCTCCATAGCTGGACAATGTGATATCAACAATTTTTGTCTTACATCTGATGGGTTATTTACTGAATACTATTGTTTTAGTTTTCTAAGATGAAATTGTCATATTGAATTCTTTTGCTCTTATGTACGTTAAATCTGTGGACTAATCTTTGCAGACTATCTTCATCCTGGGTTATCAATATTGGGTCCTCTGCGTAGCAGAGTATTTTTACTTCTTTGTTTCCCATTCTATATCCTCTTCATTTGTTGACGTTTTTGATGATTTCATCCATGCATCAATTGAAAAGCAAAGGACTCAATGAGTCTTTCTATCTTATTGCGCTACCTAGGTATGTAGGTTCTGTATGTTGTCCATCTATTCTGACATCCAGTTTGTTGTTTTGGTAGATGTTTTCAATAGGTATCTAGGTGATATCTAGGTGAAACTTCTCCATTATAAAGAAGATGGATTACATCTTTGAGTCTTACTCTGTCGAATGCCTTCTTCAAGTCAATCAAAGATAGAAATATTGGTTTATTAAACTCTAGTGATTTCTCAGTAATTTGCTTTATGACGAATATTGCATCTGTACAGGAACGTCCAGTAAGAAAACTTGTTGTTCATCTGCTAAACTTATCCTGTGATTCATTAGTTCTTGTAAAATTTTAGTTGTAAGTTTTAGGGTAATATTTAACAAGTTGATACCTCTGTAGTTTGCTGGCTGCTTTTTATCTCCTTTTTTGAATAGCAGAATTAGTTTGCTCGTTTTCCATTCTTGCGGTATTTTTTGTGTTTTATAATTTTGTTAATTAATGCTGTTAATTGTGTTGTCAAAAATTAGGGAGAAGACCTGCCAATATTATGGAATTTGATAGAAATCCAACATTTATTCCTGGATTATAAACAAGCGAAAAGAATCTTCTAAAGTGTTAGGGAGCTTTTATATCTATAGGCCTATTGATGAATGAAGAAACATTTCCACTCTATAGGAGTTACTATTGGAGTTACTGATTGCAATTGTTACAATTACTGCCACAGCGTGAACCACAAGCGGGGTTGTAAAAAAATACGACTTTTCTGCAACTACAAGTTGCGCCGCATCCTTTTTTGCAATTGTAAAATATCATTGTAAAAAGTTAATTTGCTACAGGCTTTGCGTTTCTATTTGTGCTTTTTGATTCCAGATAAATTTTGTCATTATCGTAAGTCTCTTTTGTCTATGTTTTTTTCTTTAGAATTTGGACTAATTTTTCATGTCTACCTTGTCAAATGCTTTTTCAAAATCAACGTAAAAATATGCATATCCATATTCATATCCATGCATGCATCTTTGAGCTATCACATTAAAAGCAAATCTCGCCTCTCTGGTTTCTAGTCCGTTCCTCAACCCCAACTGACTATCATCAAATACTATAGACTGTAATACATACAACTCTTGACATTTCCCATTAATTTTGAGGAAGCAAAAAAATAGCGCCATCTAGCGGTATGAGTAGGATAACCAGAGCAATCTAACCTTACATTCATAAAATTGCTTTATTATTGTTTTTGTATAATAGTCCTGTCGCCAGGGGGGTACAGCGGCCTCCTTTATTCAGATGGACTTACCCAAATTTTTTTTATGTATTTTGGCCCGTAGAACACGAATTTTTTGGGTAACAGTTGATCCGGATGTCGATAAGATTGTTATAAACAAAGAAGTTGAGGAATTGCATAACAGCGATTTCTCGCAAAACAAAACATTTTTTTGTATTTCTTGGGGCATTCTAACCAAAAAATGGTCCTACAACTTTTTTCGTATAATGCATGGTTTTCGAGATAAACGCGGTTGAACTTTAAAAAAATCGAAAAATTGCAATTTTTGAACCCGAATAACTTTTGATTAAAAAATAAAATAGCAATTCTGCTTACCGCATTTGAAAGTTTAAGTCAAATTATATCGGTTTTAAATATTTGCATTGCTAAAAATTTATTTTTTTATTGTTAAAAAAAGCTATAAACACATATTGTTTCCCGTGCCTAATACATGCGTTTTGATGCATGCTACGTAGAAATCGCCTCGCTTGCACTTGTACCTACTCTACCTACTCGTTAGATTTTAATGAGAAATCATTGAAAACATCACTCAAGCACTAGGTGTTTATAGCTTTGTTTAACAATAAAATAATAAATTTTTAGCAATTCAAATTATTAGAACCGATATAATTTGACTTGAACTTTCAAATGCGGTAAGCAGAATTGCTATTTTATTTTTTAATCAAAAGTTATTAGGGTTCAAAAATTGCAATTTTTCGATTTTTTGAAAGTTTAACCGCGTTTATCTCGAAAACTATGCATCCTACGAACAAATTTGTAGGAACACTTTTTGGTTAGAATGGCCCAAAAAATGCAAAAAAATGTTTTATTTTGCAAAAAATCGCTGCTATGTAATTCCTCAACTTCTTTGTTTATAACAATCTTATCGACATCCGGATCAACTGTTACCCAAAAAATTCGTGTTCTACGGGTCAAAATACATAAAAAAAACTTGGGTAAGTCCATCTGAATACAGGAGGCCGTTGTACCCCCCCTGGCGACAGGACTATAAGTGTTTGAACTATTTTTATTTTAATTTAATTTAGCAAAATTAGCTCGTTATTCAAAAATTTATAAAATTAAATCTGAATGTTTACGTCAATTTTTACGTTGTCAAAACGTAGTTCAACTCAAGCCGACAGTGGCGCTAGTGGCAATGTGCTTCCAGATTTCTGTGGGAGTTGGATGTATTACAGTCAATAGTATTTGCTATCATCCATTCCTTCTTCTAGCTTTTTATTTATACGACCATGTATTATTTTCACAAATAATTGGAGAACATGACTTATTAATGATATTGTCCTGTATTCACTGCAATCTTTAGCATTTGTATGTTTAGGAATAGCACAAAAGGTTGAGAGTAACCATTGTTTCGGTATGTGTCCAGTTTTGTACACTACGTTAAACAAGTCTACCATAATGTCTAAGGTTTCATCATTTATGCATATTAAGCTTTCTACTGCTTTACTATTTTTGCTATTTTTTAATGCTGTTTTAATTTCCTCTTTTAATAACTTTAAAACCATATCATCTTCTACTTCTACTTCCATCTGCTCTGTTCTACTGTCTGAACAATTCATTTATGTATTCTGTCCATTTCTTTAATTTTTCGAAGCTAGGACAAATAATCCCCGGACAAATAATCCTGGACAAAAAATCCCCACAAATTATCCCTGGACAAAAAATCCCCGGACAAATAATCCCCGGACAAAAAATCCCCACAAAAAATCTCGGACAAATGATCCCCACAAATTTTTTGGACAATATATCCCCACAAAAAATCCCGGACAAAATATTCCCAAGAAATATTTGCTGCCGAATGGTTTTACTAGTTTTACTAAACTCTAAAAGTTTTCCTGAAATTTTAACCAATTTCGAATTCCAATTCCATGCTGAAAACTTTATTTGTGTTATATTTTTGTTAATTTTATTTGTTTATACATGACAAAAAAGTGTGAGTTTTTTCAAAAATCGTGGAAAATGTGGTAAATGAGCTAGGGCCCCGTTTTCATGACAGGTGCTTAACGCGCATTTTGATAACGCGCGATTACAACTACATACATTTTACTTGAGACCGTTCACATGCCAACGCGCGTCTTAATGACCTAAAACGCGCGTTAGCATGTGAACCGTTTTCAGTAAAATCTACGTAGTTGGCCGGTATGGTAAAAACGGGGCCGTAGCTCATTCCCCATAATATCTTCCACGATTTTTGAAAAACCTCACACTCCTTTGACATGTAGTTTTCAGCATGGAATTGGAATTCGAAATTTGTTAAAATTTCGGGAAAACTTTTAGATAACTATTAGGCAGCAAATATTTCTTGGGAATTTTTTGTCCGGGACTTTTTGTCCGGGATTGATTGTGGGGATATTTTGTCCAAAAAAATTTGTGGGGATTATTTGTCCGGGATTTTTTGTGGGGTTTTTTTGTCCGGGGATTATTTGTCCGGAGATTTTTTGTGCGGGGATTTTTTGTCCAGGGATAATTTGTGGGGATTTTTTGTCCGGGATTATTTTTCCGGGGATTATTTGTCCGGACCCCAATTTTTCATTGGTATCCAATACAAGTTTCCCATTTGTATCTTTTATTAGTTCCTGTTTTCTTTTTCTGTTGTTGTGTTCTTTAATCTTTTTATGTGGTAAAACTCTCATATCTTTTTTGGCATTCGTTTATTTCTGCGCATTGTTATTTTAATCATTGTTCTTTCGCCTGCTTAATTTTGTATTTTGTTTGTTTAGCCACATTTTGGTGCATCTTGTTTTTTAGTCTAGTAAAATAAAATTACACTACATGTAAATCAAAATGTAAATTCGTACAGGTTGAAACAAATTTTATATCAAAGTTTAGGTGGGTACAAAAGATATTTTCAAGAAAGTATCCAAATCATACAAGGGGATCATTGTTTAAATAATTAAAAAGGGGTCATTTTTGCAAAAAAATTACAAATTACTTTTTTAACTGCTGAGGTCATTAAATTACCAATGAAGGTCTATAGGATTGTTTTCTGTAAAGTTGAAGGGTAAATCTTTCACATAAGTCTTACTAAATTAAATTTGACCCCCTATTTATTTAAATAATTATACATAAATCTTTAAAAACAAATTTGCAAAAAATTATTTTTAGCGTTTTAAATAAGCACTATAAGATATCTTATTTTACAGGATAAGTTGTGCTATGTTATCAGTATTAAGCAAAAAAAAATTGGTCGAAAAATATTTAATATTTTTTGAGATATTGAATTTGTTTATTAAATGTTACTATATTTTCAATTGCAAAAACGCGGTTGTTGCCAAAGAAATATTCACCTGTATTAAATCTTATTATTTTTATTTTTATGTATATTTATTTTCGACAAATGTATTGATAAATTTAAATTTCAATTAAACTGCCCCCTAAAATTGCATTTGAAAATAATTCAAATTTGTTTATAATTTGTTGTTTTAATAACGTCGCGATGATTAAATATTTAAATATTTTAAAACGCCGTTTCGATAATTGGGTTCCTGGGAATTTTTCACTAATTAACAAATTTTTTGTCTTTTTTTCCTCTTCTTTTTTTTTCTTGGCATTGTATTACTATGGGCCCTTTTTGGGTTAAGTTTCATTAAGAATGTCGAATCTCTAAGTTGTAGATTCTAGACCTAAAAATATCAAGATTGGTCTAAAATCACTTAAATAAAATGTGGCTACTTACTGAGTTACAGGGTGTTTTATTTAAAAATTTAAAAATTATTTTCACCAAGTACTTTCAAACTATTTGACGTATCCATATCATACTTTACAGAAAGTGTGGGTACTATACATTCTACTAAATTGTGATAAATAAAAGTTTCTAGCAACCACCAGAGGCGTACGACAGGGGCCAGTTAATGGTTGACCCTTCCCAAATTCTACGCCACTGAGGGAATTACTATTTTAGCGAAATTTTTCGATTCTCCAATACTTTCTATGTAAATAACATACTCTTTACTGGTAATGATTAAGTCATTAGTTTTCGAGATATTGGACGTAAAAAATGAAACGGCATATTTATTTTGATTCATTCATTAATTCATTTTAAACTTCCAATATCTCTCAAATTGATGACTTTATGAATACCAATAAAGTTATTTACATACAAAGTATTGGAGAATCGAAAAATTTCACTACAATAGTAATTCACTCAGTGGCGTAGAATTTGGGAAGGGTCAATCATTCACTATCCCCTGTCGTACGTCTCTGGCACTAGCTAGAAACGTTTATTAATCACAATTTAATAGGGTGTATAATAGCCAAACTTTCTGCCAAGTATGATAAGGATACGTCAAATAGTTTTAAAGTACTTGGTAACAATAATTTTTAAATTTTTAAATAAAACACCCTGTAACTCAGTAAGTTGCCACATTTTATTTAAAAGATTTTAGTTAAATCTTAATATTTTTAGGTCTAGAATCTACAACTCAGAGATTCGACATTCTTAATAAAATTAACCCTAAAAGTAGAAGTAGTAATATAACTCCAAGAAGAAAAAGAAAAAGAAAAAACGACAAAAAAATTTTGTTAATTAGTAAAAAAATCCCAAAAACCCAATGATCGGAACGGCATTTCAAAATACTTAATCCCCGCGACGTTATTAAAAAAACAAATTATAAACAAATTTGAATAATTTTCAAATGCCATTTTAGGGGGGAGTTTAACTGAAATTTGAATTTATCAATACATTTATCGAAAATATACATAAAAATAAAAATATTGAGATCTTAAGCAGGTGAATATTTCTTTAGCAACAACCGCGTTTTTGCAATTGAAAATATAGTAAAATTTAATAAACAAATTCAATATCTCAAAAACTATTTAATATTTTTCGACCAATTTTTTTTTGCTTGATACTGGTAACATAGCGCAACTTAGTCTGTAAAATAAGATATTTTATAGTGCTTATTTAAAACGCTAAAAATAATTTTTTGCAAATTTGTTTTTAAAGTTTTATATATAATTATTTAAATAAATAGGGGGTCAAATTTAATTTAGTAAGTCTTATGAGAAATATTTGCTCTTCAACTTTGCACAAAAAAATCCTATAGACCTTTGTTGGTAATTGAATGACCTCAGCAGTTAAAAAAGTCATTTTTTTGCAAAAATGACCCCTTTTTAATTATTTAAACAATGATCCCCTTGTATGATTTGGATACTTTCTTGAAAATATCTTTTGTACCCACCTAAACTTTAATATAAAATTTGTTTTAACCTGTACGAATTTACATATTGACTTTTTTTTATTTTATTAGGCTATTTATGTTAAACGCTTTTCTTTACTTCAATAGTTTGCATAAAATCTTTAGACGTTTCTTCAATGCAAATGAATGAAAATTTGCAGACATATGCATTCGCGGGAACAATACACAAATAGGCAATAATTTTTTTTATGTTTATTAATTGTTTAAATAAAAAAACGATTTTAGTGGAAAATGCTTAAATTCTCTTGTTTTTTACAATGTAGAAACTTTTACGGATTGTAGCTAATGATATGAACTATACATAATTTCACTTTTTACGTTAATTTTTTACGTTATGCTTCATAAATAATCAATAAAGTTTCAAATTTTGAACGCTCATATATTTGTTTATACATAAATCGGCGTTTATTCGTGTCAAATTTCAATACGATACGAAACAAGACTTCAACCAAAAGTCAAATTAAAAAAATTCGTGTTTTTATCGTAGTCTTAGAAAAACCATCGGTAGAGACGTTTTGTGCTACAACTAACATTAGAATTCGTTTTGTCGTATTAATTAATTAAACTCTTTTCTTTAGTTCAATCGTTTGGGTCAAATCTTTGGACGTTAATTTGACTGCCTTTTCTTCAATGCAAATGACCACAAATTTAAAGACATATGCATTCGCGGGAAGAATACACGAATAGTCAATAAAAAAAAATTTTTGTTAAAATTGCATTAATTGTTTAAATAAAAAAAAAAAACGATTTTAACAAAAAATGCTTATATTCTCTTGTTTTTACAATGAATACACTTTTTACGTTAATTGTTTACGTTATGCTTCATAAATAAACAATAAAGTTTCAAATTTTTTGCCGATTTCGTCTACTTTTCATGTATGTACATCATACGTTTTATACATATTTTAATAAAAATGACGATATATTTTAATGTTTGAAAAGTGTAAGACCAAAAAGTAAAAATAAAAAAATATGAAAAAAATATTTTTAAGAAACGCTTTTCTTTAGTTACGAGTGAGTAAAATTAAACATATTATAAACAAATTAACTAAAAAGCAAAAAATAAAAAAAAAATTGAAAAATCTAACACATTCGCTAAAGAAAAGCGTGCTGCGAAAACTGTTTATTCGATGAAGACGCGCAACGCTTTTCTTTGACGAATGTGTTAGATTTTTTCATTTTTTTTGCTTTTTAGTTGATTTTTTATAACATGTTTAATTTTCGTCACTCGTAACTAAAGAAAAGCGTTTCTTAAAAATATTTTTTTCATATTTTTTTATTTTTATATTGTTTTTATGTTGAAGTTTTTATTAACAACCATTTTGTATCCATTTCAGTATTTTGCAGTCAAGATTGTTTTGTAAGAACATAATAATTTAATAATATATACGAGACGTAAAGACGAACAAAGAGTTATACTACCTACTAATAAAACGAATGGTAATAGTTTGTATCAAATTAAGTTCAAACGTGTACCGGTATCGAAATTTTGCCTGCACTTTTTTCGTGTTTAGTCAAATGTAATTTGTACACAAGAGTATAAAAAACCGCAGTGTAAATACCGATGCAACGTTGTTATTTATGTTCGGCTAATATTGACTTGTTCATAAAGACACATTTGAAGAGTCTGTAGACACTAATAAAGTAAACAAAAATAACTTTCAAATAAATGATAATAAATAAGAGGTACGGAATTTCATGATCAAATAAAAAACATGCCAATAAAATTTTAGCATGGCGCGTCGACCGACCTGTTGTAGCTCTCTCGTAATAGTTTCCAGGGATGGATTGTGGACTCAACTATGGATATAATAGTCTAGTAAAATAAAATTACGCTACATGTAAATCAAAATGTAAATTCGTACAGGTTGAAACAAATTTTATATCAAAGTTTAGGTGGGTACAAAAGATATTTTCAAGAAAGTATCCAAATCATACAAGGGGATCATTGTTTAAATAATTAAAAAGGGGTCATTTTTGCAAAAAAATTACTTTTTTAACTGCTGAGGTCATTCAATTATTAATGAAGGTCTATAGGATTGTTTTCTGTAAAGTTGAAGGGTAAATCTTTCACATAAGACTTACTAAATTAAATTTGACCCCCTATTTATTTAAATAATTATACATAAAACTTTAAAAACAAATTTGCAAAAAATTATTTTTAGCTTTTTAAATAAGCACTATAAAATATCTTATTTTACAGGATAAGTTGCGCTATGTTATCAGTATTATTAAAATAAAATTGGTCCAAAAATATTTAATATTTTTTGAGATATTGAATTTGTTTATTAAATGTTACTCTATTTTCAATTGAAAAAGCGCGGTTGTTACCAAAGAAATAATTACCTGTCTTAAATCTTATTATTTTTATTTTTATGTATATTTTCGACAAATGTATTGATAAATTCAAATTTCAATTAAACTTCCCCCTAAAATGGCATTTGAAAATAATTCAAATTTGTTTATAAATTATTTTTTTAATAACGTCGCGGGGATTAAATATTTTGAAATGCCGTTTCGATAATTGGGTTCCTGGGAATTTTTCACTAATTAACAAATTTTTTTGTCTTTTTTTCCTCTTCTTTTTTTTTCTTGGCATTATATTACTACGGGCCCTTTTTGGGTTAAGTTTCATTAAGAATGTCGAATCTCTAAGTTGTAGATTCTAGACCTAAAAATATTAAGATTGGTCTAAAATCACTTAAATAAAATGTGGCTACTTACTGAGTTACAGAGTGTTTTATTTACAAATTTAAAAATTATTTTTACCAAGTACTTTCAAACTATTTGACATATCCTTATCATACTTGGCAGAAAGTGAGGGTACTATACAGTCTACTAAATTGTGATAAATAAAAGTTTCTAGCTACCACCAGAGGCGTACGACAGGGGCCAGTTAATGGTTGACCCTTCCCAAATTCTACGCCACTGAGGGAATTACTATTTTAGCGAAATTGTTCGATTCTCCAGTACTTTCTATGTAAATAATATACTCTTTACTGGTAACGATTAAGTCATTAGTTTTCGAGATATTGGTCGTTAAAAATAAAACGGCATAGTTATTTTGATTCATTCATTCATTCATTTTAAATTTCCAATATCTCTCAAACTGATGACTTTATCGATACCAATAAAGTTATTTACATACAAAGTATTGGAGAATCGAAAAATTTCGCTACAAGAGTAATTCACTCAGTGGCGTAGAATTTGGGAAGGGTCAATCATTCTCTATCCCCTGTCGTACGCCTCTGGCACTAGCTAGAAACGTTTATTAATCACAATTTAATAGGGTGTATAATAGCCACACTTTCTGCCAAGTATGATAAGGATACGTCAAATAATTTTAAAGTATTTGGTAACAATAATTTTTAAATTTTTAAATAAAACACCCTGTAACTCAGTAAGTAGCCACATTTTATTTAAGAGATTTTAGTTTAATCTTAATATTTTTAGGTCTAGAATCTACAACTCAGAGATTCGACATTCTTAATAAAATTTAACCCTAAAAGGGCCCGTAGTAATATAACTCAAAGAAAAAAAAAGAAGAAGAAAAATGACCAAAAAATTTTGTTAATTAGTAAAAAATTCCCAGGAACCCAATTATGGAAACGGCATTTCAAAATACTTAATCCCCGCGACGTTATTAAAAAAACAAATTATAAACAAATTTGAATAATTTTCAAATGCCATTTTAGTGGGGAGTTTAACTGAAATTTGAATGTATCAATACATTTATCGAAAATATACATAAAAATAAAAATAATGAGATCTTAAGCAGGTGAATATTTCTTTGGCAACAACCGCGTTTTTGCAATTGAAAATATAGTAACATTTAATAAACAAATTCAATATCTCAAAAAATATTAAATATTTTTCGACCAATTTTTTTTCCTTAATACTGGTAACATAGCGCAACTTAGTCTGTAAAATAAGATATTTTATATTGCTTATTTAAAACGCTAAAAATAATTTTTTGCAAATTTGTTTTTAAAATTTTATGTATAATTATTTAAATAAATAGGGGGTCAAATTTAATTTAGTAAGTCATATGTGAAAAATTTACCCTTCAACTTTGCAGAAAAAAATCCTATAGACTTTCATTAGTAATTGAATGACCTCAGCAGTTAAAAAAGTAATTTTTTTGCAAAAATGACCCCTTTTTAATTATTTAAACAATGATCCCCTTGTATGATTTGGATACTTTCTTGAAAATATCTTTTGTACCCACCTAAACTTTGATATAAAATTTGTTTTAACCTGTACGAATTTACATATTGACTTTTTTTTATTTTATTAGGCTATAAATGAATGAACGGAAAAGAGAAATATTTTAAAAGTGTGTAATAGTTATTATTTGTTATACTATGGAATGTACATGTTATGACATCATAACTTGAATAGACGAAATTTCGTCTACAGAAAAGTTGGTGAACGATATGCCAGTTGTAACCTCATACAGAACGTTAAGTTGTCCATTTAATCCAACTTATATCAACAGCCCGTTCACACTTGTCGTGTGTCAACAATTTAGTTCGCAAGATGATTCCTCCCGACGAACATGTAGGGGAGACCGGGGCTAGTTGTCATAGTTTTTGGTTCTGGCTCTGTAACTCAGACACATTTTATTTTTTTATTAGACCAAACTTTCTCCCAACAATGAGTTGGTATGTAGGCTACCCATTTATATTTGTTTAAAATTCTAGGTACCAGCAGTTAAAATGGTAAGATGGTTTAACCTTCGACAGGATTTGTGTGACAACATGCCCCTAGATGGGGCATGTTTCACAGTACCTGGGGCAAATTGTCACAGTATTACAAAAATAAAGTAAATAAGAAATAAAACGTTTTTATTCAAAGCAGAACTCACAAACTTAGAACTAACTACATATCGTCCTCTGAGTTACAATTGTGGCACACATAAAATTGGTTTCCATTGGTGCAGTCTATATGTGTCCATTGTTTGCATGCTGTACATTGGATCTAACTTTCAATAGAAGCACTATAAACTTAATAAATAAGAAGAATTTCTTACTTCAATAGGTGTTAAACCAAAGTACATATCAGAAGCTTTTTTCAAATATTTTTCTAGTTCGATTTCTTCCCTCTCACAGAACACGAGTCGAGATTTTTTGTATCCCATTTGAACAGTTCTATTGGTCTCCGGTGTTCTTTTGATAAATCTTGCTAAACTCCGATGTATACCAAAATCTTGTGCAGCTTTCATAATTGAT
Source organism: Diabrotica virgifera virgifera (assembly GCF_917563875.1). Taxonomy (NCBI): domain Eukaryota; kingdom Metazoa; phylum Arthropoda; class Insecta; order Coleoptera; family Chrysomelidae; genus Diabrotica; species Diabrotica virgifera. Next base: position 174,036,998 of record NC_065450.1, on the reverse strand, counting down.
ATTATATGTTCCTCATTTCTTACAGCTTCTGCTGCTCTCCAGAAAACATCCAAAGGTGGAGTAACTCGATGGGTCTTTCGCTTGTATATTCTAACCATCTGAAAGTAATTAGGCATCAAAAGCAATAAAAATTGTTTATTACATTACACATATGTAAAATATTAAGTTTTACCGAGCCGCTAACAAAAGCAGAGTCTGAGCAATAATTATGGTATTTGTAACACGGATTATAGTCTCAGAACGGCAACACCATCGTTGTGTAAGCAACTAGGTACCTATAAAACCATCATTTTAATGCTGTAGGTATTAAATCTATTTTCACAAATACATTTACTTTTGACAAATCCATAAATGGATCCAATCTAACTTGATTTTAATACGTTCTAAAATCATTTCAACAGATTTAAATGCTGCGGGGCAAGTTGTCACAGTGACAGCTTGCCCCGTATAATTTGTGACAACTAGCCCCACATAAGCTTCCGTAACTGAATGTCAAATCAAAAATATTCAAATGAATAAATTAAAATGTGCCTACATTTTAGTCTACAGTCTACAAGATTGACAGTACCCTTTAAGATACATTTTTCTTACCTTTGTTTCACAAATTCACTCACAGAACGAGATGATTGAATATTAATTAAAAATTTTACATGAGAAGCGCCAAAACACATTTAAACAAATAAGAGAAACAATTACTGATCGATCTCTGAAATATTTTGTGTGGAATTGGTGATGAATACGACCTTTCGAGTATAGATGGCACAGTGCGTTAACTTCACAAATAAGGTAAAAATCGGCATTGTAACAACTTACCCCTGTGACAACTAGCCCCGGTCTCCCCTATCTATAAATTATTACACACCAAACCAACATCGATTGAAAAATACTATGTAAACCGTTAACAAAACGTTGTTTTAAAATGTTTGTGTATGTACAATTTGTTATCCAGGCTTATTCGCTTCTTTCTCCTTACTGTTGGGTCAGTTCTTTGATGTATTTTCCTGTACATTGCTGAGGAGGGCTCGTGTTCAAATCTTCAAAAATGTAGTAAGTACATACTTAAAGCATTAGCAGGTACTACGTTTTATGCATTCCACCCAATATCTTGAGAGCGCCTGGTTCTTGTTCTGCCCACTGCAGTTGTCTCAGAACAGTTTTAATTTTTTATACCCTTGAGGAATCGAAGAAAGCAACTTGTCTAACAAGGTGCATACTTCATTAGGTCCTTTTTGGACCTAACCTTCGTGATAAACATAAACTTTACTTTTGCTACTCTTGATATCATGAATAGAAAATATGTTTACTGATAGCTGTCTCATGTAGTAGAGATCTTGTATTGGGATTCTTGGCAGGCTAACCGTCTTCATAAAATCAAACGCTATTGATAAGACATCTTTTTTATTCATGCCATTTTTTGACCTCTCGTCTTTAAAGCGTTGTAAAATTTTTTGCTTGAACGTCGATGAACTATCAGTTCAGCCACTGCTGTACGTTTTGCCACATAATTTAAATAAGGATACTTATTTTTAAATTAAGTTCCTCGCACTTACAGCAAGTGTCAACTTGTGGACGGCCAAAAGCGTAGTTAAAATTTTCCTTATAATGTGACCAGTAATAGGACTTGCTTACTTTCATTTGAGGTTCTTTTTTCACAAAAAAGAAGCCACATTTGCTTGACATTCAAATCTACACTTAAATAGTACATTTTTTTACCTGCATAATGAGATTTTTTTTTATGGCAAATTTTTTTGAAAAGGCGTGTGTGAATCACATGCTCCCTTTTAAAACAAACCAAATATTTCAGACAAAGTTTTGGAATATAAAGTAGCGTTAAAGATTTCCTCTTTTAAAACAAACTGATAACTTTAATAACAATGAACCAAAAACTTCATTAAAATAAAAATGAAGAAAAATGTTGATGACGCCCTTTAAGTAAACCGATTCATTTGTGAACTATGGATAATTCCTTTTATGAATCTTTAAATTTTGAAATTCGTTCCAGTACTTAATCTGATTTATTTTTTGAAGTGAAAACTTCTTTTTTGCACGATTGATCATTTTTGACTGTTTACCGTGACAGATTTTACGTCAGTAGGTGACATTTACTAGCAACTCGACGGTAAGTAATCCAACTCGACGGTAAGTACTCCAACTCGACGGTAAGTAATTCACTTACCGTCGAGTTAAAAAATCTCTTAATTTTAATTTATTTTTTGAAAGAATAAAGAAAACTAACGAATTATTTATTAATACTGAAACTTATGGTACAATTTGTTAAATTATTTAATGCTCTTCTACAGGCACCAGATATTCCCAATATCATTGCGACCTACAAATTATAAAAAAATCTTCATTAGAGTATTTCTTTTACCTAAACTAGCTTATATTACCTGTGAACTAGAAATTCTTCATCCGGTGCTTCCATCAGAAATTTTTCAAATTACTCCCGTGTAAAAATGCTCGCCTTCTTAGGCCTATAGCCAACATTTTTTCTCTTCAAATACGCGATCAAAGTTGAAAACTTGGAAATATCAATGCCATCATAAAGAAAAACGGTGGATATAATCGTTGAATATTCTGCCCAGAGGCTTCCAGGAGCTTTCAACTGCATATGTCTGAACGAAATATGTCAATAGAGTATTTTCTTCGATTCTTAAATTCTTGCCTTCGCACCATTTTTTAAAACTTTGGTAGGTATTTTGATAACGGATTTTGGATTTTTCGGGAATAATTGCGGAACACCCTTCTTCCCAAGCCCGTTCAATTTCTTCAAATTCACTTTCACTCATATTTTAATTTATAATAATCAAAATTGTACTTAAAATTATTGACAACTAAATAAAAACTCAATGCTCCATTGTTGTTATGCACCCTAGTTACTACCTAACAACCAAAGTATCTATCTTGATAAAATGAATGAAACTAGTCAATATGACGAAAATGTTTAATTTTATAATTTATAATGGTATCAATCGTGCAAAAAACGTTATAAGCATGTCGAACGTTAAGGGTAACCGATCTCAGACAATAATTGGAGTCGTCGCTCCGCTCCTCCTCCAAACAATTGTCTTCGATCGGTATAAAACCCTTACCGTTCTCCATACTTAATATACTATTTCTATTGACATTTGAGACAAGCACGTTATCTCTTGTTTCATGGTGTTTCGACAACACGTTTTGACTCTTTTGAGACAAGAGAAATCCCGTTCATTTGAGACAGAATTTGTCCACATTTGAGAACAATAATTTATTAAAATATTGAATGGGTTGCATATGTGAGTCCATATTAAATGTAGTAATGAAACAAAGACTTACTCACAATCATTTAATTATACTTTGACGACCGGTTTCGATCTCTACATTATTCAGATCATCTTCAGGTCGGCGTTACAAGTAGTTAAATGCTACAATTAAAGAAAACCAGAGTTAGAACATTGTCTGGTTGCACAAATGTTAATAGAAAGCTAAACCCGAAAACATTTTTTGAAATAAAGGTTTGCAACTGTTGACATCTCAGAAATTCGATACATACAAATGCACACTTATGAATAACAGATACTCATAAGCATGCATAAGCAAATAGATGCTGGCAGCTTATGAATATTTGTTGAAAAAATTTTTTTAAATAAAAACTAATGAAAATATTAATCAAAATTAGATTTGCTTCCAAAATTCAAAAAATAATAATAATAGATAGTAATATTGCTCTGATCTACTTACATGCCGTTACAAGGGATGCGTTGCCACTTAGTTGTTAACATGTTGATGACATACTATGAGCTCGTAGTTAGGGTCTTTCACATTACCTAAAAACTTGGTTACAACTTTTTTGAATCCAATCCAAGCTTCTTTTTCCTTAGTAGTAATATTGGTCTCAAAGGTTTTCATGCAATTTTAAATATTAAATTGTGAAAGAATGGTGGGTGATACAGCATTTTTAATATGATTGTCGGACTCACTACACCAAAATATATAAGATAGAGGTAATTTTATCAAAAAAGTTTTTTCATCGTTGGCCTGTGTAATTAAACGATGTAAAACTACTTATTTCATAGTTTCATCCCGGGCGCGCTAGCAAGGTACGTGGCTAGGTACGTGCCTTGCTGCCGTTTGCAGATCAGCGATCAGCAGATTGGTATCTGCCGGACTTGCCATTCAAATGAATACGGGGAATGTATAATTGGTTGCCTATCGGCTAATATTCCATAGCTTCTTATTATAAGCAAATCGTCAATCTGGGGACGGCTTGCCGAAGCGGGCCTATCGCAATCGGGTGCATGGCTATAGGATCATTAATTTGAAATTCTCTTACGCACAGCGCACAGGGATCACTTAACGTATCGGATCGATCGAATTCTTTTAAAAACAATGAATATAATTTAGTCTGTATTATCTCAAATATTTTTTTATTTCACAGAAACGAATATCATCAACTCTGATTAAATTAAATATTTAAAAAATCTATAATGTGTCCATAAATGTGTGAGTCGGCACTGCCGACCCTAACCAGCCGCCACTGAAAATCACGTTCCACGATTAAAACTTCCCCTATTTCAGTGTACCCATACATCAAAGTTTGTCCGACTAGACACCGCTAAGCTATTCACAAATTTTCCGCTTGCTATTAATCAACTTTTTTTGGTACGCGGGATCCAGGCCTATTAATTATTATGAAAATTTTCCGTAGAACAGCTCTTTAATCAATGTAAAATATATAATTTTTTATTCTAATTAGTCTCGCTGCGGTTCTGCTTATCTAAATATTTTTTATGCCCCATTAATATGTTTTCTCAAAAAAATCTACCAATTGAGACGATAACAAACACGTTAATTGCCCGAGAATGATTTTATTACATTTAAGGGTGATACGATGACCCTGTCCTATACGACTTTCAGATTTATTGTCGGTTATAAATCGAAAAATTTTATGAAGTGTTGACATATGCCTGTTTACTGCCCACAACCGAAAAAGATGCCAACTGTTAGCAAATTATTTGCCACAAAGATATTACCAGGAATATTAGTGTGTCATTTTCAGTATAGGTATATAAAATTAGTAAATTGGGGGAATTGTAAAATTATGTGCAAAAAGCTTTTTTAATGTAATTTTAACTTGATTACTGCACCACTTACCTTTAGTCTTGGCTGTATCGTCGCCCCCGTTAGGTAAATTATTCTGATGCATCCAATGGTCTAATGGTGCATCTCCTCACTCGCATTCACATTAACGGCCGCCTCAATACTCTCTTAGCGCTCATTGTTAATAATTAAAAATAACAGCTTAGTAATAAAATAACGACAAAAATTTCTTCAGGATCTTGTAGGGGAGGCTTTAAACTTTGATTTGGTCACTTTCTGACTTTAATAATAATGAATTTTAACCGAGTCATTAAGCCTTGAAAAGAGTCATTTTCGCATTTTGCAAATTTTACATCGCGTACCTTTAAAACTCGACAACAATCAACTTTAAGAGAAAAATCACAAAATACCTTTTTTGCTCCGAATGAGCCAAATCTAAAAAAATTGTCCGAAGGGAAAAATTGTTGTTGTGAATTTGTTTAAAAAAAATTGTTTAAACAATTTTTCGACTACGGTATCGCCTGACACCCTATGGTTTTATTATAAGGACCTCTTTTTGAGTAAGTTTTTGCAAAAAAATCGAATCGAAATAATTTACCTAACGGGGGCGACGATACAGTCTACAGTGGCGGCTCGTTAGAGAGGGCAAGGGAGGCTTAGCCTCCCCATAAATTTTTTACACACGCTACACTGTTCTGTTTATCTTAAATCGCGAAAAACAACAAGCACTCTCACTATTATACAACGTGTAAATTTCATATTATCATTAAATATCCATACGGACGCAATATTAGCATTAGAACGCATGATTGCGTCTCAGTTTTTTTATTATTAACTAAAAGGGAGGTTCCCTAGGTTGGCTGTATACCATATAGTTAAAAAACTCTAACAAGAAGTAAAACCACTTCTATGTAAATTGGTATATTTATTAAAACTTAAAAATCCCAATGGATTGAATAAAAATGTCCAATTCAGAACGTTTTCAGACCTATCGGTCCATCATCAGTGAATCTACAATAAAATAAGTAATCCCACTATTAGAATTGAAAGATGGTTGAAATTTTTAAAAGCTAAAAATGTGGTTAGATTACTTACGTGCATACTTGCTAAATAGCCCCAGAACCAAACAATGGTTGAATTTAAAATTCAATTTACATTATTTAAAAATAATATTAAACAGGCTAAACGCCGATGTTACAGGATATTGCCTATGGGAACATGGTGAAACCCTACCAAAACCTCAATCAACCATCTTAGGCCAACTTTGACTATAAAGTGACACTAATGTCTAAGGAACTGTTTGAAGTGACATTGACAGTAGAGAAAAAGGTAGTCGATTTTCAATGTTAATTAACCAAAAGGTCATGACCCACAACAAATGATAAAGATTTTAATATCTGAAAATGTCTAACATTTTAAATCTATTGGTTATTGAAAAGAAATTGTGATATACAAAATTAATTTAGAATATAAGATTATTTATATTGACTGTATACCATAACATTAGATTGATCAAATTGATAGAAAGAAAGTAAGCTGCTGTCAATAAAGATAAAAAGATAAAAATAGATGAAGGTGAGAAAAGAGAAAAATCAATATTAGTTGGAAAGTTATTGTACAAAATGAATAAATTGGTAGGCAATTTAATCTAGTCTATATTGTATTGGTGGTTGTATATGTAAAAGGAAAATATTGTTATTTAAAAATGCAAGTTTTTGTAAATAATGGATTTGAGTTAGGATACAGTCAAATAATTAAAAGTGTGTAATATGTGAATGAAAAAGAATTGTAATTATTATGAGATGGTTTATTTTTTAATTTTATTTCAAAAGTTTTGAGAGAATTCTTGTGACAAAGTGTTGGTATGGGAAATTAGAGATAAAGTAATGTATGATTATAGCTGTTAAGTCCAGTTGATACAAAAATGAAATTAAAATGAAGATAATATTGAAAGTGTACTGAATAAAATAAAACCAAAGTAAGAAATAGAATATAGATATAATTTAATTGTAATGATAATGGATCTGAATGTGAGAACTGAAATCAAGTGAATGGATGTTAGTTGGAGAGGTAAAAGTTTTCTTGGAAAAGGTCAAAGACAAAAAGCAGAGGGCTGTGGTGTAAGGTATAAAGACAAGAATTTTAAGGGAAAGAGAGGGATAAAGAAAAGATGAGGTGTGGAATTAAACTGAACGAAGTAATGAAATGAAAAAGAAGTAAAAAGATAGTAGGGTGAATTAATGAGGTGATGGTTAATAGGGTTCAATAGTTAATAATGTTATTCGGGTAAAGGAGTTTGGAAGCAGTGAAGGAAAGAGGAAATTTTGAAAAAGAAGAGAGAGTAAGTTGAAAGAGAAAGAATAGGATAAAAAGAGGAAGTTGAAAAAATATAGGAATTATGAGAATAATTGGCGGTGAATGGGGACAAAGTTGCGGTTAAGGGATGTTTGTCTATTGACACAGTTGGGACTCTTCTTCATGTCCTTGCCAATCTCCAAATCTTCGTATAAGTCTAAACGGAGTGTATTGTTTTGTTGAATATTGTGTATCAACTGGACACCTTCAGGAATCTTAAGTTCATGTTTATTGACTTTTAAATGGTGTGAAAAGGCAGAAGTGGTATCTCTCTTGCTGTGTTCAGCAGATCGGGTAGAAAGGGATCTGTAAGTTCTGCCGATGTAGGTGGCATCACAATCTGAACAAGAGAGTCTGTATACCCCACTCCGGTTCATATAATGGATAGGATCTTTGGTATTAGTTAAACTTTTGCTGAGAGTGTTATTAACTTTGAAAGATATTTTTATGTTGTCACAAGAATTTGAAATGATATGTTTGACTCTTTCAGATAATTTGGAGTTATTGAATGGTAAGGAGGCATAGATGGGAGTAGTTGTGGATGATGTAGAGAAAGCGGATTGTTGTAGTAATTTGAGTTCTCTTTTTTGTTGAAGTTTAGTGATAATGTCTGGGTCATAACCATTGTTGACTGCAATCTGTTTGATAATATTCAACTCTTTGTTGAATTCAGTTACGGATAAAGGAATAGAGTTTAATCTATGTATAAAACTGCGAAAAGCAGAGAGTTTATATGATAAAGGGTGATTAGAAGTAGAATGGATAACATGATCTGTCTGTGTTGGTTTACGGTAGATACCAAAGTTGAAGTGGTCATGTAGTCTGGTAATAGATAAATCCAGAAAGTTAATGGAGTTAGATCTAACTCTAATAATCTAACTCCATTAACTTTCTGGATTTATCTATTACCAGACTACATGACCACTTCAACTTTGGTATCTACCGTAAACCAACACAGACAGATCATGATATCCATTCTACTTCTAATCACCCTTTATCATATAAACTCTCTGCTTTTCGCAGTTTTATACATAGATTAAACTCTATTCCTTTATCCGTAACTGAATTCAACAAAGAGTTGAATATTATCAAACAGATTGCAGTCAACAATGGTTATGACCCAGACATTATCACTAAACTTCAACAAAAAAGAGAACTCAAATTACTACAACAATCCGCTTTCTCTACATCATCCACAACTACTCCCATCTATGCCTCCTTACCATTCAATAACTCCAAATTATCTGAAAGAGTCAAACATATCATTTCAAATTCTTGTGACAACATAAAAATATCTTTCAAAGTTAATAACACTCTCAGCAAAAGTTTAACTAATACCAAAGATCCTATCCATTATATGAACCGGAGTGGGGTATACAGACTCTCTTGTTCAGATTGTGATGCCACCTACATCGGCAGAACTTACAGATCCCTTTCTACCCGATCTGCTGAACACAGCAAGAGAGATACCACTTCTGCCTTTTCACACCATTTAAAAGTCAATAAACATGAACTTAAGATTCCTGAAGGTGTCCAGTTGATACACAATATTCAACAAAACAATACACTCCGTTTAGACTTATACGAAGATTTGGAGATTGGCAAGGACATGAAGAAGAGTCCCAACTGTGTCAATAGACAAACATCCCTTAACCGCAACTTTGTCCCCATTCACCGCCAATTATTCTCATAATTCCTATATTTTTTCAACTTCCTCTTTTTATCCTATTCTTTCTCTTTCAACTTACTCTCTCTTCTTTTTCAAAATTTCCTCTTTCCTTCACTGCTTCCAAACTCCTTTACCCGAATAACATTATTAACTATTGAACCCTATTAACCATCACCTCATTAATTCACCCTACTATCTTTTTACTTCTTTTTCATTTCATTACTTCGTTCAGTTTAATTCCACACCTCATCTTTTCTTTATCCCTCTCTTTCCCTTAAAATTCTTGTCTTTATACCTTACACCACAGCCCTCTGCTTTTTGTCTTTGACCTTTTCCAAGAAAACTTTTACCTCTCCAACTAACATCCATTCACTTGATTTCAGTTCTCACATTCAGATCCATTATCATTACAATTAAATTATATCTATATTCTATTTCTTACTTTGGTTTTATTTTATTCAGTACACTTTCAATATTATCTTCATTTTAATTTCATTTTTGTATCAACTGGACTTAACAGCTATAATCATACATTACTTTATCTCTAATTTCCCATACCAACACTTTGTCACAAGAATTCTCTCAAAACTTTTGAAATAAAATTAAAAAATAAACCATCTCATAATAATTACAATTCTTTTTCATTCACATATTACACACTTTTAATTATTTGACTGTATCCTAACTCAAATCCATTATTTACAAAAACTTGCATTTTTAAATAACAATATTTTCCTTTTACATATACAACCACCAATACAATATAGACTAGATTAAATTGCCTACCAATTTATTCATTTTGTACAATAACTTTCCAACTAATATTGATTTTTCTCTTTTCTCACCTTCATCTATTTTTATCTTTTTATCTTTATTGACAGCAGCTTACTTTCTTTCTATCAATTTGATCAATCTAATGTTATGGTATACAGTCAATATAAATAATCTTATATTCTAAATTAATTTTGTATATCACAATTTCTTTTCAATAACCAATAGATTTAAAATGTTAGACATTTTCAGATATTAAAATCTTTATCATTTGTTGTGGGTCATGACCTTTTGGTTAATTAACATTGAAAATCGACTACCTTTTTCTCTACTGTCAATGTCACTTCAAACAGTTCCTTAGACATTAGTGTCACTTTATAGTCAAAGTTGGCCTAAGATGGTTGATTGAGGTTTTGGTAGGGTTTCACCATGTTCCCATAGGCAATATCCTGTAACATCGGCGTTTAGCCTGTTTAATATTATTTTTAAATAATGTAAATTGAATTTTAAATTCAACCATTGTTTGGTTCTGGGGCTATTTAGCAAGTATGCACGTAAGTAATCTAACCACATTTTTAGCTTTTAAAAATTTCAACCATCTTTCAATTCTAATAGTGGGATTACTTATTTTATTGTAGATTCACTGATGATGGACCGATAGGTCTGAAAACGTTCTGAATTGGACATTTTTATTCAATCCATTGGGATTTTTAAGTTTTAATAAATATACCAATTTACATAGAAGTGGTTTTACTTCTTGTTAGAGTTTTTTTATTATTATTGTAGGTAGGACCCTGGGTTATCCCGAGATGCATGAACGGAGCCGAGAAGACGGCCAGCCTCCGTTGCTAATGCTCCGCGCAGCGCATCAGGCGTTTAAGGAGACCCGGTCTCCTAACAGTGGCATCTACGGTGCCATCACACGCTGCTCGGAGATTTACCAACGGACGGAGGCTAACTAGCTTCTCGGCTCCGTTGCCGTTGCGTGCATCTTGGGACAACGAATTTTAGGGTCCTGACTAAAAATAATGGAAATACTAAAAGTGCGAATTTTGTTATGAAATTTGCTATTTGGGGGTTAGAATAATATTTGGAAAAACTTGTTCAAATAGCTTTTCCGATATTTGTAATGCAAAGCAAAATATCGGTAATTTATCATGTTTTTGGATTCGGAGTAGGCCGCGTTTAGAATTAAAAAAATTCAGTTGAGTATCTTAAAAAATGTGAACCTTTAACCTGTATGGACTGCAAAACTTTAAAAATCTGTAGTTATTTTGATATGCATATCTACTTACAAAGATGGAATTGTTAACAAATAAACGACACAAACTTTGGTATTAAACTTTTACAATTAGACTAATTATTTTTAAAATGATATGATATTATGAAATTATGAATTATGATGATATTATCAAATGTAAATAAAAAATGGTCAAAAAAATGGGGCCTTACATTACATTTTTTGGCGCATTTTTTTGCTAGTGCAAATTTGTCTAGATATTTTAGAGATAGGTATAGCCTTCCCTATTGTAAAAATCACGAGCCGCCACTGAGTCTGGACTACTTGGTTGTAATCTAAATAAGAACTGGGACATAAGAAAATAAATTAAAATACGTATAGAGAATGCCAGAGGTGTATTTTTTAAGATGAACAAAATATGTGGAAACAATATCACTTTTAGACTGAAAATTGGATTAGTAGATTAGTACTATGTTATATATTCTCTATTCTGTTATATGGTGTCGAGGGTTGGACTTTAACCGACACACTTCTCAGAAAACTGAAAGCCTTTTAATTATGCCTCATTGGCTAGGATGACTGTTCTTCTAAGCTCTTCATCGTCAATGCTATTTTTTGTGATAAGTGTTGACTAATAAATAGATAAAGCTTTCTATTTTTTCTAAATTGTTAACTGTCAGGTATTGTCATATTGATCTCTTCGATCAGCTTTGTACTAGGGTTTTAGTGTTTTTTGTTTATTGACAGATCTATTTCTTTAGAATGAGATTTAAGTTCTGAATACGTACTGTCGCCTGTTGCTTTGGTTCTGCTCATGATATTTATGTCCTCTACCTATGCTGTCAGCTGGAAATATTTTATATCCCCAACACAGCAAGGATATACCTCTATAGTTCTGATAGAGGAGTTTGTCGTCCTTTTTATGGATTTGGCAGATAATACGATTTTGGCATTTCCTTTCATCCAGACTTAAAAAACTATGTGGAGATTCTATCACATCCAGGGGCCTTGTCATTTTTCTGCAGTTTCATTGGCCTTTGAACCTTTTCTATTGTCGCCGGTTTCGTTGTCCCATTTTCTTCATTTTTTGCTTCTTCCAATCGTACATGTTCTGTATGTTCTACATTATCTATACTAAGTTTTCGGTCAGCAGTTTTACATTTCTTTAGTTTCTTTAATTTCTTTAATGGCTGGTTATTTCGCCTATTTTATTCCTGCACAGATTAGTTTTTGGTTTATATACTTGTTCCATTTGTTTGATAAATTTATATAGATTTCGTGTATTGTTTTATTTAAAGTTTATTTCCATGTCCATTAGTTGTTTGTCGACCAGGTGAGCAGTCTGCATAATGCAACATAAGAGAGATGCGATTGTTTAATGGAGGCTCTATGATGTGTTGGGTTGGAATTTCCTTGACAGTAAGAACGTATTTGGTGCCTTTACTCTTTAAATAGCGAAAGGTACATTACAGAGATTTTCTTCTTTTAAATACTTTGTTCCTTTCGTACCTTATGTAGAAAATACTTTTATTTTAATGCATGATAAAGCAAGCCTCCTCACAGACCCGACATAAATCCAATTGATCACCTATAAGAACTCGCGATATTAGTTTACGTTATATTTCTTTCTGTTTTTAAAGTTTTGTTAACTGTTGTTATTTTTTATTGTTAATTTAGTATTGTTCCAGTTAAAGTACATGTTACAGAGTAAAACCACATCACACAAATATAAACCTTTCACAAAAAATGTCAAAAAATAACTGGAGGCTAAGTTAGACTTCTATCAGCCTAGAGAACAAGCTGGATTTAGATCTGGATATAGCACTAACGCCCACTTACTGGCAATAAAAAACTTGATAAAGAAGTCTGCGGAATACAACAAACCACTGGCACTGATATTCGAGGACTACGAGAAAGCATTTGATACCATTAGCCAGCAGGAAATATTAAAAGCATTCACAGAATGTTGAATAGACCATCGCTACTCTAACATGATCAAATACAGGGTGTCCAGAAACTCTACCGACAAACGAAGACAGGAGATTTCTCAGATAATTTTAAGACAATTTAACCCAATGGCAGCTACGTACATCGTTGCTCCTGATTGGCGGCGCTAGTGTAGTTGGGGGTCAACGTTTGACAGTTCTTTAAGCTTGTATGGTAGTTTTGTTTTAATTATTGCGATTTAATAAATTAGGGCAAAAAAATACGGATCTTGAACTGCTTGTGAATTGAAAAATGAATTGAAAAGAAATGCAAGAATTACTGGAAAAAAGTTATTCACATGACAGAGAGGGAAAAAATTTAATCCTTTGTAAATTTACTATTGAACTAACACCTTTAAACTCCAGCGCTACAGATTGGGGTAAGAAATGTGAAAAAATAAAAGCCTGATGAGTCATGTCCTAAAATTGTTCTTAAAGATAATCCATGAAAGAATTTCCAAGCTGTGTGAAAGTCAAATTTCGACCAACCAGTTCGGGTTCATAAATGCTGTTGGTATGAGAGAGGCTTTGTTTTCAATACAATTCTTATTCCAGAGATACAAAGACGTCAATTGCGACGTATACGCATGTCTGGTTGATTACGAGAAAGCTTTTAATCGAATACAGTACGCCAAGATGATGCAAAAATACTAAAAGAAGCAGGAATTAACAACCAAGATCTGAAGATAATTAGAAATCTTTACTGGGATCAGACTGTAAACCTCAGAGTTGACGGTGAACACAGCGAATATGTGAACATCATGCGTGGAGTTTGGCAAGGCTGCATTTTGTCCCCCCTAATTTTCAATCTTTACTGAAATAATATTTATCGAAGCTTGGCACGAAACTGGAAAAGGTATTCTACTAAACGGCTACCGGCTAAATAACATCAGGTATGTAGATGACACCATAGTGTTTGCGGACAACCTAGAAGACCTACAAGCTACAAGTCCTCATGAACAAAATCACGTATTACAGTCAACAATATGGACGCAATATACACGTAAAAAGACAAAGCTTATGATCATTACAGTGGCGACGCGTGACTTTTTCTAAAGTGTTACCAAAACCAGATGCAAAAAATCTTATTTAAAAAAATGAAGATATGGCTAAATGTATATACATATAGCTTCAATAATATCATTTTGTATATCACTTGAAACTCTCGAAAAACAGTTGATGTTTCTAGATGTTGGCAAAATTTTTGATCTTTTTTGGCAATTAATGTTAACAATTCCCTGTAATTGCCTCGAATGTCAGAGCCGTCGCCCTCAAAATGACCACGAAACGCTAATTCTTGTTCGGCCAAAAAACATATGGTACATATCTATTATAAGTGAGCTAAGGATATACGAGTACCTATCTATTTTTTTAACAAACTCATTATGTTTGCAACATTTGCTTTAAATGCTTGGTTAAGAAAACTTTTGATTCTTGTTTTGCCAAACTGAATCAAATTGGGTATACATCTTACGTGTAGGTAACGGAGAAATTTCATGTCTCTTTTTTAAAACTCTAAAACTATTTAAATCGTGAACCTGGTCCACCCATTTTTCTGTAAAAACAAGAAGACATGGCCAACAATACAGTCTATTTTTCTTGCAAGTACATAACCAAGGATTTTCACTGTACCAACTAAATTTAAAATATCGAGCTAATTTTTTAAATTCCTTTTTTAAATTGTTTAAAATAGGTCTTTCATTTTCAATAATCTCATTTTATTTTTCAATCAGAATTATTTTTCAAGTAGTTGATCGATTACGCAGCGACACTCATCCATGGTGAACTGCACGCACACTTTTTATTATAGGTACTGTTAGCAAATTTAAATCTGGTAACAGCCCTACTGATATACATAGCGCGCTTACGCCCATCACTCCTTCAAAATTTTCACTAGCCGGTCCCGAGCCGCCCGAGCGACAGCGAGATAACCATTCATTGTCACCACAAATGAGACTGGTAACAGAATATAATAAAGTGCAACTGAGTCACATAAACTCGCCAATACTATTTACTGAATTAGATACTATTAACACATAATATAATAATATATTTCTATTGGTAAAAATAAAATAAAATAATAAATTGAATTATTCATCGTCATAAAATACATATTTATTTGCAAGATTTTTAAATGTTACCAATGGTAACAGTGGTTACATGGACGCTTCGCCAGTGGATCATTAGCAAGAAAAAGATAACAGAAGGTCAACTCTACATCAACCAAACCCTGTAGAAAGAGTGAGGCACTATAACTACTCCGGCATCATAATAAATAATGAAGAATGAGACAAAAAACCAAGAGATAAGAGCGCGCATCGGAAAAACTAGATCAACCTTCAACCGTATGGGGGCCTTTTTCAAGAGCCACCTTTCTCTTGGTATAAAAGTAAGAATGCTGAGATGCTACGTCTTCTCTGTCCTTTTTTATGGTGTTGAATCGTGGATCTTGAACGAAGATATGCGCCAAAAATTGGAAGCATTTGAGATGTGGTTATATCGGAGAATTCTTAAAATCTCATGGACTGATCGGGTCACAAATGAGGAGGTCCTTAATGAAGAGCCGATAGGTACTAACCACCATCAAATCTCGAAAGTTGGAATACTTTGGACACATTATGCGAAATGAATCCAGATATGCCCTCCTACAAGTCATCCTGCAAGGAAAAATATTTGGAAAGTGAGGTCCAGAAAGAAGAAGAGCATCCTGGTTAAAGAACCTCAGAACCTGGTTCAACACAACATCTGTGCAGCTTTTCCGCATTGCTGCAGATAAAGTGAATATTGCCATGATGATCGCCAACATTCGTCATGGATAGGCACATCAAGAACAAGTAGAAGATAACAAAATAAAAGACAAATAAATAGTATTTAATGTTTTTGCAGTCGAATCAAGGGGCAATACGTAATCTGTTTCAACAAAATATTTATTGCAGATACGTGCATTTATTGTCGGCACATATTTATCTCACTATCTGCACTTTTTTCTCGTCAGATAATAATAATATCATATGGCATTTTTGCCGGGGAGATCCTTTCGGACAGTTCCGGCGCCATTTACATCTTTAACCCTGTTTCAAGTAACTAGTGCCGATGTACACTAGCCCAGGGGGACTGACGGCTTTACGTGCTCTCCGGCTCTCCGAGGCACGGTGAGACGGCTAGTGTCATTATTGGAAATGAAAATGGTTTGTCTTTGGCAGAGCTCGAACCCACGTGCACTGGCGTATGAGGCCAGCGAATATGCCGTTACTCCACGGCCGCTCAGATTATCTTTGGGAAATCTTTGTCCTGATATTCCAGATGAGCACAAAGGTATGGGATAACCCCGAGGCATCTTATTTTCCCAAATTAAATTTACACAGCGAAATAAATGCAATCTTTACTTGAAAATATATAGATTTGGACAGTTGACGTGACCTCCAACTACACCAGCGCCATCTACGTTGAGCTTTTCAGATTAGCTGCCATTCTTCTAGTCCGAAAATGCTTCCTAAGGGAGCTAGAGCTCTTTAAATATAGCGTCTTCTAATTAGTTTTTCTTAAATAACTCCAGAACGCTTTTATTTAGAAACATGAGAATTGGTATGCACATTTATCTTTCAGAGATAAATCTAATACATATATTGTGAACTTTTTGTACCGGTCATAGGTGTCCGTTTTGGGTAGGGCAACGGTTATTTTATCGCATAACTTTTATGTCTTTAACTTTTAAGCATTTTTGATATTGGATTATTAAATTATGAGGTATCCTAGTACTAAAAGGTATTCTTGCTTTAAGTAGGTAGAACACACCGTTTTCTAGAAAAATCGATTTGAAAATTTTTCGTTTCTTGAATTTCCAAAAAAAATTAAAAAAAAAACAGTTAGAAAAATGAAAATTGGTACGTTTATTTATATTCCAGAGATGAATCGATTTCATTAATTGCGAATTTCTAGTACCGGTCATATGCGTCCGTTTTGGGTAGGTCAAGAGTTATTTTATCGCATAAATTTTTTGTCTTTAATTTGTAAGAATTTGTGACTTTAGATTATTAAATTATGAAGTATTCTTGTACTAAAAGTTACTCTTGGTATAAGTTGGTAAAATACACCGATTTTTTTGAAAATTTTTTTCATTTCTCAAATTAAAAAAAAAACGAAAAATTTTCAAATCGATTTTTCTAGAAAACGGTGTGTCCTACGGACTTAAATCAAGAGCATCTTTTAGTACTACAATATCTCACAGTATAATAATCCTGTATCAAAAATGCTTAAAAGTTAAAGATAAAAAAGTTATGCGATAAAATAACCGTTGCCCTACCCATAACGGACGCCTATGACCGGTACTAGAATTTTACGTTAAATGAAATCGATGCATCTCTGGAAGATAAATGTGTGTACCAATTTTTGTTTTTCTAAATAGAAGCGTTCTGGAGGTATCTAAGAAAAACTAATTACAAGACGTCATCTTCAAAGAGCTCTAGCTCCCTTAGAAAGCATTTTCGGACTAGATGAATTGGGTTAAAATATCTTAAAATTATATGAGGAATCTCCTGTCTTCGTTTGTCTGTGTAGTTTCTGGACACTCTGTATATCTACCAAAAGACAACGGATAGCGTAAGACTATCTGAATAACAAACAAATAGATTTTGTATACAGCGAGGAGTACGCCAAGGAGACACCACCTCACCAAAGATATTCACAACCCTTTTAGAAAACACTTTTTAAGAAGGCAGATCTGAACGAATATGGCATCAACATTGAGATCGTCCTATAGCCGATCGTATGAATGATGCAATAATAATGTCGAAAAATTTATATCACGCTTCCCGGACTAGAGATTAACATCAACAAGACGCAAATAATGACTAATCTGGTGTTAAATCGTAATATTGTTGTTGATGGAATGGATATTGAGCAGACTGTATCTTATAAGTACTTGGGACATGAAATTCGGTTAGGAAGAGATAACCAGACGTGCGAGCTCCTACATCGCATAGGATTAGCCTGGGCAGCGTTTGGTAAACTGAACTATGTATTTAAATCGGACTTACCCATATGCCTTAAAAGGAAAATCTTTGACCAGTGTGTGTTTCCTGTACTCACTTATAGAGCTGAAACATTAACGCTTACAAAAAAGGTAGTGGACAAGATTCGCATAACTCAGAGGGCTATGGAGCGCCAGGTGTTGGGCGTCTCCCTGAAAGACCGCGGTCTAGGACGTTTCATCGCCGCCAGTTCATCGCCGCAAGTTCATCGCCGCAAGTTCATCGCCGACCGATTCATCGTCGACCGATTCATCGGCGGCCGATTCATCGCCAGTTAATTATTAACCGCTAACTGATTTATTTCCTTTGCGACCAATTTTCTAAAGTTACATTTATTATTTATTTTTAATAATAATTAGGAATTCTAGGAAATGACCTAACCTAACCTAACCTGACACTACATAAATTTGAACATGTATATTTCTAAAGGCCATTTAACACTACAAATTTAATACTATTTAGTATCAAATTTAGGGGAAGTAGAAATAGAGTAAATTAATATAATAATATTTTTTATCTTTTTAATTGTCATAAGTTTTGAACTGAATTTAACGTCCTGTCGTGTCATCTCCCATAATACAAAATCAACTGACTATCTGGCAATGAAACGGACGGCGATGAAACGGACGGCGATGAAATGGACTGGCAATGAACTGGCGGCGATGAACCGGCGGCGATAAAACGTCCCATTCCGAAAGACCGAATCCCAAACGAAGAAATACGCCGTAGAGCAAAAATAACAGACGCTGTCGAAAAAATCGCTTCGCTAAAGTGGAATTGTGCAGGACACGTCGCCAGATTGTTAGACAAACGATGAACAAAACGTATTGTCGAGTGGAGGCCACGAGAAGAAGCACTACGGAGCAGAGGACGACCACCAACCAGATGGGCCGACGATCTGAAGCATGTTATCGGTAACTGGATGCAAGCCGCACAAAACAGAGACAGATGGAAAGAGCTGAGTGAGACCTATGTCCAGCAGTGGACGCGTACTTGTTGATGATTATGATAAATACCAAAAAAAATCTAGAATCATAAAAAAAAATTAGCGGAATTGGTTAATCCAATCACGAGAAAATCAACCATGAAAATGAGCATTATTTTTGGCAGTGCGAAAATTTTGCGGTGAAGTTTATGACTAAAAGTCATAAAGGAGGATTACCAATTTATCACATTTGTAAAAACACCTTTGATACGCCAATGTAGAGTTCTCCTTTTAATATATTAACTGTTCCTATTTAAATAACTGTTAAATATTACGACGTACGGTGTCAATCTATTAGCTTTATGCTCAAAAACTTAAAGAAAATGTTTACTGCCTAACTGTAACCTCTTATCATCGATGCTTTGGTTTTTGCGAGTAAATTCCTACTCTTATTGCTCATAATACTAAATCTGAAGTTTATACGTTTATTTTATAGAGCATTCAAAATCAACATAAAATTCGCACGAGATATTAGATATTATCCTTCCTACCATCGTGTAATGTGAATTATATTCATTATAGCGGGGTTATTTTTAAAGACAAATATAGTGGGTATATGGTTTTTACTTTTTTAATCTCTATCAAGGAGGTTTCTTCGTTTTATAGTGCGTGCACAATAAAGAAGAATGACTTTTACCACTTATGGATCTCACACCAAAGTCTTCTTCTTATTTTCTTCTGTCCCTCCCATGATCATATAAGTATTTGGTTTTGTCTTCATTTAGCTTCTTCTTCTTCTTCCTTCTTGTATGTAGGCTTTAAAACCTGTTTCTTCTTCAATATTAGCCTCCTAAATTATTTAAGTTATCGCACCATCTTTTTCTTGGTCTGCCAATACTTCTTCGTCCATTTGGTGACTTATCTCTTGCTATTCATACTATCCTATCCTCTGCCATTCTACTAATGTGTTCGTTCCACTCCTGTTTCCGTTTTGTCACCCATCCATTTCTGTCTTCTATATCGCATGATCTTATTATGTTTTCGCTTCTCTCCCTATCCAACAGACTTTTCCCTGATATTCGTCTAAGTATTTTCATCTCTGTTGTTTCTAGTAGTCGTCTCGTTTTAGTTATGTCAGGTGTTGTCTCCGCCGTGTATGTCAATATAAGTCTAATTGCTGCTTTATAGATTCTTGCTTTTGTGTCTTGTCTTAGGTGTTTGTTCTTCCAGATTGTGTCATTAAGGGATCCCGCCGCTTTACTTGCTTTTAAGCTTTGTTGTCGTACTTTCTCTTCAACATGGTTATATTCAACATGGTAACTGGTTATATCTATTCCCAGACATCTTGCTTCCTGCTTTATTAGTTTCCCATCAATTTCGATTTTACATCGTAGTGGGTATTTAGATGTTGTCATACATTTGTATTTTTCTGCTGATATTATCATATTGTATTTCTTGGCTGTTGTATTGAAGATGTGTATTAATCTTTGGAGATCTTCTTCTGTCTCGGCGATTATTGCGGCGTCGTCTGCGTAAAATAATATTTGGATTTCTTCGTTCTCCATTCTGTAACCATGACCTTTACGTACTGCTTCTATTATTTCGTCCATTATTATATTAAAGAGCAGTGAGCTGAATGAGTCACCTTGTCTTACTCCGCTTTGTACTGGTATAAACTGCGTTAGTTTTCCATTTATCTTTTCCTATATTCGATTATGAAACTACATGTTTTCGATGGTTTGTATATTATTGATTGGTATGTTTCTTCTATACAGTAAATGTAAGACGTCTTCGACTTGGATGAGATTGAAAGCCTTTGTCAGGTCTATAAAACATAGATATGCTGGTTTATTGTACTTAATGGCCTTTTCTGTGATTTGTCTCAGTACAAATACGGCGTCTACGCAGGATCTTCCGGATCTGAATCCTTGTTGTTCATCTGATAAAGTTGTTAGTTTATTGATTTTGTTGGTTAGGACTTTTGTGGTTAGCTTAAGTGCGGTGTTCAGTAGATTTATACCTCTATAATTGTTGGGGTCTTCTTTGTCCCCTTTCTTGAACATTGGTATCATTATGCTGTTTCTCCATGTGTCTGGTATCTTGCAGTGCAATATTAGTTTTTGTATAAGTTTTGTCACCTCTAGGGTTATACTTTCTCCTCCGTATTTTAGAAGCTCGTTATTAGTTTTTGTATAAGTTTTGTCATCTCTAGGGTTATACTTTCTCCTCCGTATTTTAGAAGCTCGTTGGTTATTCCGTCTGGTCCTGGTGACTTTCTGTTTTTGAGTGAATTTATGGCTATCTTCTTCTTCTTAACGTGCCCTATCAAGTCCCCTTGACGTTGGCGATTAACATGGCGAAACTGTCTCTGTCTCGAGCTATTCGAAATAGGTGTTCTGCTTTCTTTATTCCTGTCCACTCCCGGATATTCTTCAACCAAGAGGCCTGCTTTCTACCAATTCCTCTGCGTCCTTCGATTTTACCCATCATAATAAGTTGAAGAATATTATACCGGTCTCCCCTTACTACGTGTCCAAAATAGGCCATCTTTCTATGTTTGATGTTATCAAGCAGCTCGCGGGTAGCATTTGCTCTCTTAAGGACTGCCACATTTGCCAGCATAGCCGTCCATGGTATTTTCAGTATACGTCTGTGCAGCCACATTTTAAAGGCCTCCAAACGGTTAATGGTGGATATTTTTAATGTCCATGCTTCGACACCATACAAGAGGACTGACCAAATGTAGTATTTAATCATGCGCTGTCGAAGTTGAAGTTGCAAGGTATCATTACAGAAGAATGACCTCATTTTTAAAAATGTCTATCTCTACTTGCTAAAAACTGATTTCTATTTCGTATCTTAATTCAGGTAGGTTATTGTTTTGATTATTTTTTTACTTTCCTTTAAACAGTTCCGTTAAGTATCTTTCCCATTCTTTTGCTGGTATGTTATTGTATTCCTTTAATTCTGTCATTTCTTTCCGTTGGTTTCTTATGAATCTCTATATTTGTTTTTGTGTTCCGTAGAAGCCGCTTTCCATCCTTTTTGTAAACTGTTCCCAATGTTCATTTTTTGTTCTTCTTAACAATTGCTTTGTTTCATTTTGTATTCTTCTATAGGTGTCTCTGGATTCTGGAGTGTTTGATGTTTTATACTTTATGTAGGCCACTTGCTTCTCTTTACATTTCTCTTTTATTTCTTTTCTGAACCATGGTGTATTGTTGCTGTTTATTTTGTTCAGTATGACTTTCTGTTTTCCTAGAGCTTCTGTTGCTGCCTCTTCAATGTTGTTTTTAATTTTCTCCCAGCTCGCGTTTATATCTTCGATATGGTCTATTTGTTTCGGCTGTATTTTCTGTGCTAGCCTTCTTTGGTACATTTCTCTTGTAGAATCGTTCCACAGTGATTCTATATTGAATTTTTCCTCGATGATTTCCTGTATAAAATGTTTTTGTGTTATTTCAAATTTTTGCTAGGACTAGTTTGTGTTCACTCCCTGCGTCTGCCGAGTTTAAAGTTCGAATATCTAAAATCTGCTTTGGGTGGGCTTTATTTAGCTACAATTCGAATTTCTGTGCTTCTCCAATAATTTCCTTCACAACGTTTCTATATAATATAATAATAAGCGAGTCTTCTACAGCTGTCGCCGCTTCTCGCATCCTAATTTCCAGCGTTTTCTGTCGAAGCAATCTTCAATTTTCAACTTTTTTAACTTTCAACAACTTTTCTTAATAATTATTATTTCGCGGTTCTTGCTATGGTTGTTATATTATCAGCGAATAGCACTGTTGCTAAGCATTGTTGCTCATTTTTCATGGTAGTTTCTTCCACCTTCATGCTGAATTTTCTGATTACAGTTTCTAACACTACGTTAAATAATGTAGGGGATAAAGGACCTCCCTGTCTGAAGCATTTTGCAACCAAAAATTCATCTGAAATGTGACTTTGCCAGGCAATTTCATAGGTAGAGTTACTTAGTGTTATTTTAACTAGCCTGATCAGTTTCTTTGGTATACCCAAATGTTCCATTTCTCGATACATTTTGACTCTATCGACTCTATCTTATGCTTGTCTAAAATCCGCAAACAAAACATGCAGCGAAACTTTACCTTCATAACAAGTTGTCTGAATCTCCTTTAAGGAGAAGATTTGGTCTATAGTAGATCTGTCTTTTCTAAAGCCGGCCTGACACTCGTATCATTCTTTCCATATTGCAATTATTTGTCACTTTTTGTGTCAATTAATTTAAATAAAATATTTTTTTCCTGGACAGCCTGTATAAATAATTATGTTAATGCTTATATTACTGTAATTAGAATAGTACTGTAATAGAGAATTGAATAACCTTTTAAATGAGGTAACACACGACCCCTATTCGCTATTTAAAAGTAAGAGGTGGGGAAAGTTGGAGGGAGGGGGTTGACAAATGACAAATGTGCCATAAAAAGGTGTCACCCTTAGATCAAAAATCGATCTGTTTCGTCATTTCCTTAAAATCTAATAAATACTGCCAAATATCGAGTTGGACTGTTTTCTTTGGACCACTTTGTATAGTTTAATATACAGGGTGTCCCGAAAAGATTGGTCATAAATTATACCACACATTGTGGGGTCAAAAATAGTTCGACTGGACCTAACTTACCTTAGTACAAATGTGGTCATAAAAAAGTTACAGCCCTTTGAAGTTACAAAATGAAAATCGATTTTTTTCAATATATCGAAAACTATTAGAGATTTTTTATTAAAAATGGACGTGTATCATTCTTATGGCATCTTAAAACAAAATTATAGTGAAGTTGGTCCACCCCATAAAAATTTCATGGGGGTTTTGTTCCCTTAAACCCCCCCAAACTTTTGTGTACGTTCCAATTAATTCATTATTGTGGTACCATTAGTTAAACACAACGTTTTTAAAACTTTTTTGCCCCTTAATATTTTTTCGATAAGCCAGTTTTTATCGAGATGCTGCTTCTTTTTTAATATATTTACATAAAAATTTTATGGGGGCTTTGTTCCTTTAAACCCCCCAAATGTTTGTGTACATTCCAATTAATCTATTATTGTGGTACCATTAGTTAAAGAGAGTGTTTTTAAAAATTTTTTTGCCCCTCAGTCTTTTTTTGACAAGTCACCTTTTATCGAGATGTGGCATCGTTTTCAAAATATATCTAAAAAAATTATAAATAAATTTTCAGATTATTAACAGGTCTCTATAATAATCGTAAGTACTTAACCATATACATAATGTGGTGGATTCGACAAATATTCCGATAAACACTGGCTTATCGAAAAGTACTAAGAGGCAAAAAAGTTTTAAAAACATTGTGTTTAACGAATGGTAACACAATAATAATTTAATTGGAACGTAAACAAAAGTTTGAAGGGGTTTAAAGGAACAAAACCCCCATAAAATTCTTATAAGGTATACAAATTTCACTTTAATTTATTTTTAAGATGTTGCTGCCATAAGTATGCTACATGTTCATTTTCAATAAAAAATCTCCAAAAGTTTTCGATATATGAAAAAAAAATCGATTTTCATTTTGTAACTTCAAAGGGCTGTCACTTTTTTGTGTGCATTATTGTATGTAGGTAAGTGAGGTTCAACCAACTTATTTTTGACCCCAGAATCCGTGGTATAAATGACCAATCTTTTCGGGACACTCTGTATAATCAAATCCTCAATTTAATTTTACTTTCATATATAATAGATATTATCAAGTCACTTACAACCGTCCATTTCAGTAAGTATAGCTGTTACATTATAAGATGAAGTGTTTAATAATTTTCTCTTTTAAAATACATAATAATTAGTACCCGTACTTATTAGTAAGTAAGTAATTAATTTTTCAATTTCAATACTCTATATATGATTTGGGACTCCATTTGAAAAGGAAATAATAAATATTTAAAATGTAGTGGTCGGGATTTTTACTTATGCGAGGATTGTGGCATGTCGGGATTTTGGCATGTAGAGATTTTGGTATGTCGGGATTTTGGCGTGTCGGGATTCTGTCATGTCGGGATTCTGGCGTGTCGGGATTTTGGCCGTCGAAATTTTGGCTGTCGGGCTTTTGGGTGCCACCGAATTTCAAATAATTATGGTTTTTCTTTTTTTTCCACACAGAGCTTTCAGCTTTCATCGAATTATCTATATTCTTGTTTTTTACACTCTCATAGAATAGTCTTGGAGGATATATAATAAATATTAAATAATTCAGGCGGTTACTAGCCTAGGAACATAAACAACGCCTCAAAGACGTTGTCCTTCGTTATTTTCTTAGGTGCGTCCCACTTACTCCGGACGTCTATGCAGTATGCAAAAAATAAGAAAATAAATGCGGAATTGAAATTAAAAGATCTGCCTTAGTGATAATCAGTATCGTATTTACGCATGCATTCTGCTTCCGCCATAATTAGACTCTCATTGTTCAGGTTATGTAATTGCGTTCATAGACGTATTATAAAAACAGGGAGGAGGAAAGAAAGGTCATGTAGGAATAAGTTGAAGTGATCTAAAAATTTTAAAATTCTTTGTTTGCGATGAAAACGCATATAAAAACGGATCAGGTATGCAAAAAATACAGAAAACATAGATAAAGTTGTAATATACAGGGTGTTTCATTGGGAAACGGAAATACTTTAACGGTGAATAAAGGTCACCGAGCCGGTTCTAGATATACTACATGTTTTGCCCTACCGACTTGTATAACCTAGTTACAGGGTGTTTTATCGATTTTGCCCATTTCTTTCCTAAGCCATAACTGTAGAACCACCCTGTATATTTTTTTGATATTTGGTACACGTATGTCTCATTGAAAACCCAAACGACCGACATACTAACCATAAGAAAAACCCAGGTCCGGATTAACAAAAAATTATAAAGTAATTGTGACCTTAAAACAACACCCTGTATATTCAAATTTTGAAAATGTGTTTGCATATTTTAAAAGAGCATAAAAACATAAGTTTAATGGTTCGCTTCAATTTTCCGGCCAGACAATTTTATAACTTTAATTTTGAAATTATATTGAATTTTTTAAGAACTCTGAGATTAAAAAACAGGTATTATTATCTTTAAGTTATAAATTATTAATGTTAATGAATAAATACTCATTTTAAAAATAATCAATACTTATTTACCATATTGGAACGACCCAATTACTAATAACAAGAAAAATCCAGGTCCGGATTAACAAAAAAATATAAAGTAATTGTGACCTTGAACTAACACCCTGTATATTGAAATTTTGAAAATTTGTCTGCGCATTTTAAAAGAGCATAAAAAACTGCGATTAAAGGTTCATTTTAATTTTTTGCGCCGTTGATTTAATTACATCAATTTTGAAATTATATTGAAATTTTAAAGAAGTCTGAGATTAAAAACCAGGTTTTATTAACTTTTAACAATAATTATTTAATGTTAATTAATCAATATTTATTTTAAAAATACTTAATACTTATTTATTACGCTGGCTTCATGGATTCTTTGGATTTGTAGCTGTTTTCACATCATTAAAAATTAGAATTGCTAGAATTGGGATATTTTAATGATTTAGTCGATAATTTAAAAAACAGCTGTATATAATAAAAAAATCGTTTAAACAATTCAACAATTTAACATAGATTAAAAATATTTGAACTATAACAGTTGCTCAAAATGTCCGCAATTTTGTTCGATCCATTTCCTTGCTCGCTTTAAAAGATTTCGAATCCATTTTCTAATTATGTACATTGGAATTGTTCTTAATTTTTCTGGCAGCTTCTTGTCACCTTAACAGAATTAATCAATATGATTTCAAAATTGCCGTAATTAAATTATCTTCTAAAAAATTTGACATGCACCTTTTAACACAGTGTTTATGCTCTTTTAAAATACGCAAACAAATTTTCAAAATTTCAATATACAGGGTGTTGTTTCAAGGCCACAATGACTTTATATTTTTTTTTGTTAATCCGGACCTGGATTTTTCTTGTGATTAGTGATTGGGTCGTCCCAATGTGGTAAATAAGTATTGATTATTTTTAAAATGGGTATTTATTTATTAACTTTAATAATTTATAACTAAAGGTTAATAATACCTGTTTTTTAATCTCAGAGTTCTTAAAAAATTCAATATAATTTCAAAATTAAAGTCATAAAATTGTCTGGCCAAAAAATTGAAGAGAACCATTAAACTTACTTTTTTGTGCTCTTTTCAAATATGCAGACAGATTTTCAAAATGTGAATATACAGGGTGTTGTTTTAAGGTCACAATTACTTTATAATTTTTTGTTAATCCGGACCTGGATTTTTCTTATGGTTAGTATGTCAGTCGTTTGGGCTTTGAATGAGACATATGTGTACCAAATATCAAAAAAATATACAGGGTGGTTCTAAAGTTATGGCTTAGGAAAGAAATGGGCAAAATCGATAAAACACCCTGTAACTCGGTTAATAAAGTCGGTAGGGCAAAAAATGCAGTATATCTAGAACCTGCTCGGTGACCTCTATTCACCGTTAAAGTATTTCCGTTTCCCAATGAAACACCCTGTATATGTTACAGTTCAAGTTGATTATCCAGTTGGAGTTGACTATTCCTAGTTCGAGTCAACTCAAACGGCTGGTTTCAGTAGAAGTTGATTAAAATGAAGATTTTTATTCAACATTTACTAGTAAAAGTAGACTCCAACTAGAAAAAGTATACTCTTCCCAATGTTATTTAGTAAAAGGTTGATTCACACAAACAACCGATTGGTAAATTATTCCGATTCGATTGTTTTGCACAAACTTACTCAAAAAGAGGTCCTTACAACAAATCCACAGAGTGCCAGGCGGTACCGTGGTCGAAAAATTGTTTAAACAATTTTCACAAAAATAATTTTTTCACTTCGAACAATTTTTTTAAATAATTTGGGTCATTCGGAAAAAAAGGTCTCTTGTGATTTTTCTCTTAAATTGATTGTTGTCGAGTTATACGTGATTCAAAATTTTGAAAAACGCGAAAAGAGCCATTTTAAGGCTTGATTACTCGGTTAAAAATTATTATTATGAAAGTCAGGAAGTGACCAAATCAAAGTTTAAAGTCTCCCCTACAAGATCATGAAGAAATTTGTGTCATTATTGTATTCATCATCATAGTCATTAACATCTTAGTAGATGTGTTGTGGTTCATAATTGGGCTTCAGCAGCTCGGACAGTTTGATAATATTTCTCCACTGGTCGCGGTCATCAGTTACATGTATTGCCTCAGTATACTGTTTGTTGAGAAGCTTTTTAGTAATGTCCGCCCATCGCTGTGGAGATCTTCCGCGTTGGCGTTGAGTCTGAGGCCTTCCTTGGACCACCAACCGCTCCATTTTGTGATCACTTCGATGGATATGACCAAAGAACTTTAAAATTCTAGAGTAAACGGTACTGGAGAGACGCTGATCCGGTTTAATTTCATCCAGAACCGAGATATTTGTACGGCGAGCCGTCCATGGAATTCGAAGCAGGCGTCTCCATGTCCACATTTCAAAGGCGTCTATACGTCGTCTATCTGATTCTTTGACTGTCCATGTCTCGCATGCATAGTAAAATAAGGAAAAGACCAGAGTTGAAACGAGTCTCTTTTTGTTTGTCATAGTAATGTGACGATCACGCCAGACCCCGTTTAGTTCACTCATTGCTGCTCTTGCTAGTTGAATGCGTCTTCTAATTTCGGGTTCACAACTGCCTGTGTTGTTAACTAGAGCTCCAAGATATATCATAGATGAGACTACCTCGCATCCCGCAATAGTTTGGGTTTCAGGAAACTGTTGTTGGCGATCAATAACCATGATTTTGGTTTTGTTGTAGTTAACCATGAGTCCAAATTTAGCACTTTCTACCTCAAGTTTTTTTAATAATTCAGTAATTTCTTCTGGAGTAGAGGCTAGAAGTGTAGTGTCGTCTGCGAAACGCAAGTTAGATATCTTAAATTATTATATTACTAAGCGGTTATTTTTAATTATTAAAAATGAGCGCTAAGCGCGTATTAGGCGGCCGTCAATGGTGAGTACGAAAGAGATGCACTATTCCGACCGTCCAATGGTGCATCTCACTCGCAGTCACATTGACCGCCGAGTCAATACGCTCTAACTGCTTATTGTTAAATTAACAATTAAAAATAACAGCTTATTAATAAAATAATTACAAAAATTTCTTCAGGATCTTGTGGGTGGTTTAAACTTTGATGTGGTCACTTTCTATCTTTCATAATAATAATTTTTAACTGAATTATTAAGCATTGAAAATGGTAATTTTCGCACTTTTTAAATTATAAATCGCGTATAACTCGATAACAATTGAGGGGGCCAGACGTAAAAGGGTTTAAGTGCAGTTTTGATAGTTATGAGATAATCAGCTTCAAAGTTGTTTGAGTTTTATAAATTCTAGGAGTCATTAAACTAAAATATGTCTAGTGTACATTGTACTATAAAATGATAAAAATATAAGGCTATATTACTACTCCTACTACATCCTTCCTTTTTTTCGATTATTAAAAAATGTACTTGAATCGGTACATGGTGTTGATAAATGTTACTGGTAAAACGGTTCAAGTGCAGATCTTAACTAAGTAATACTAATCATTTTTGTCCCAGCTGTTATCCCGAGTGTAACTACAACTGGCACGTTGCATAATACTTAATTAGTCTTCAAAATTGGTCACAAATCTAATATTTATTTACTTGAAATTAATCCTGTATTAACATGTGTTTACACATTACAGAATACTAAAAATAGTTTTGTGGTAAAATGGTTCAAGCGCACTTAAACCCGTTTATTACTATTTGTTTATACGGAGTACTAAAAATAGTTTTGTGGTAAAACCTGTTTACTACCAAAGAAACTGCAATTGTTTTCAGTGAACTAAATGTAATGGCAATAGATGGCGACTGTAGGGCGAAATATGCTTAAATCGTTTTACTAACAAGCTCTAATACCATTTAAGCATGCGAATCTGTACTTAGAGTAAAATTTTTAAAAAGTGCACTTAAACCCTTTTATTTCTAACCCCCTCGATTAATTTTAGAGTAAAATCACAAGAAACCTTTTTTGCTCTGAATGACCCGAATGATCTAAAAAAATGTCTAAAGTAAAAAAATTGTTTTTGTGAATTTGTTTAAAAAAATTGTTAAAACAATTTTTAGACGACGGTATCGCCTGGTACCCTGTGGATTTGTTCTAAGAACATCTTTTTGAGTAAGTTTGTGCAAAAAATCGATTCGTAATAATTTACCTAACGGGGGCGACGATGGAGCGTGGACTAATAAGTAGTTGAAACGGTCAAAACAAAGAGACGCACACTCACACTCATCAAAAAAGCACGTGAGATTATACTCGTATAATCTACATTTACTGAATTGATCTAGGAATAGTCAACTCAAACTAGTAAAAGTTGAATTAAAATTTTCAAATCAACTTTTACTGCTCGTTTTAGTTGGAGTTGACTCTAACTAGTAATAGTCAACTCTAACTTAGAATCAACTTGAACTGTAACATATACACCTAGAGAGAAGTAGTTGGGTACTCACATTATTGAAAGCTGGAACCCTAGTAAAGAAATAAAAAGTAGAATTGCCAAAGCAAGAACAAGTTTTATGAAATTTAAGAAAATCTTGCGCAGTCATGATCTCAATTTGGAACTTCGCATTAGAATGGTTCGATGTTATATATTCCCAGTACCAATTTACGGGGTTGAAGCAAGGACCCTCACAGAATCGCTTTTAAAAAACCTAGAAGCATTTGAGATGTGGGTCTATCGCCGTATTCTGAAGATCAGTTGGGTAGAAAGAGTCACAAACGAAAGGCTTTTGCAACCTTTGAACAAAAGTTGTGAAGTAGTGAACACGGTTAAAAGGCGTAAATTGGAATACTGTGGTCATATAATGCGTCACTCAGAAAAATATTACATACTTCACCTTGTCATGCAAGGTAAAATAATGGGAAAAAGAAGTGTGGACCGCCGTACAACTTCCTGGCTTAAAAACCTACGCCAATGGTTTGGGAAAACTAACACTGAACTATTTCGTGCGGCTGTAAATAAGACAATGATTGTTAATATGCTGGACAACATGAGAGCCAACGAACAACAAGCGGTCTCGACACCTTAAGAAGAAGAAGAGGAGTAGAAAGATATTATAATAATATAAAGACTATTCTTTATACCACGATATAATAATGGAGACCATGGACAGGAAAGAGAGCAAGAGGACGACTCCAGATGAGATGGGGAGACGACATTAAAAAGATAGGAGGAACGCACTGGAAACAGAAAGCACTACACAGAAGCGAATTGAGGAAACTGGAGGAAGCCTATGTTCAAAATTGGACGAAATAAAGGGCAAAGAAGAAGAAAGAAGAAAGACTATTCTATGGACACTAGTGATATTGTTGTTGATACGTTTCACATATCGAGTAATCATGGGCATTAGATTGTTTATGTAACAAATATTTAACAATATTAACATTGATAAAACCAGCTATATTTATAGAATTAACAGCTCTTTATCTTCTATCGAATAACTCTCGAGAGAGTATAGTGATATTATGTCCTAAGAGGGGAAATATTTTTAGGACATAATAAAGACACAGCTCAGAGCAAACAAATACAATTTAGTAGTCTTTATACAGTGCGCTGAAATAAGTGTTCCCCCCCCCCCCTCTTAACTTAATGCGATCCCTCTTCAGCTCACAGTCGTAAATTTGATTTCTTTGAATGGGAAAATGCATTATGTGACACCTCATTTAAAATCTTTTGAAATACTGATTACAAAAATGTATAATACTTGAGCAAAATTTCGGTCCAATGCTTTTTAAATGCATTAATTTTTTTTGAATCCTGAGAAAACTAATAGGAATTTTTGATAAAAAATAAATGCAGAATGAATTTCATTATTATATTATATTACCTAGGGCCGAAGGTCCCTAAAAACTTATATAATGTTTATTTTAATAAGTTACAGGGGTGAAAACGAAGAGAAAATTTAGTATGATTTTTAATTTCAAATATATCATTCAAAAGAAACTTTTTGTTTATTCTAAGGGACTTTTGGCCCTCGTTAGTAACTGAATCTTTTCTTTCAAAAAAATGAATCCATTTAAAAGCATTGGACCGAAATTTTGAGCAAGTATTATACATCAGTATTTAAAAAGCTTTTAAATGAGGTGTCATATGTTGTACTTTCCCATTTAAAAGAAATCATTATTTTCAATAAAAAAGTTATGACTGTCACCTGAAGAGTGACCGCATAAAGTTCGAAACATTGATGTTATAATATACTATGATTAAGTAATTTCTATGGGAAATAATCCACAATTTTACTAAAAAATGAATGTATTAACGTTTCGAAGCCCAAATCGGGTTTCGTTGTCAAAATACAAAATACTATTAAAATAAACAAAAAGGTTGTTGCTAAGTAAAAAGAAATCTTCTAATAATTTATTTAATCTGACTCATTTATATTGGCAATTCAGACGTATATTATACATTTTAAAGTAGAAGACTTTAAAATGATATC
Source organism: Diabrotica virgifera virgifera (assembly GCF_917563875.1). NCBI lineage: Eukaryota > Metazoa > Arthropoda > Insecta > Coleoptera > Chrysomelidae > Diabrotica > Diabrotica virgifera. The sequence continues at coordinate 174,004,419 of NC_065450.1, read as the reverse complement.
GCCAATATTTATGAGTTGCGTTCCTGGGACGACTTTACTAAAAGATAGTTCATTCGATTACATGAAATCAATCCCAACTCAAGAATATCCGCCACAAAAAATCATAGCATGTGATCTGTCTTTAAAAAGACAACCAAATGCAACGATGACAGTAAAATTCTCGCGTTATATTTAATATTCTCTGTCCCAGGAACGCAACTCATAAATATTGGCGATATCATTTTAAAGTCTTCTTCTTTAAAATGTATAATATACGTCTGAATTGCCAATATAAATGAGTCAGATTAAATAAATTATTAGAAGAATTTTTTTTTACTTAGCAACATTTTTGTTTATTTTAATAGTATTTTGTATTTTGACAACGAAACCCGATTTGGGCTTCGAAACGTTAATACATTCATTTTTTAGTAAAATTGTGGCTTATTTTCCATAGAAAATACTTAATTATAAAAATGCCACAAGGAAATAGCTTCAGAACAACATACTACTCACTACAACAGCTACTCCGAGCGTTTTGCTTCTTCTTCTTGTAATACCTATCCGTTTCGGATGTTGGCGACCATCATGAAAATCTGTACTTTTCACACTGCTGCTCTAAAAAGATTTGTGGTTGTTGTGTTGAACCACGTACATAGATTCTGCAGCCATAAAATCCTTCGCTTTCCTGTTCCTCGCTTTCCTTCCACTTTTCCTTGCAAGACTAGTTGCAAGGAAAATCTTTCACTGTTCCTCATTATTTGACCGAGGTATTCGATTTTGGCTGTTTTTATTGTGTTTAACAGCTCTTTTTCTGTTACAATACAACTCCGTACAACAGTATAGGAAAGATATAACATCGTAGTAACCTTATTTTTATGGGCAGAAATTTGAATAACTTAGTCATTTTTTTAAATGCAGATCTTGTTTTCTCTATCCTACATTTGATTTCTATGGAATCGTCCCAATTTTCATTGACGTTCGTACCAGCTTTTTGCTAGAGGTTTGTTACAAGTAACTGTCAAGAAACTGTAATATCAAAATTAGTTATTTTATAAACGTTAACTAGTTAATTTTGAATCAATAAACAATCAACTGTTTAGCCGTTATAGCTCCTCATAAGAGGTGAATATTTAAAATACGTGCTGAGAAACGCGCAATGGAGCGATGGCGCAATTTCAACGTATTTTCTCTACACTTAAAGGGTGTAAAACATGGTGTTTTCAAAGTTAAATTGTAGATATTGTCAGAATAAAAGGTTACTCCTAACTTCGTCAAATAGCTTACCAGTAAGCTTTGATTTGAAGTTCACTTAATTCTCTATCGAAGAGAAGTCTCCCAGAGAAAATGGGTGCTGGACACAATTTACCATATCCGACATGGAAAGCACTAAACAGACTAAGAATCGGCATTTCACGTTGTGCTAGTTACTTAAAAAACTGGGACACCAGGAGGACGATGACTGCAACTGTAGCGCGGTTCAGAATAGTCACCATCTACTTTCATGCACATAGATGAGAGAGACCTGCACAGAAAAAGACCTAATTTTAGCAAAAGACAGGGCCATCTATCTGGCCAACCATTGGAAGTAGAGAATTTAAAGCTGTTAATATTCCAGACACGGAAATTAAGTAAGTAGTAGCTATAGTAGGTATCTGTTATAATAATAATCATATTTCTCCAAATTATAATAATTATAATAGAGCTTCCTTCCATGTTACAGCTAATTTGATTCGACTATTTTCGCCCTGAATAAAGGCGGGTTGATATTACTAAAGAATAACGAACGTGGTTCACACTAAAAACCAAGCGTTATCTATGCTTCTGTGCAATACTGCCGTCCGATTTTGAGATATGAGCAAAAAAGAGGGGGAAATTTTCAAGACAATGCTACTTTAAAACTATTTATCCTAGAAGTATGTATGTTACTTCGAAAGGAACGTGTTTTAATTCTCTTCCAATTAAATAGAGTTTCAAACAAAATTTACTTATTTTATGGTATAAAAAAACAATAGAAGTGGTTTTAGCTGTGTCATTTATTATTTATTACATATGAAAACCTTTACTAAAACATCACTAACCGTACTTTAATGACGTTGTAGTTTAGTATTTTGGAACAAATGTTTGATACAATTTTTACATAACTAAATTATCAATAATTCCGACACTATAATATCGCTATGGTATTTAATGACGTTATAGTTAAGGTTTTGATTTAATTTTTAAGACAAAACCTTGTCTAAAACATCACTAAAGGTGTTTAATTGTTTATTGGCTAAAATAGTTTACTCCAGTAGCCATTTTTTATAATATATGCTTAACTAAAACATCACTTATTTGATAACCTTTCCTTTAGCGATGTTTTAGCTAAGTAATAATGCCTTAGATTTGAAGCAATACAATAAAATGTCGTTAACCAACAAAATAAAATGGCAAACTTTGGACAAGAAACATTTATTATTATTAAAGAAATGAAAAAGGAATGAAAACAAAGTAGCACTCATAGGCCAAATAAAAAATCGAACAAAAAACAAAATTTATCAAATGAATATCAAATTTTTAGACGAAAAGAATGTAATTATTTACGTACTTAATTTCGTAGACTGGTCTAAGAAAAATAACAAAACACATAAGGGACGGGCGCGCAGGATAGATTGAGTGGATATGATGTATAAGATTTTGATGAGACATATTTCGCGTGAATCCGAAAGCACTAATAATAGTACTAATACTTGTTTCATGAATCAGGAACTAGATTTATTTTTAAATGTTGTATTTTAAAACATTGTTATCCGTCCTGTCCGCCCGTCTCCTAATCATAGAAATTGTTTCTCTTTTAATATTATCATTAACAATATTTAAAAGTTATCAACGTTAACATAAATCTAGTTTCATTCCCCTCCTCGTCATCAGTTTTTGTTGGTAATGTTTTCCAAAATGTCAATTTATGTGGCGGTACTATAGGCATTAATTTGTCAATTAACGTAGTTTTTCGGTTAAGTTCAACTCCTTTTGGAGAAGTGCGAAATGTGAGAATCATACAACTTGGATTTTTTAAATATCTGTCAGTCATAAATTGCAGATATATAGAATCTTGATTAAAATTATGTTTATATAGTAATCCAAATGAATTTCGTTTAAAACAAACATGTTTCATATTTTATAAGTAACCTCTTGGGTTACTTTTTTGTATACGCCTCTCACTTATCAAATTTGGAACATTAACAAAATTTTGTGGTGACATAGATTTGACTATCACTTTGGAGTTATTTATCGAAGCAACTGCTCTTCGAAATCGGTAAAGTCATAGAGATTACCCCTCTTCTTCATTGCAACTTCTACATGATGGTGAACTTGATCAGCGCTCATAAACGTATGATCAGGTTAAAAATAAAATAAGGCAATTTCTTCTGTAGATATTAAGTCACTGTTTACCATATGAACTAATTTAGATGAAAGTAGCCAATTCTTATTTTGTGCTGTACAATTATCTAACCATATATTAATGTTCTGGATATCGCGATTTTGCATTAAACATACATAGAAGGCGCTCATTATATCTTCTTGTTTCCGTCCAGCTATGCCATCATGCCACAAAACGGTTAACGGTTTCTGATTAGATGTTATTGTTCCCAGGGGAGCAAAAGTTTTATTGTGAGCAATTAAACGTGGGCAAAAGATTATACTTTTAAAGGTTTCTAATCTTTATGATCTTTTCTAAATCTGAAGATATATAAATTACATTGTCATTTTGAGCCATATTTTTATGCTTAGTATACAACTCCCTGGCTTGTGTATACTTAAGGCGATGTTTTCGAAATTCGACACAAGGATTGCAATCTACTACAGTATTACAATCATGTGATGTTTGCTGTTTATGTAAATTAAAAGACTCACACATTTCGCACTCCTCATTACGAAGTGGAATGAATGAAATATTCAAAGTTTTGAGTTGTTTGCGATAAACCTCATAGGACATATTTTATTTTCTTCTGGATATTTTGGACAGAAATCTTTGTACATAGAAGTTATATTGATATCGCTCGGTAACTATCGTCTCAATGACGCGTGCTCGCGTCTGTAGTGCGCTCTGCAGGATTGAATGATTGTATGTGGTTTTGTGGTTATTAATTAACTGACGATATATACGAGGCGTTTTGTGGTGTTTTCCACGCATGTCTGAATGAATGGGATTTGTAACATCAAGTGACCTCAATATCGCGTCGTTATTTTTTTTATAACTCAAGGTAGTCAAAAAAAATATTTTACACACTTCAATAACAGATCCACTTCTTTTCTTCTTAAACGCAAAACATATTTTCGGCTTTCTTTTAGGTTCACTTGTGTATTTTCTTTTCGGAACTGCTACAGCCACTTGAGACATAAGAAAAACTCTTCGCTGTTCAAAAGACAAACTCCAAAAATCAGAGTTTAACTGTGCTCTATCTTGCTCAGTAAATTGCTCAGTATTCTTATTGCTTTTTAGCTCTCTTCTCTTTAATCCGTTCACCTAGGCCAGTGTCATATTTCTTTCGTTTCTGTGGTTGGACATCAAGTTCACTTCTCCCCGTACCAGTGCTTTTCGTTTGCATAGTGTTAGCATTTTTGTTTTAATTAGTCCAATCTACAGTGTGTCTTCTTGGCTCTTTTTTTCTCATTTTCAATGCATCTTAGTTCTCGAAAATCTGTCGTAACACGTCTTTTTTTATGTTTATTTGACAACAGTGAATTACGGAATGTATGAGATGGTGAAGATTTGGTGAGTGTAGCTGTATAAGTAGAAGGCTCGGTTAAATTTGTAGGAAAAATTCGTAATTGACTTTTCTTTGGCAATTTTCGGTGCGAAGGAACGTTTTCTGGCAAATTTAAATCGTCTGAATCTTCGCTTGAATCCGGAATATAATCTTCGTCAAGAACTGAGTCGTCTGAATTAAAATCTAATATATTAGGGTATAACGATGGTTTTGTATTATTATCAGGGTGAAAAGAATTATGTTGGATAGAATCAGGTACATTATCAGAAGGAAAATCATCTGCTGGCATTTCTTCATTAAAAAACATATCAGTGTTTTCTAATGATATGCTGGGAAAGGCTTTGTTTAGCATAGTAATTTCATTTATCAAATTTCGGGATTGGTAAGATGTTAAACTATTTTGAGTCTCACTAAATTTGTTGAATATTGTCGACGTCGTGGAATATGGTCGAGCATATAAATTGTTTACAAATTCTGTTTCCTGTTCGCATCTTAAAGTAATCCGAACTTGGTATTTTTGACGTTACCATATCTAATATGAGTTGAGATCATCGGGAAATTTTAGAACTGCAAAAAACGAAAAATTACATTTACTAGGAATAATAATCGGTATTATTGGAATAGGATTAGAAAACAAGTAAATATTTCTTAAACAACATAAACTGTCATACACACAAACACACTATCATGGAAACATACAAAATATACAATCTTTCATCTTGTACATGTATGTACAGTACAAGTCGTAATTAAGATTCCATTAACTTTTAAAGCGCATTTGTTAAAAATTTTAGTAATAATAAGGAGGAACTTACCAAGGAATTTCCTGTTCACCAAAAGCGCGTGACGTACTTTCTCCGACCAACAATAGAACAATACCGACGATATACGATATGACATATGACCGCAGTGTAGGACAGGTGAGACGGTGAGTGGGAGGTCGCCTAGTGATGTTTTAGCGTAGTATTGTTACTTAAAGATGTTTTAGTTATGGAACTTCTAGGAGATTATTTGTCTCAAAACACGCTAAGGGCGGTTAGTGATGTTTAAGTTTAACATCGTACAGCAATATTTTAAATGTTCCTTAGCTTTAATATCGTTAAGAAATTTTATCGATATTTTAGTGTAGTATTTGTGTATAACGAGTTTTTAGTTAAGTATTGTTTCGCGATGTAGTGAAATAAACCTTGACTAAAAAAAGTTAAAGTACGTTAACGGTCTTATAGCTGTATCACTTTGGGCAACGTGGTTTTTTTTTTAGCTAGGTAGCTTAAATGAAAATTTAAACAAAATACTATCATTGAAGGCGGTTCCTGATATTTTAGTTGAGTAATGTGGATAAACGTAGTTTAAGCTGTGTAAAGTTAAAATTTTGTTGTAGATAACGATGTTTTTGATTATGCTATCTTTGAAACTACAAAACTTAGAAATACGAATCCAGGACAGATCGATAGATAATTTTTTTTTATATAGTGTGGCATTTATAACTCAAAATCGGCCTATGGTGGCTTAGCGATGTTTTAGCTAACGGACGGCAGAATAAGTTTCGTGAGAAACGTTATTGTGTTTACACTCGGCACGAGAGTTTTATATATTAGTAGTGGACGTGGCATCGTTATTTGTATAAGAGCTTTATTAGAGTCTGCTATTACAACCTGCTAAATAATAGCTATTATTTTTCTAGTACATGTTTTACTGTAAAATTTTCAATTTCAAGCTGAGCAACAATTCTTTCTACTGCTGCGTTTCGTGTGTCATTCTTTATATAGCTTGCGTCAGAATCATTACAGAGTACAGGATCACTTTCGTACAATTCTACAAAAATAATCTAACATACAACGGTCTCCCGTTCATTCAGACGCTCATTTTTGAGGGTAAAAGCACGTGCTTAATCAAATAAAAAACTCTATACGACTGTCTTTAGAGCGTGAAATATGTTTAATGTCTATCGTGGCGATATCTTTTGAGTTTTTGCCTGACTTTATGAATGTTATTATTCCTTTAAACATAATAAAAAAAGAATTGTGGTCATCTTCAAGTAAACCACTAGCTTTACATTATAATTTTTCTGATAGTCCCATCTTTCTAGGTAAAATCTTTCTGCTGTTATCCTGTTAAATCTACTTGTAACGTCTCGACAACGTTCATTGTAAATTACATCAGCAAACAATGGTCAACGTAAATTATTATGCTCACTCTAGTATAAATAAGACAAAGCTAGTTGTTGACCCAGAGAACGTATGGTGTACTAGATTACAGAAATTGGTATGTCTATAAGGAAATTAAACTATTCATTTACAAGGTCAATGCATTTTTCCTGGCCAAGTTGCATGTACATATTATTACAATTTATTACTTTTATATGGTTTTAGTGTACACTTTGGATATAAATGAGCGAAATGGCATAGCTGATGAATTCTTTACTGTATTTATACTGTCTCGCCTATTTTTTTGGTGTTCTTGAAGCCTAGATTTAAATATTGAAATTAATATAGAAATTAAGCCGCGGTTTGAATTAGGTTTGGTCATCTTGTTTTTTAAATAGTAAAATGCATCACTTATCGAAATAAGGGTAAGCTTGGAAATTATAGAGCAATATTCTTCTTCTTCTTAGCCTTCTATCGTTCACGTTTGGACATATGCCTCTCCCAACTCCTTCCATCGGTCTCTATCCTGAACAACATATTTCCAATTTGTTTCGGCTACTCTTTAGATCGGCTAGACCGGTTCTGGTAGTCAAATTGAGAGGTTAATTAACGGCTGCTCCGTGAACAATCCGCACTTTGGTTCTCTTTGACAAGTTTTAGGATTTGGCCTAGGTAAATACATTCCTGGACTTTTTCTATCTCACTGCCATTTATAGTTATAGGTTTGGGGTCGTTTGTGTTTGTCATTATTTTTATTTTCCTTATATTCATTTTTAGGCCGACTTATTTGGAGCTGCCTGCGAGTTCCTCCATCATAATTTGCAGTTCCTCGAATGAGCTCGCTATAATAACAATGTCGTCAACCAATCTGAGGTGGGTTAGTTTGTTGACATTAACGTTAATGCCAAATATAGAAATATTAGTAATTAGTATTTAGACGTATTTGTGGACGTATAGTTAGAGCAAAATAGGAAAAGAATAACTATACTGGGCACTTTTCTCACTAGGAACATGAAGATCGCCAGATGAGAAAACCGTAAACGAAGTCGATCACGTGTTTGTCAAAGAGACATGGAAAAATATATAAAGATAAAGAACATAAAGAACACACAGAGGATCAGCTGCAGCCTATTTATTTAATAGTTGGAATACAAATAAAGCAGCTTATACCAATTCTTAGAAGCCAAAAGAAAACAGTATAAAGCAAATAAACCTGTTAGTCACAAGGAGAGCAAAGTAAATCTGCAAGAATAGTTACCAGAGAATTAGATAATATTGCAGAAAATGGAAATATTAAAGAAACATGGCTGCAAATAAAAGTATGTATGACCAAAGCAGCGCAAGCAAGTGATAGAAATATAAAACATGACGAAATGAGGAGTCCCAGATCCGAGAATCTAAAGACCTCTACCTTGAAACTAATTTCTGGGTACAACCTCTAACCTCAGTAACCTTTGCCTTCTACAATACACAATGCAAGCAGACGACGAATGAAGGAGACGAAAGGGACTTTATAATATGCAGTCACCTTCCGTCCATTCGTCTACGTAAAAAAAATTCAACAGTTGGTTCCGTGTCCTCACAATATGAGTAAACTGGGGAAATGAAAGACAGCTTAAGAGCAGATCATATAGCCCTTCTAAGGATGAGGACAATTAGCATGACTACGACAAATCATAGAAACGATATTACTGATCATGGAACTCGGATACCAAGATCCGGCAGAGAAGGACAATCACAAGACGGCAAGGATTTCTCGGTCGCCAACAGAAGAAATCCTTGCCAATATAGTGTAAAGATAAACCTCACGATCTGCACATGGAACGTTAAAACATTATACGAGGCAGGTAAGGCTCATAATGCAATCAAGGAGATGGATAGACTATCAGTAGACATAATGGGAATAAGTGAAATGAGATGGACGAACTCTGGGCAATGCAAAATTAATGATCATCACATATATTATTCAGGTAACCCTAATGGAAGACACGAAAATGGGGTAGGTATAATCTTAAATCAAGAAACTGCCAGACATGTTAAAAATTTTGTACTTATATCGGAAAGAATACTCCTCCTTCAACTTAATACCTACCAAATTACAACTAACATTATCCAGGTATATGCCCCTACAGCTGACAAACCGGACGAGATAATTGAAGCATTCTATAATGAACTATCCAACACCTTAAAATGCCTCCCCAAAAAGGATTTAACTTTAATTATGGGTGATCTAAATGCCAAGATTGGTAGGGGACAATCGAGAGAATTCATAGGGCAAATTGGACTTGGAGAAAGAAATGAGCGAGGAGACCGGCTAGGTGAATTTGTGGCAGAAGAAGAGTTTCTGATTACTAACACTTACTTCAAACTCCCTTACAGAAGATTATATACGTGGAAATCACCTCAAGACACTCCAGGCCGCATAGTGAGAAATCAAATAGATTACATCATGATTAATAAAAGATTCCGTAACAGCATAACATCAGTCAAGACATACCCAGGAGCTGATATCAAGTCAGACCATAACCCACTGATTGGCAAAATTAAGCTCAGGCTAAAGAAGGTTAGACGTAGTGTCAATCCAAAATTCGACATCAGGCTATTAAAAGACCAAAACACAGAACAGAGTGCAAAACTGTATATACAGAACAACTTGAATACCGTTATTCAATCAGATACAATGGACCAGGAGATAGAAAAAGTTGCATACAGTTTCACAAGACATACGTGAAAAATTCCACAAACCACCAAAAATAAAGAAGAAATCGTGGATGACAAACTAGATTTTAGATATGATGGAAGAGGGGCGAAAGTCCAAAGATCAGGACATATCATTATACAAAAGAATAGATAAAGAAATCAAAAAAGCAATTAGAATAGCTAAGGATACACGACTAAGAGAACAGTGTGCGGAAATCCAGCAATTGCAACATAAACACGATTCATTCAATATGCACAAAAAAGTTAAAGAAGCTGCAGGCTTATACAAACCTAGAAGAGTTGGATGTTTGGCAGATAACCAAGGCAAACCACTGTTAAGTGTGGAAGAAAAACTAGACACGTGGAAGAAATATGTGGAAGTAACTTTTGCAGATGAAAGGCAGAATACCATTGAAGAAACTGAATGCCAAACAGGACCCCTGATTGCCATTGAAGAAGTCACGTCAGCTATTAAAACAACTAAAGATGGTAAAGCTGTAGGGCCTGACCAGTTTTATGTAGAATTCCTAAAACTTATGGATGAACAAGGGATAAAATGGATAACAAATGTATTCAACAAAATATACGTAACTGGAAAAATACCCCAAAGCTGGTTAAAGTCGACCTTCGTAACTTTACCCAAAAAAGTAAATGCCAAAACATGTGAAGACTACAGAACAATTAGCCTAATGAGCCACTTACTCAAGCCACTCAAGCCACTTACACTTTGGATTCCGCGATGCCTTAGGCACCTGAGAGGCTCTATTCGCTGTCCAAGTGCTTATGCAAAGATGCAGGGATGTTGACTGCGACGTGTATATTTGTTTTATCGACTGCAAAAAGGCGTTTGATAGAGTAAAACAGGATAAACTCATAAACATCTTGAAAGAAGCGGGAGTAGATGATAGAGACTCGAGAATCATATATAATTTGTATTACAACCAAACTGCCAATATTAAATTGGATGACCAATTGACAGAGGCAGTCTCCATAGATAGAGGAGTGAGGCAAGGATGCATCCTGTCCCCGGTGCTGTTTAATATATACTCTGAATGTATCTTCGAGCAAGCGCTGGGAGAACTACAGGAAGGCGTATTAGTCAATGGAGTGCGTCTGAACAACATTAGATATGCCGACGACGCTGTAGTTTTTGCAGACAGTCTAGATGGTTTGCAAAGAATAATGTCGCGCATATCAGATATACGTAGAGAATACGGACTTGATCTCAGTACGAAAAAAACAAAGTACATGGTAGTCAGTAAGCGCGAAATATTAAATACACAGCTTTTGGTTAACCATAAACTAATTGACAAGGTCGACAGCTACACATACCTTGGTACCAACATAAACAGCAAGTGGGACCACTCAAGTGAAATAAAACAACGCATAGGAAAAGCGAGATCAGCGTTCATAATGATGAAGTCTCTTTTCAGAAGCCACGATTTACCGCTTGCTACCAAAATCTTTATCATCAGATGCTATGTATTTTCTACGTTATTATACGGAGTAGAGGCCTGGACACTTTCCGAGGCTTCTTTGAGAAAACTCGAGGCATTCGAGATGTGGTGTTAGAGGCGCATTTTGAGAATTTCGTGGATGGATCGTGTGACTAATATTGAGGTTCTACGTAGAATATGCAAGGACTGCGAGATTATTAACACAATCAAAGAGCGTAAACTAGAATATCTTGGCCATGTTATGAGGAATGAACAGAGATATGGCTTGTTGCAACTCATTCTTCAAGGCAAGGTATTTGGAAAGAGAGGACCAGGGAGAAGAAGAATATCTTGGCTTCAAAACCTGCGAAAGTGGTTTAATACATCGACAACCGGACTATTCAGAATAGCAGCAAGCAAAGTTAGGATAGCCATGCTGATCGCCAACATCCGGAACGGATAGGCACCATAAGAAGAAGAAGAAGGATGAGGATGATTATTCATCTCTGAACCGAAATGAAACGTAAGCTGTCTTTTATTTTTATATAAAATATGAATACAAAGAATTATTCGACGAGGAATGCAAGATAGAACTAGATGAACGAAATAAATTAAGATTCAAAATAATGCAGAAAAAATCACAGGGATTCGAAAGAAAATAGGTACAACGAACAAAGGAAACGAGCCAACAGAATCATAAGATGAAAGAGAAGAAATACAATAAAGGTAAATTGAAATGCATAGAAGAAAGTTTAAAATATGGGGAAATTAGAAACAGTAATTTGTAAAGAATGAGAGAAATGGTTACTATAGAAAACCTCTATACTACCAAAGCAAAAATTTAAGGGCTTTAGTAAGTGACGAGGAAATACTAAACAAAGAAATAATACTTCGAAGAGCTTTTAAATGGAATACCCACAACTGGAGAACAGAAGTTAAATACAGATCAAGGACGAACAGAGGAAAGACCACCTAATGAAAAAGAAATAAAAAAATAATAGAGAAACTAAAGAAAAATAAGAGCCCAGAAAACGATGAAGTAACAGCCAAAATATTCAAATCTAAAGGACGAGTACTAATTAAGCATTTGGAAAAGTGACTGAAAGAAATATGGGAATAAGAATATATACCAAAAGAATGGGACGAAACCACACTGTTCCCAATTCACAAGAAAAGTTAAAACTTTAGGGGGCATCCATAAACTACGTCGTAAAAAATTTGAACTTTTTAATACCCTCCCCCCTCCGTCGTAATTCGTCGTTTACAGACGAACCCCCCCCCCATGTCGACGTCGTCATTGCAGTTCACGACCCCCCTTTCAGTGATTTAAAAAAATTCAATGCTATTTCTGTTTTTTTAATCAACCTTGAAACTTTATTTGCGAATGTATCATAACAAGAACAATTAAGGGGGTAAGCGCAAAATCTTGGCTATTTAAATGCATTCTTTTTTCGAATCCTGAGAAAACTAATAAATATATTTGAAAAAAATAAACGCAGGATGAAAGATTACATTATTACCGAGGACTGAAAGTCCCTTAAAATAAACAAAAGGTTTCTTTTGAATGAAATTTTTGAACTTAAAAATCAGACTAAATATTCTCTTTTTTTATCCCTGTAACTTATTAAAATAAACATTAAAGATGTTTTCAGAAACTTTTGGCCCTCGATAATAATGTAATCTCTCAATCTGCGTTTAAAATTTTCAAAAATTTTTATTCGTTTTCTGAGTATTCGAAAAAATGAATGCATTTAAAAAGCATTGGACCAAGATTTTGCGTATAAATCTTCTCTAAGTATAAATACGACTTACTAACTAAATAGAACACAATATTTTATTTCCATTCATTCTTTCAGAACTATTTTTCACACACAGTATGCAGCACATAAATGAATTAACAATTTAATATTGTTTGCTTCCAGACGTTGTTCTGTATTTATAGAAGCGCTTGTTTAAACCAAAAGAACAATGTCTTATTGTTTGTTGTCCTGTACAAAAGTACTACCTAATATTATTTTAAGGCTGTGACTGGTAAAAACGAAATGTATGCGATAAAAGTATCTATAGAGAATTCTTTTAATTTTAACAAAGGTGTATTTATTCGTAAACGTTTTGTTTTATTTTCAATTTCATTTCAAAAACTATACGTATGAATATCTGATACTTTAATGCTGGTAAAAGCTAGTAAAAAATTATATTTATAGAGACAATAGCGACAAATTTAAATATACCAATATATTAAACGACGTCGAATGTGCACTCATACCCCCCCACCCCCTGTCGTATTTCGTCGAAATAAGCAAGCCCCCCCCCCCACCCTCTTATCAACGACGTAGTTTATGGATGTCCCCTTATGGGGAATCACACAGTCATAGGATAGCGCTACTAAATGTTGCATGTAAAATATTTGCAGTACTTATAAAATATATCACAAAACATAGATAATATTATAGGAGAATATCAATGTGGATTCAGAAGAGAACACAGCATATAGATCAAATTTTACTGCTGCGCGAAGTACAAGCAGAAAGCTATGAATACGGGAAATCTACAGTTGCTCTATTCATCGACTTAGCGACCGAGAGCAAGAAAGGAGGGATATCTTTCTTTCTTTCTCCCCTTCCTTATACCCTTTCAGATGTCGGATTTGGGTTTAATTTAGCTACATATTCACCCATCTCTTCCATTCTTTTCGGTCCTGTGCTATTAGTTTCATTTCTTCTAGCGTTTTCTGTTTGATTTTTCCTGCTTCTACTATTTGCTGTATCCATTTTTTCTTCGGCCTGCCTTTTTTCTTTTTTGTAATATTCCTTGTTTCGTGAATTTTCCTTGCTAGTCTACTAGGTTTCATTCTCATCAGATGTCCATACCAGTTTAATTGCCTCTTTATTATTTTATTCATTATTGGTTCCTGTTTAGTTATCCCTCTTATTGTCTCATTTCTTATTCTATCCCATTTGGTCTTTCCGGCTATAGCACGTAAATGTCTCATCTCAATTGCATTTATCCTACTATTATGCTTTTTCTGTAAAGTCCAATTTTCGCTTGTATACAGTATCGTCGGTATCACAATCGTATTATATATTTTAATTTTTGTTTCGTGGGACAATTCTTTTTTCCTCAGAATTGGCGCTAGTGCGTAGTACAGTTTATTTGATTTTTTAGTTCTGTTTGTTATTTCGAGGTCTATTTTCCCATCATTGGTAATAATACTTCCAAGATAATCATATGCTGTAACTATTTCCAGTTGAGTATTTTTGCATTTTATAATTACTTCATTTTCTTCCTTTTCGCCGATGACCATTATTTTACTTTTCTCGATGTTTATTTCCATTTTTAATTTCTCTATTTCTTCTGTCCATATATTTATGAGTTTTTGCATTTTTGTCACGGAATCTGCTATAAGGACTATGTCATCCGCATACAAGGAGGGATATATAATTCATCATCATCAGGGCTTTTCATTCCGGGTGGAATGTTTGCTGCTCTTACTTAGGCCGATGCCACATTAGGCCGATGCCTCATTATGCGTTTTGACCGGATGCGGTGAAAACGCATCCGTTTCCAACGCAACCGGACCGACCTGTCACACTATGCGTTTAGTCTGGTGCAGTTTGTAAGCGCGTACCGATGACTCAAAACGCATCCGTTCCCAACGCAACCGGAGCGATCTGTCACACTATGCGTTTTCACCGGATGCGGCGGAAACGCATCCGGTCAAAACGCATAATGTGGCATCGGCCTTATGCGTTTTGACCGGATGCGGTGAAAACGCATCCGTTTCCAACGCAACCGGACCGACCTGTCACACTATGCATTTAGTCTGGTGCAGTTTGTAAGCGCGTACCGATGACTCAAAACGCATCCGTTTCCAACGTAACCGGACCGATCTGTCACACTATGCGTTTTCACCGGATGCGGCGGAAACGCATCCGGTTAAAACGCATAATCTGACATCGGCCTTAGAGCTCTCAGATTCGCTTATTGCGGTAAATCACTCCGCATTCCACTTGTATGTTAGTTATCAAAGTTTGTTGTATGACAGCCAAATACATAGCACTTTAGCAGACTACTTTTAGTGGGAGAAATATGTCGGAATGAGTGAATATATTTTTCATGTTGTTAAATGTTGCTCTGGCCTTTTCAATTCTAGATCGTCTTTCGGTTGTTTGATCCCATTTCGAGTTGACGACTGTTCCAAGGAATATATACGAGTCAACGTGTTCAATTAGTTGGTTTTTTTATTTTCAATTGTCCCTCAGGTTCTTGAGTTTGCTGACCAGCATCCATTTTGTTTTATTTATGTTGAGGTTAAGTCCTCTTTCTTCACTCGCTCTTTGTACCCTGTCCATAAGATACTGAAGTTCATCGATACTACTGGCAAGTACGACTGTATCGTCCGCATATCGGATGTTATTTGTCACTTCTCCATTGATTTTTATGCCTTCGTCACTGCTTTTTTAAAAATTTGTTCGGAGTAAATATTAAAAAGGAGAGGGGAGAGAAACACATCCCTATCGCACACCCTTTCTGCTATCAATGCTCTCTGTAGACGCGATTCCAGTAGAGACTTGTCACAATTCGGATGTCGTTATCATCAATTCCTATGCTTTGTATAGTACTTATAGGATCACCCACGTATTTTTGTCCCTTTACTTTTTCTTCACCTCGTTAAGTACATAAATATCTATATGTTTCTCTGTCCTTTATTGCATTATCTTTGGTTCTCTCTTGTTTAAGAATTTTACATTTCAAGTCGATCTTATTTTCTCGCTTTCCATTAAAAAACAAAACAAAAGAACACATCATTAGAAATAATACTAATAAAATATATAGTTTACTCTTTACAAAAACAATCAAATTAAGACATAAATTTAAACATGTTACCCTGTAGATCAAATTTATATCCTTGCAATGTAATAAATTATAGGTTTTTATCAATTATCTGATTCAGGTATCAAGAAGATATATAAAAAACCGTCTAGAAGGTGTAACGTTTGTTTATATTGTAGTAGTTTTTATATTATTTATTGCTCGATTATCTGATAAATCTTGTATATATTAATGTTTAAGATATATAAGATATATAATATCAATATTGGCTTTTTTATTTTTAGAGCCTTCCTACAAATAAACTCACAAACAAAAGTTTCCGAAAACTGCACGGTTTTTTTTATTTTTTAAATATTAATATTTTTATATCATTGTTTGTTTAGAAGGACAAATTAACATCATTTTAAAATCAATTCAGTAAGATTGGTAACTTCAGAAAATCTGTAATATATGCTATTATAACAGAACAAGAATAAAAAACCGCTAAACGTCGGAAAAATGAGTGGCGCATACAATATTCCAGCTACAAAAGATCTGATATGAATATTACGTGGCGCGAAAATGTATTTTCATTTTGATGAAAAACAAAATTCTAGTTTTATTTTAACAGATTTTTTCATAATATTTGCTCAATTTGAAGTAAAACGCGCCAAAAAGAGTAACTTTGATACAGTTTGAATTTTGAAACTCTTTTGTGGCGCGTTTACTTCAAATTTAGTAAATATTATGGAAAAATCTTTTAAAATAAAACTAGAATTTTGTTTTGCATCAAAATAAAAATACATTTTCGCGCCACGTAATATTCATATCAGATCTTTTGTAGCTGGAATATTGTATGCGCCACTCATTTTTACGGCGTTTAGCGGTTTTTTATTCTTGTATCAGGAGTTTTTCAAAGTTATTTATAAATTAAATGTATGAAGTTGAATGCAATGTTTCTTGATTACACGTTAAGCTTTATAAATGGTCGCCTTTGTCGCGTTATCTCCCAAATTATCTAGTTTCCATCGAATGTACACTAGATTTTTTCTATTCGAAATAGATTGAAAAAATATTGGGATGGTCGGTAAATATACTCGGATTGCCCGTTTCCAGATCAAATTTAGCGTCGTAACACTACAACTACATAAACCATTTCGGGAATATTCGTTAATTGGATTATACCTTTGTAGCTTAATAACTTCTAAACGACTTAACCGATTGTGATCACTAAACATGAGTTTGAAACGTATTGACAAGTAATATCTGATGCATCTAGGGTCAATTATGATAACTAACGCTATTACAGGAATTATTGAGCTTGAAAAACCGTTTTTCCCATAGGAAATAGATTTGATCAAACTTATGAAGCCTATAACTTAAAAATTCGAATTTTCCCAAATATGGGGTATACACCGTTAGATTCGTCTAGAGTCCTTCTACAAACGCTCAGTTATTGGCGCAATTCGTAAGTTGAAATTTTTAGTAATTGTCGAAAAACCAAAATTATCAAAGTTTGTTTTTCAGTTTTTCGGCTATACTGAGCCGTGTGTATGTCTGATCCTGACGGTTTAAACACCATTTGAAAGCATAGCTCAACAGTATTGATTTGATGTATTTGCGGTTCTCCTGTCTCTTCTTGAACCAAAGATATATACCCCCAAAAAATATGCCATTTTGTACCTTTCAAGTCCTATAGCTGGCTTATGGTTGGTCAAAATTTAAAAAATAGAAAAAAAATTCAGATCGGTTTAACTTTTCCACACACATACATATCCACAAACATTTTCCGTTTTTTAAATAGAAATTGAGTCATATTTCTCAGCTCGGTAACTTTTGAATGGTATAATCGATTTTAAAAATTAGACATTAGTTGGAAAGGTATTCAACAGTACTATTAGAAGCCGCAAAGGTCGGACTTAAATTTTCGAAGTTTTTGGGAGTTTTGGGGACGAGAACGAAAAACATACTCTAAATAGGAAGGGCCGTAAAATCCACACCCTTGGACCAAAATGGATGGTTGATATATGAATGGGTGAGTCTTTTCCTGAACTTTAAGATGGAAGTTGGTACAATTTTCAATTCAGTCAGATTTAGAAAATCGAAAATTTCGTGTATATATAGTGTCGCGTGTAGGGGGGTGTGTGTGCGCGCCACTGACGAGAACTGCCGTTCTCTGGTAATAAGGGAACTCCAAACTCATATCTGGCATTATAAACATAGTTTCAAAAGTTACGCATCACCTAGAATTATGCTCATTTTCATAGTTGATTTTCCATGAACAGAATAACGGATTCCGCTAATTTTTTTTATTATTTTAGATTTTTCTTTGGTATTTACCCAGTTGGGCAAAGGTTTACTCAAACTTATTTTTTGTACTTATACCGGGTAGATGAAAATAAAAGTTTTTCTTATGTTATGAGACACCCTGTAGAGAGAACAAGGCACAAGTGTGAGTATGCGTCGAAATCTTATGTTTTGTGAACATTTTGTTTTTTGGATGTCACTGATATCTTTAGAAATAAAGAACATGTTATACGGTTTTATTCTTTAACATGTGTTTAACTGAAATAAAAGTTTGATACACCCTGTAGGCAGGAAACGGTATAAACGTGGGTACACATCGAACTTATGTTATAGTCTCATATTTTGTGAACATTTTATTTTTTTATTTTATAAGATGAAATTATTTCCTATATTATACTGCGAAAGGAACGAAGTATTCATAGAAAGAAAATATGTGCAATATACCTCTCGCTATTTAAAGAGCCTCCACGCAGACACCAAATCCGTACTTACTCTCAAGGAAATTACATCCGAAAACATCACAGAGCCTCCATTAAACAATCTCGTCTCTTATGTTGCGCTGTGCATATCGCTCACTTGATCGACAAATAACTCTTAAGGTGTTGTTCAAAATTGTTAACGTTATGTGCCTTTTTGTTTTTAAAGGTTTGTTAACTGTTATTTTAGTTTTTTTGAAGATATTCTTCTTTAGCGGCGATTCGATTGAGGGTAAAATTGTACATAAATCTGCGCGCCTGCGCACGCAGACAGTATGTAGTTCATTGCTAATCTTTCAAGATAGGTATGTATGTATCTGTAACCGTGCAAATAATTCATTTAAAGAATATATTAGTGTTTTTAGTAAATGTATTATTTATTATAATTCTTGCGTTTTTGGATTTGTGTTTCTCTGTAGTAAAATAATAAAATATTATGTAGGCATAATATTTTTACACTATTTGTCGCCGTGTTGTGTAATTATATCCGAAACTTACACGTCAATTACAAGGACCTCGCTGGAGTAGTTGGTAGGGCGTTAGCTCCGAGATTGGAAGGACGCGGGTTCAAATCCTGGGCGCTTCATATTTTTTTTTTATTTTTGGTTATTTTAATAAAAAAATTTTGAAATTTGTAGATAAGAAAGTTAGTTTAATTTTTAAATATAATACAAATAACCTGTTAAGTATATTTACTTCGTTTAAATTACCTATATAATAGAAGAATATCTTCTTACGTGCGTACAAAGTACACACACATTCTTTTTTTTCAGTTAAAACACGTCATGTTAAAAAATAAGAAAAATAAGACCGTCTACTTTCTATGTTTCTAAAGATATGAGGGAGATTCAAAAAACAAAATGTTTCAGAGGTGTAATCAGGATGATCCTAACGGGGGGTTACAACTACTTGATGGTCTCTGGGAGGTATGGAATAGTAATGGTTAAGCGTATAGAGCTCAAAGTACATCCAAATGGGGGGTTATAACCCTCAAAACCACCTCCTGGTTACGCCTATGCTCTTCTTCCCCCGGTATAAGTTCAAAAAAGAATCGAAAGTTGAGTCAGGAAATAAAATTCGAGCTTATTATTTATCCTCTGAGCTTTTTAAGTTGGAAAAAATAAAGCATAACAGAGTGGCAAAATACTATTTTTCCCAACTTAAAAAGCTCAGAGGATAAATAATTTCGAATTTTATTTCCTGACTCAACTTTCGATTCATAGATGGTGCTAATAGCATCTTTGGTAATTATTTTGATAATTACCCGGAAAGGATGAAAGGATTTGATTTCAGTTCAGTGCCTCTACCCAGGTGCTCCAATGAGGAAACGGCTATTCCGAAATACGTATAAGCACATAGTAGAGGTGCTGTACTGTAATCAAATCTAAACCGTCCTTTCTTTTCTTTTAGTTCAAAAAAGAAGTTTGAGTAACCTTTGCCCGACTGTATAACTACCAAAGCAAAATCTAAAATAGTAAACAAAATTTAGCAGAATCCGTTAATCCATTCACGAAAAAATCAATAATGAAAATTAGCATAATTTTAGGTGATGCATAACTTTTAATGCATATAATAAATTCCAGACAAGAATGAAATCCCAAGAGAAACAAATATTTAATTCAAAGTGTAGATCCTTTTATTTTATTTTATTTTATTTTATTTTATTTTATTTTATTTTATTTTATTTTATTTTATTTTATTTTATTTTATTTTATTTTATTTTATTTTATTTTATTTTATTTTATTTTATTTTATTTTTATTTTGGGCCAGATAACTCAGGCGATAGGATGCCTGACTTCCACGTAGAAGGCGGGGAATCGAATCCCAGCGCCGCCGCCTGCGTGAATATTGTATCTAGACATTTTTAAATGTCTATAGACCTCAGGTCGACTTAGTCTGAATAAAATGAGTACCTTGGGTAAAACCAGGGGTAATAATAGGCGGTTGAAGCGTAGTAATGGACCTGTTACCTTTCTTGTATATCGTAGGCTCTAAAGATAGCAGACTACCCCGATATAATCCCAAAGCAGCGTATATGAAAGCAGCATAAACGGGAGAATATTATTATATTTTATGGCAGCGTTTCCCAAACTTATTTTTCCGTGGCCCGGTTATTTTTGTGTTTATCCTTCGTGACCCACTATTTACATACTACATACTCACTACATACACTGGTGTGTGTGAGTGTGTGTGTGAATGAGAGGTGCGAGGTCCGAGGTGCGTGGTGCGAAGTGCGTGGTGCGAGGTGCAATATGCGAGGTGCAAGGTGCGAAGTGCGAGGGGCAATGTGCGAGGTGCGATGTGCGAGGTGCGTGATGCAATGTGCGAGGTGCGTGGTGCGATGTGCGTGGTGCTTGGTGCTTGGTGCATGGTGCGTGCTGCTTGGTGCGTGGTGCTTGGTGCGTGGTCCGAGGTGCGAGGTGCGTGGTGCGAAGTGCGTGGTGCGAGGTGCAATATGCGAGGTGCAAGGTGCGAAGTGCGAGGGGCGATGTGTGAGGTGCGATGTGCGAGGTGCGTGATGCAATGTGTGAGGTGCGTGGTGCGATGTGGGTGGTGCTTGGTGCGTGGTGCTTGGTGCTTGGTGCATGGTGCGTGCTGCTTGGTGCGTGGTGCGTGATGCGTGTTGCTTTGTGCTTGGTGCGTGGTGCTTGCTGCGTGGTGCTTGGTGCGTTGTGCGTGGTGCGCGGTGCATGGTGCGTGGTGCTTGGTGCCTGGTGCTTTATGCGTGGTGCTTGGTGCGTGGTGCGTGGTGCTTGGTGCGTGGTGCTTGCTGCGTGGTGCTTGCTGCGTGGTGCTTGGTGCTTGGTGCGTGGTGCGTTGTGCGTGATGCTTGGTGCGTGGTGCTTGGTGCTTGGAGCGTGGTTTGTGGTGCTTGGTGCATGGTGCTTGGTGCGTGATGTGTGGGGCTTGGTGCGTGATGTGTGGTGCTTGGGGCGTGGTGCGTGGTGCTTGGTGCGTGGTGCATAATGCTTGGTGCGTGTTGCTTGGTGCGTGGTGCTTGGTGCTTGGTGCGTGGTGCATGGGCACCTTCTCTTGTACTTTAAATACAATTAATTGCTACCTTGTAATGTTATATTTAGATTGTTCGAGTAATAAAAAATACCACAAAGATAGGCTACCTTGATTAACCAAATGACATAATGAAAATTGTCTTTAAATTGAAATATTGCATCCATAGCCGTTGGTGAATGTTGTTCTAAGAATAGTGAAATTTCTTCCATTAATTCAATAGGTCTTTTTAAAAAATTCTCTCTTGATAGCCAACGAACTTCGCAGTGTAAAAGATGTTCATGTTCACTTAAAGATCTGAAGCGACATCTCAAGGCGGGGCGACCCGGCATTTTGCTTTCATGGCCCGGTACTGGGTCGCGACCCACCGTTTGGGAAACACTGTTTTATGGTATTTATTTTTTTGTGCATGATGGTAGTAATAGGCAAACGCCGGCCGAGGAAAATTAAGAAACTTTATTAGTCGGATCCAGTAAAATAATAAAATTATATGATTAACTGGCGATTAACTAAGATGAAAAAATATCTTTGTGATTTTAGGTAGAAAGACTTTGTAGCAAACAAAATAAAGGGTCTGATACATAAAATCAATTAAAATATTAAAAAACTAAGAATGACTTCTATAGCATGCTACATAGAAACATGCCACTGACAACTAACAATGACGTAACAAATAGATCAAGTATTTCAATCATTCAGAAGACATATCGCAAAATTGAATAATCGGTAATAGAAACGGCAATATGAGAAAAAACAACAGGGGCCAGCACAAGAATTGGGGCCGAAAGCCTTAAATAGCTGGAAAAAATATATATTAACGCTCTAACTAAAGCCGGAGATACACTTGCCTATAACTAGCACACTAGCATACCAGTACTTTTTTTTGGGATGTGGGAATATTCGCAAGACCGTCTGGGAAGGTGTCCCAGGTGTGTCGGATTCAGTCCGTCCTACTTCATCTTGACGGGCCGCCTACCGACTAAACTCACCCCCTCTTTCTCCAGCCGACGAGTCTGGAACCGCTCTTAGCGAGCATGTCTGAAACATACCAGTACCTAGCAAGCACCAGCTACTGTCCCCAAACTGGCAAGTGTGTACAATCCGACAAGCGAGAGCTGGCGGGTGATCTTAATCGCGGCTGTCACAAATTCGTGGTTGCCGTATTAAAAATTTAGTTGGGATCTGAAAATTTCGTTAGTAATAAATATTATTCACTATGATGTGAACTCCTAGCTGTCAGCAATAGAAATGAGTAATTCCTTCCATTTTTCAATTTGTTCTACGCGCAACCCGCCAGCACTCACTTGTCGGATAGTACGTTAACTGGCATGCTATATCCTAGCATGCTAGCTAATCGCAAAGAATTTGATCTTTCTTGCTAGTAGCGTGCTGTAAGATGCAAGGCGCATGCGTGTGAGTGTCACTGGCATGTGTGAACGCGCGCTACCGCTACGAACGGGCATGCCAGTATTTTAGCAGAAAATTGTCAGATTTGTTATATTTTGGAGATAAAAATTAATCGTTTTATTTTAAACTTGTTTTAAAAAATGTTCCGTTTGGGTGATGAAAAATCATCAAATTTATTTCTATTTATAGCTATGTAATTAAAGTGTATTTGGAATTCTCCTAAATCATCCCTGTATAAAAATAAAATAGCCCGTGACAATGCTTACATCAAAATTCAAGAGGAAACGGGTCGGATTCATTATTAAATTTTTAACAATTATCCATGGCCCTAATAGCAATATTTGCTTGTTTAATTCATTCCGAATACCATCCATGGAGCGCCTTTTTTGTTGGAAACTCAAAAATTTTTAATTACAAAAAAAAATACTTTAGTTTCACACGAAAACCACTGGATTGTTTACTAGCACTGGTATGTGTAAAATCTACCCTGCTTTTTCGTCTTACCAGTAAAGGCATGCGAGCTACTGGCATGCCCATTACTCACAAATGTGTTTTGTGCATGCCAGTTAATGGATTATGCCAGTAACTGGCATGCCAGCTACTTTCCTCATTTACAGGTATGTGTGTACCCGGCTTAAGTCTTGTGTAACATGTATATGCTTTGTAGACTTCCAAATTAAATTTCTATCACGTCACACTAAATAACTAAACTAAGACGCAGAAGTCGGGGGTGTCTTTACATAATATATTTTATACAATATTATTAAAAACAAATACTAATAATAAAAAAAGTATCTTACACCTCACCACGTAGAAATTTAGAGTCAAAATAATATGGTTGTTAAAAGAACCCATTTTTGTATATCGACAATATTGACAGTAGAAGTGGCGTCAAGCTTTATAAAAAATAAATTAATAACTTGCTAATTTGTATCACTTGTCCGTGACAGGTATTAAAATATAAGATAATATGTACAGAGTAAACCTATTTATACATATAATGGGAAAAATAGTTAACCAATTCTTTCATTTGGAATTGATAATATTGGAAGTGCATGTGTGAGCTGGCATTCTAGATTCTAGACAATCGCGGATCTGTTACGAGGTGGATGTGAGAGGTTCCATTCGGATGTTTGCAGATAACGTTAGGTGATAATTTCAATAATAATAATTGATTTATGCTACCCCTCAAATATGCCCGGAACATTAGTAAAAAAAATTAAAATATATAAAAATCTAGCCGCAGCATCTAAGATCAGAATAGCCATGATGCTTGCCCACTTCCGTCGCGGAGATGGCACGTAAAGAAGAAGATATAGAAATTTCGAAAAACATCGTTATTTTTTCTACTTTCATTGCTTATAACTTTAAAACGATTCACTTGGAAACAAAGGCCTACAGAAATTAAATAAAGATAATTAAATTTTATATGAGGTAAGACTGGTTAAAAATATCTTAATTTATTAACTTTGCTGCAAAATAACAATGAACACAAAATAAGGGGGCGAAACAAGCCTGATTTATTCAATGTTTTTCAACCACTTAGTATCTTAGTAGTTCGTTTAGATTTTTTTTTTATAATATACTTAAGCTGTCCACCAAATTTCATTACAATCAACTTAATAGATTTTGTATAATTATTTTTATTTGCAATCTAAATTTCAAAATCAAATTTCACAATTGCAATCAAAACAAAAACTACATTATCTAGAAGTTTGCCAATTTTTTTACATATAAAGAGACAATTTACTTATAGGCTATTTATTATGTATTTTAGAAAGGAACTACAACGTTAACGGGGTTTTATTGTTTCGTACAGTCAATGGACCTCTAAATATAAAAAAACCGAGGAGTGCGACCATTTAAAGGTGTGCGTTTTTGAGAAAGGGGTGAATTAGTTCCTCGGCACATGGCGAATTAGGGTGAGTTCTATGCACGTTTGGTACAAACACGTCTACAGGAAAAATTTTCGAGGTTAAATTTACTATCGAAATATCACATTTTAAAGTAAAAAATATATTTTTTTACAAAAATATATTCAAAAGAAAAGCAAGAAAAAAACACGAAAGGTAGCATTTTTGTTTCTTGTCCTATAACTTTCTTCCACGGGGATATAGGTATAGGCATTGTATCAGAGAAAAAAAGCTGCCATCCTTCCTCTTTAAAATGATGTTTGCTGTAAGTCTGTATGATTTATAGTTTTCAAAATATGATTTTTCAAATTTCGCCACTCATAACAATTTTGGGCCATTTTCCTTGTTACTTCGCAAACATTGTTCTGTAACTTTTTTTACGCAGCTTTAGGTAGATGCAATGTCACATTTAGTAGGAAGAAAAGTCAATTACCTTTAAAATGGTCTATCGTAAAAGGCTATATGACTATTTTTAAGTAAGATATGTTTTTTCAAAATTTTATACTTTTAATGATTTTTGATATATTTTACGATTATTTTTAAATTTCTCATTATAACTTTTTTATTGTATATTTAGGTATATACATTGTGCAATAAAAAGGAAACTTCTCTTTGCTTTACAATGGTGTATTGTCAAAAATTCTAGGTCTATTTTTAAACAAGATATGCTTTCTCAAAGTTTGACATATTCACATGCAATAGGTCCCACTAAGTTGGAACCATATGGAAAATTTTTATTATTAACTTTATGAAAAAAAATTATTCTTTATAAAATGCTCTGCATAGCCTAAAACCTATGATGTAATAATCAGATATAAAATTTGATCCATAGTGTACGAGGTATGTTAAAAAATATGAATTTCGCTCAAGAGTAAAGTACCTTTATATTTCATAATATCGAAAAGTGTTATTAAGAAAAGTTATTTGGAATTAAAAATTATGTTACAATATGCAATTATATTCTTCTAATTGAAAAAAATTAAAAAAATTAAAATTTTTCTCAAATTACGGATACCCTTGGATATCCTACGAATATATTGTTTAAAAATAGTCCTAGAGGTGATTGCAATACATCATTTTAAAGTAAAGAAAATTAGCTTTTTTTATTCCAGAATGTATATACCTAAATGTACAAGAAAAAAAGTCATAATGAGAAATTTAAAAAATAATCATAAAAAATATCAAAAATCATTAAAAGTAGAAAAATCTTGAAAAAGCATAATTTTTTTAAAAATAGTCGTACGACCAAATACAGTAGACCATTTTAAAGAAAATTGACTTCTCTTTCTACTAAATGTACCATTGAATATACCTAGAAATGCGTAGAAAGAAGTTACAGGACAATGTTTGAGAAATAATGGGGAAAATTACTAAAAAATTCTGTGATAGGCAAACTTTGACCTATTGCGAAAACTGTAAATCCTAGAGACTTCTACCAAACGTCATTTTAAAGAGGAAGGATGGAAGTTACTTTTTACTAAAGCAATGTCTATACCTATATCCCTGTGAAAAAAATTATGGGGCATAAAACAAAATTGCTTTCTTTCGTGTTTTTTTCTTGCTTTTCTTTTGAATGTAGTTTTGTAAAAAAAAATACTTTTGACTTTAAATTATGATATTTCGATAGTAAATTTATCCTGGAACAATTTTTCTGTAGAAGTGTCTGTACCAAAAGTGAATGGAATTCACCTTAATTCACCCTGTGCCTGGGACTAATTCACCCCTTTCTCAAAAACGCACCCATTTAAACGCACTCCGCGGTTTTTTTAAATATAGTGGTTCGTTGACCATATGAGACAATAAAATCGCGTTAACATTGTAGTTCCTTTTAGCTCTCTTATTTTGAACATAATCAATAGCCTATTATCTAAGGCTAAGTTTATGGTAAAGCGGTGAGCATAGAGGTTAGCGTAGCGGGTTTCTCGAGGTTCACCTCTATGTGAACAAACGCGTACTTACCGCTTACTGACAACTTCGTAAATTGGTTAAATAATGTGTACTTACCGCTTTGTAACAACTTCGGCACCTATATCTACCTATTACCGCTATCCTCGACGCTCACCGCTTCACTATAAATGCTTCTTTTAAAAGAAAAAAAGTTAAATTGCGAGGAGTAGTTCCTGGGATACAACTGGTCAAAGTTGATCAGTATTTGCGACGAAATATAAACAATAGAATGGTAATATTTGAACCATTATTTTCTTATTTCGGTCCTCTTTCTCCATACAAATTTTCATATGTTCAAGATACTCATAACATACATTAAAATAATAAAAAAAGAATGTGTGTGTACTTTGTACGCACGTAAGAAGTTATACTTCTATTATATGATTTCTTAAAAATAAATATACTTTAAACAGTTTGTTTTATTTTTTTTTAAACATCAAACTAACTTCGTGCTTACCGCTTTCAAAAAAACTCAGGATTGCTCCGGATTCGAACTCAAGACCTCTTGATCTCTATCCGAATGCTATACCAAATACGCTATGAGGACTGTGTCTGTATCGGTTCGGACGTACCTAGGTAATGACAATTAACGGTAACAAACAGACAAGGTGAAGTATAATAAATATACAATAAAATGTTTTAATAATACTCATCTTACTCCTGAGGAAGACAAATCCAAAGACACAAAAATTATAATAAATATATTTACTAAAAACACTAATTAGTCGAGGCATTGAAGCACAAAAAAGGCCTTACTGTCGATTTTTGGCGCAGTAAGACGGATTTGAATGCAGTTTGGTGCGTTGGATTCGTGAGAATGTCAGGAAATTTTGTGAACTAATGTAATGAATAAGAAATCTGAAATTGCATTTGTGCATAAGTAAAATGCATTGTAAAAGTGCATTTTGAAATAGGGAATTATTATAAATTTGCAACTCGGTAAATAGTTGGGCAACATCCCGATTAATTATTTTTAAACATTTTTTAAGTCCATATAATAGTCTAAGATGTCAATAACCATTAATAATAAACAAAAAAATTTTCCTTATGGGGAATCGAACCAAATACTAACACGTCCGTAACTATATACACATACCGCTAGTCTACGCAGACCCTTGCTAGACACGGGCGATATTAGGTATAAATAGTGTGACCAACTAGCCCGAAAAATCCGGGACATGGCCCGAATTACGAAGTTGTGTCCCGGCGCCCCGGACAAGGCTTCCGGGCCATCCGAATTTTCAACTTTTTGGTAAAAATCTATATTTTCGTTTTTATTCTAAGAATTTACATCAAATTAAATTGTTGAGACGAAAAAAAAATTTTTATCGTGGTATAAATTTTAATAGTTCTATGAAAGAAAACGAAAATTGTGGAATTTTTTTATTTGTGTGTTTTAATTATCGTCTTCCGAAAAGACCATTCAAAAACAATAATAATTCATGTCACAATGAATCATGCCTAGGCACGCATGTCGCATCGAACGATGTAATGTAATGATTGCTGATGCATCTTTTTTTTTTCGGTTTTGTCAACTACTTTAAGTAGATAAACCTCTTGAGTTCGTTCGCCAAATATGATTAATTTCCAAACCGTTGCATGCTTTGAGCCAAATTCAACATTTATTTTATTGTCAGTACAGTAATCAGTTTGAATCCGAAAATCGATTAGTGACCATCTCGCAATTATTGTTTTTGACCTGACTTTTTCATTCCAATATATTATTATTGTTAATATGAATATGGAACCAACCCAAGAAAGTAAAAACAGAAAATGATATTGCACTTTCAATAAAATATTGGAAGAAGAATTTCTATTTTTGAAAAAAAAAAGTAACTCTAACAGTGACATGAAGTGTAATACTTGTGGATCGGAATTTTCGATCGCCCACAGTGGTAGAGTGGATATACTAAGTCACATCAAAAGTGAAAAACACCGAAGAGGTATCTGCTCCGCGTCCAGCAGCAAAAAATTGACTCAATTTTTCAAGCCAACAGCTTCATCGATCATTGATTTAGAGACAGCAGCTCGGGAAGGTGTTTGGGTGTATTATTTGATTAAGCCCATCAAAAATATCATTGTCAACATAAAAATGTTCAATAACCAATAAAATGATGATATTAGAGTCCTATATTTAAAAAAATAACAAATGGCCCGATTTTCATTCAAAAGTCCCGGATTTTAGGTATTTTTTTCAGCATTCTCCCGGATTCGACTGAATTGGAGTTGGTCACACTAGGTATAAAAAAATAAATAGGTAAGTAAAAATTGTAAAGAAAATTACTACATACTTAAATGTATTATAAAATTATTAATATATTCCTTAATTTTAGAAGAAACATTTGTAAATAGGTACATTTATACAAAACATTCGTAAACACAAAAGCATGTAGGTACCTGCACATAATAATTGCCTATTTCAAAATGCACTTTTGAAATGCATTTTTCTTATGCACAAATGCAATTTGAGATTTCTTATTTATTACATTAGTTCACAAAATTTCCTGACATTCTCACGAATCCAACGCACCAATCCGCATTAAAATCCGTCTTACTTCAAAAAAATCGACACTTTAATCCTTCAATGCCTCGACTAAATATAGTCTTTTCACACCTTTTCTTGCACTGATATATTTATACATAACTAGAAAGATTTAGCAACTAAGTACATACTGTCTGTGTGCGCATGCGCGCAGTATTATGAAATTTTACTCTCAATCGCGCCTAAAGAAGTATAACTTCAAAAACGATCGGAATCGCGCGATTATTTGGTGTAAAATACCAAAAATACCAAAAAAAAACTAAGTTTCCAACTAGGACCCAATCCGTAAAAAAATTCCTTGGACTGCAAAAGTCTCAAACGAAGAAGTGTTTAGGCGAATTGGATATTGCAGAAAGCTTATGAACACAATTAAAATAAGAAAAACATCGTATCTGGGTTACTTCGTAAAAACATCGTAACGAGGTTACAAAAATTACCATCAAGCTGAAAATTGGCAGGATTGTTCAAAATACCATCATAAATGATATCTAAATAGTCCTCATAAATCCGACCCGAGCTAAAAAATTTACGCGGGGTCAAAGGTCACCAAATATAGTTTTTAGCGATTTTCAACGAAACGGTAAGTTTTATCACAAAATTAGTTCTAACAGAAAATGTAAAATAGATAATTATCTATGAAAAAGTCTTGTTACTTTTTTTCCTAAGAGCCACCATTTTTGAGATACAGCGATTCAAAAAGTTGTAATCGTCATAATATGCGCACACGTTTCCACACCACCTTTGACGTAGTGTACTTAGCGCGTTTTTTAACGTGGTTTCCCCAGTATAGTAGGCCTATTCCACGAATCTGTTATGATTGTTTAATTTGAAGCTACTGAATAATAATTGATATTGGCAAGGGTTAATAATGATAAAAGTTATAAAAAGCGGTATAAATTAATAAAAAAAAAGGGAAATTTATCCAACTGTTTGACAAGTTTGCTACCTCTTATCCTTGTTCTTCTTCTTAACCTTCTAGTTCTTCTTCTTCTTGTCCATCCTGGGTGCAAGTAAATTGCCCCAATAATGACTCATCGCATGGCTGCTTCATAGAATCAAATGAATCCTCAATTGTTGGTGACTTAACATTGGAGCACGACCGTTTTGACAATTAGTGCATGCTACCGAACAAAATAGTCCAACTTTTTTGCAATCACATTTAGCGCTGCATCCCTTGTACAGTTGCAAAAAATGGTGTTCAGGAGTTTTTCCGGCGCAGGTGGGAGTAAAGTTTGAATAGGTTCTAATGAACTGTCGACTAATTTCCATCCCCAGTCTTTTGGATCTAGCTGATAACCAAGTTTTATTATTATTATTAGTTAGAATTAGTTTTTTTTAACTTCAGCACATTCAAGTAATAACACGTATTTTCACTCCGGAGTAGTACTCAAAACTAATTACCTAATACCTCGAGGGTGTCATCTACCTGAAGGTTTTCGCCACCCAGGAAGATAACGGTGTAATTTGCATAATAGTAAACAAACTAAATTTGCATAAAGTTTATTGTATATTGGAATGTTTATTAGTACCTACTTAGCAATAAACATTTTGCCTAGAAATTTGGCTTTTATTATTATGTTCAAACCTTTCTGAGAAAAGAATAGGTAGGGTCATTAGATTAGCCGACGTACTGATAGAACGTGTTTATTCCGACAAAACCCATCTTTACAAATTGAATAAGACGCATTATTAAGAAGAATTATTATAAGTTAATACTTTGTCATATCAATTTATTATTTTTGTTGGAAATAAGCCGTAAAATTGAAATAATAATTCTTATTATTTTCGCGTTACATTCACTTTGTAAAGATTTTTCTGTTGGCACTGTAATATAATACAGCTTATACATTGCATCCCTCGGTAGACCGCAAGCTGTATAGTAGAAACATTATCATACTTATAATATCTTATATTATTATGTGTAATTAAGTCAAGTTGACCGATAGAATATTATGCTTACTTGTATTACAGCTTCAGTGATGTATATACGTGGTGTACTAATACATACTATGACGATTAGAACTCTTTCAACTCTTTGAACCGTCCTATCTCAAAAACGGTGGCTCTTACGAAAAAAAGTATTAAAATATTTTTTATAGATAAATATCTAATCTACATTTTTTGTTCGAACTTATTTTATGATAAACTTACCGTTTCGCTGAAAATCGCTAAAAACCATATTTGGTAACCTTTGACCCCGCGTAAATTTTTTAGCTCGGGTCGGATTTATGAGGACTTTTTAGATTTTATTTATGATGGTATTTTGAACAATCCTGGCAATTTTCAGCTTGATGGTAATTATTGTAACCTCACTCCTATTTTTAAGTCTAACTAGACCGGTCTATCTGCTACACAATCATTATGCAAGGAAGAGTAGAGGGAAGAAAAGACTTGGGAAGACAGAAGAAATCTTGGATGAGGGATATCAGAGGTTGGACTAACCTCAGTGTTAAACAGATATTTTACCTTCTAAGAAATATAATACACTTTTATTTAAATTAAACTTATGTTTTACCGAGTTTGGTGCACGGCACACATTTCTATGATTCACCCTGTATTTATGGTTTAATAAACCCACATGATTCATTATTAATTCGCCAGACAATAAATTTGGAAAAATACCTGTTATAAAATTATTTTTTCCGCATATATCCGGTTGTAAATCAAATAAGACGATTCGTGGGTTGGCAAAAAAGTAATTGGAATAGTTTAACCACAAATATGTA
Organism: Diabrotica virgifera virgifera; assembly: GCF_917563875.1. Taxonomy (NCBI): domain Eukaryota; kingdom Metazoa; phylum Arthropoda; class Insecta; order Coleoptera; family Chrysomelidae; genus Diabrotica; species Diabrotica virgifera. The sequence continues at coordinate 173,972,266 of NC_065450.1, read as the reverse complement.
GAAAAAACTAGGACTCATATCAGCTTCTTAGAAAAAACTCAACTTTACGTAATGTAATAACAAATAATAACTGGTTTCTACTAGGAGATTTGTTCAAGTTGTCGCTTAGAATGAGATATTAATTATATAGATACACCATTATTCGAAATTACACAACTGCCTTCACCGTTTTCTTCTTTTTCTTATATTTATTGGCTGCTAATAACAAAATTAGGGTTAATGGTTTTCTAAACTGACCAATTGTAGTGTTTACAATGCATTTATTGGCAATAGGCATGTTAAAACATCGGCAATTTGCAAATTAGCACCTTCTAGATAAATGATTGTTGTTTTGGCCAAAAGAACAATTAAAGTATATTATAAAGGAATAAAATAAATACACATAAATAGGGGCCTCAGACAGGGTGACACAATCTCACCGAACCTTTTCAATCAGGCTCGAAAGGTATTTTTAAAAGATTAGAATGGGAAGAAAAAGGTATAAAAATTTGTGGACAACGCTTGAACCATCTAAGCTACGCTGATGACATATTATTGATAACCGATAAAAAAGAAGAATTGTTTGAAATGATGAAAGAACTGAACATAGAAGCTGGAAAGATAGGACTTAATATGAATTATAGCAAGACTAAAAAATACAGATGAGGACATCCTGGATAAATTATAAAACTTAACAAGAAAAACCGAACAGCAGAGATCAAAAGACTAGTTTGACTAGCATGGGCGGCATTTGGCAAAGTAAGCTACATCCTTAAAAAGCAAAAATATCCACATCTTAAGACCAAGGTATACAATCAATGCGAACTCGTACTCCATGTTCCCACTTAGGGTTCGAAAACGTGGACGTTTACCAAAGCAAACATGGACAAAATCACAAAAGCGCAAAGAGCAATGGAAAGAAAAATGTTGCACATACGACTAATGGATAAAAAGAGAAACGAGTGGGTAAGAGAGAAAACCAAACTTAGGGATGTTAGACAAGAAGTTGCAAAATTGAAATGGAGATTTGCCATAATTGATGCACAATATAAGACAAAAAGAAGACCAGTGGAACAAAATTCTTATAAATTGGATACCGTGGGAATATAAACGAAGCAGAGGAAGGCCACAAATAAGATGGGCAGATGATGTCAAGGAGCACGTGGGCTCTAGGTGTATGACTGTGGCGGCAGATATAGAAGAATGGAAAAGGATTGGGGAGGCCTATGTCCAAAGATGGACCGAAGGAGGATAATTAGATAGATAGATAGATAAATTATAGTTAAGACAAATAATTGATATTTAAAATACCGTAACCATCAAACCAGAATGTTTTGATCACATTAGATGTGAAAATTTTTTTAAATTGATAAAATTCACCAATAAACATTTTTAGTAAACTTATAACTACAAGTTGGTAAAAATAGGGTCGGACTGGTACGATGAGGAATGTGCACAAGCAACACAAAGAAAAAATTAAGCATATGCAAGGCTCCCAGCACGAAGAATGAGACAAGTAGAAGAAGGATATAGGCAGCTGAGACGAGACGAAAAACGAATACTGAAAAGACAGAAGATAGCCTTAGCTACCTACAGTCGGAAAAATGAAAAAATACCCATGCGTCATCAATGATATGCATACGAATCAAATCAAAAATTTCTAGTCAAAACAAAGTCTAAACTAAGTTAATACTGAAAATAAACGGATGTGACTACTACCCCACCGTACGATCTTTCGCTACGTAAGAATGTGTCAAAAAAATTTTGTGATGTTATTCTTTTTCTGATAATATATATTTATTGGTGATTATTTTTTTCACATGTCAAATTCTGACGTTTTTGCTTTTTCAGCCAATCACCACGCGTCGTTTTAGCCAATCATTGAGTGTAATACTGATAAAACAGCCTCTTCCGTAAAAAAATTCCTTGGACTGCAAAAGTCTCAAACGAAGAAGTGTTTAGGCGAATTGGATATTGCAGAAAGCTTATGAACACAATTAAAATAAGAAAAACATCGTATCTGGGTTACTTCGTAAAAACATCGTAACGAGGTTACAAAAATTACCATCAAGCTGAAAATTGGCAGGATTGTTCAAAATACCATCATAAATGATATCTAAATAGTCCTCATAAATCCGACCCGAGCTAAAAAATTTACGCGGGGTCAAAGGTCACCAAATATAGTTTTTAGCGATTTTCAACGAAACGGTAAGTTTTATCACAAAATTAGTTCTAACAGAAAATGTAAAATAGATAATTATCTATGAAAAAGTCTTGTTACTTTTTTTCCTAAGAGCCACCATTTTTGAGATACAGCGATTCAAAAAGTTGTAATCGTCATAATATGCGCACACGTTTCCACACCACCTTTGACGTAGTGTACTTAGCGCGTTTTTTAACGTGGTTTCCCCAGTATAGTAGGCCTATTCCACGAATCTGTTATGATTGTTTAATTTGAAGCTACTGAATAATAATTGATATTGGCAAGGGTTAATAATGATAAAAGTTATAAAAAGCGGTATAAATTAATAAAAAAAAAGGGAAATTTATCCAACTGTTTGACAAGTTTGCTACCTCTTATCCTTGTTCTTCTTCTTAACCTTCTAGTTCTTCTTCTTCTTGTCCATCCTGGGTGCAAGTAAATTGCCCCAATAATGACTCATCGCATGGCTGCTTCATAGAATCAAATGAATCCTCAATTGTTGGTGACTTAACATTGGAGCACGACCGTTTTGACAATTAGTGCATGCTACCGAACAAAATAGTCCAACTTTTTTGCAATCACATTTAGCGCTGCATCCCTTGTACAGTTGCAAAAAATGGTGTTCAGGAGTTTTTCCGGCGCAGGTGGGAGTAAAGTTTGAATAGGTTCTAATGAACTGTCGACTAATTTCCATCCCCAGTCTTTTGGATCTAGCTGATAACCAAGTTTTATTATTATTATTAGTTAGAATTAGTTTTTTTTAACTTCAGCACATTCAAGTAATAACACGTATTTTCACTCCGGAGTAGTACTCAAAACTAATTACCTAATACCTCGAGGGTGTCATCTACCTGAAGGTTTTCGCCACCCAGGAAGATAACGGTGTAATTTGCATAATAGTAAACAAACTAAATTTGCATAAAGTTTATTGTATATTGGAATGTTTATTAGTACCTACTTAGCAATAAACATTTTGCCTAGAAATTTGGCTTTTATTATTATGTTCAAACCTTTCTGAGAAAAGAATAGGTAGGGTCATTAGATTAGCCGACGTACTGATAGAACGTGTTTATTCCGACAAAACCCATCTTTACAAATTGAATAAGACGCATTATTAAGAAGAATTATTATAAGTTAATACTTTGTCATATCAATTTATTATTTTTGTTGGAAATAAGCCGTAAAATTGAAATAATAATTCTTATTATTTTCGCGTTACATTCACTTTGTAAAGATTTTTCTGTTGGCACTGTAATATAATACAGCTTATACATTGCATCCCTCGGTAGACCGCAAGCTGTATAGTAGAAACATTATCATACTTATAATATCTTATATTATTATGTGTAATTAAGTCAAGTTGACCGATAGAATATTATGCTTACTTGTATTACAGCTTCAGTGATGTATATACGTGGTGTACTAATACATACTATGACGATTAGAACTCTTTCAACTCTTTGAACCGTCCTATCTCAAAAACGGTGGCTCTTACGAAAAAAAGTATTAAAATATTTTTTATAGATAAATATCTAATCTACATTTTTTGTTCGAACTTATTTTATGATAAACTTACCGTTTCGCTGAAAATCGCTAAAAACCATATTTGGTAACCTTTGACCCCGCGTAAATTTTTTAGCTCGGGTCGGATTTATGAGGACTTTTTAGATTTTATTTATGATGGTATTTTGAACAATCCTGGCAATTTTCAGCTTGATGGTAATTATTGTAACCTCACTCCTATTTTTAAGTCTAACTAGACCGGTCTATCTGCTACACAATCATTATGCAAGGAAGAGTAGAGGGAAGAAAAGACTTGGGAAGACAGAAGAAATCTTGGATGAGGGATATCAGAGGTTGGACTAACCTCAGTGTTAAACAGATATTTTACCTTCTAAGAAATATAATACACTTTTATTTAAATTAAACTTATGTTTTACCGAGTTTGGTGCACGGCACACATTTCTATGATTCACCCTGTATTTATGGTTTAATAAACCCACATGATTCATTATTAATTCGCCAGACAATAAATTTGGAAAAATACCTGTTATAAAATTATTTTTTCCGCATATATCCGGTTGTAAATCAAATAAGACGATTCGTGGGTTGGCAAAAAAGTAATTGGAATAGTTTAACCACAAATATGTAGAAAAAACTAGGACTCATATCAGCTTCTTAGAAAAAACTCAACTTTACGTAATGTAATAACAAATAATAACTGGTTTCTACTAGGAGATTTGTTCAAGTTGTCGCTTAGAATGAGATATTAATTATATAGATACACCATTATTCGAAATTACACAACTGCCTTCACCGTTTTCTTCTTTTTCTTATATTTATTGGCTGCTAATAACAAAATTAGGGTTAATGGTTTTCTAAACTGACCAATTGTAGTGTTTACAATGCATTTATTGGCAATAGGCATGTTAAAACATCGGCAATTTGCAAATTAGCACCTTCTAGATAAATGATTGTTGTTTTGGCCAAAAGAACAATTAAAGTATATTATAAAGGAATAAAATAAATACACATAAATAGGGGCCTCAGACAGGGTGACACAATCTCACCGAACCTTTTCAATCAGGCTCGAAAGGTATTTTTAAAAGATTAGAATGGGAAGAAAAAGGTATAAAAATTTGTGGACAACGCTTGAACCATCTAAGCTACGCTGATGACATATTATTGATAACCGATAAAAAAGAAGAATTGTTTGAAATGATGAAAGAACTGAACATAGAAGCTGGAAAGATAGGACTTAATATGAATTATAGCAAGACTAAAAAATACAGATGAGGACATCCTGGATAAATTATAAAACTTAACAAGAAAAACCGAACAGCAGAGATCAAAAGACTAGTTTGACTAGCATGGGCGGCATTTGGCAAAGTAAGCTACATCCTTAAAAAGCAAAAATATCCACATCTTAAGACCAAGGTATACAATCAATGCGAACTCGTACTCCATGTTCCCACTTAGGGTTCGAAAACGTGGACGTTTACCAAAGCAAACATGGACAAAATCACAAAAGCGCAAAGAGCAATGGAAAGAAAAATGTTGCACATACGACTAATGGATAAAAAGAGAAACGAGTGGGTAAGAGAGAAAACCAAACTTAGGGATGTTAGACAAGAAGTTGCAAAATTGAAATGGAGATTTGCCATAATTGATGCACAATATAAGACAAAAAGAAGACCAGTGGAACAAAATTCTTATAAATTGGATACCGTGGGAATATAAACGAAGCAGAGGAAGGCCACAAATAAGATGGGCAGATGATGTCAAGGAGCACGTGGGCTCTAGGTGTATGACTGTGGCGGCAGATATAGAAGAATGGAAAAGGATTGGGGAGGCCTATGTCCAAAGATGGACCGAAGGAGGATAATTAGATAGATAGATAGATAAATTATAGTTAAGACAAATAATTGATATTTAAAATACCGTAACCATCAAACCAGAATGTTTTGATCACATTAGATGTGAAAATTTTTTTAAATTGATAAAATTCACCAATAAACATTTTTAGTAAACTTATAACTACAAGTTGGTAAAAATAGGGTCGGACTGGTACGATGAGGAATGTGCACAAGCAACACAAAGAAAAAATTAAGCATATGCAAGGCTCCCAGCACGAAGAATGAGACAAGTAGAAGAAGGATATAGGCAGCTGAGACGAGACGAAAAACGAATACTGAAAAGACAGAAGATAGCCTTAGCTACCTACAGTCGGAAAAATGAAAAAATACCCATGCGTCATCAATGATATGCATACGAATCAAATCAAAAATTTCTAGTCAAAACAAAGTCTAAACTAAGTTAATACTGAAAATAAACGGATGTGACTACTACCCCACCGTACGATCTTTCGCTACGTAAGAATGTGTCAAAAAAATTTTGTGATGTTATTCTTTTTCTGATAATATATATTTATTGGTGATTATTTTTTTCACATGTCAAATTCTGACGTTTTTGCTTTTTCAGCCAATCACCACGCGTCGTTTTAGCCAATCATTGAGTGTAATACTGATAAAACAGCCTCTTCCTTGATAAAACAGTCTCTTCCCTGATAAAACTTAAGGTACCCTAAATTTCACATAATACCTGTGTTTACTAACTTAATTTATGAACAGCCCTGGTACATAGATATTTAAAAACACTAACCACGATATACTCAGATTTTCTACAGTTTTTATTTTCAAAATAAATATTTCTAAACTTTTCATAAACGTCAAACAGAACCGATGTAAACCGTACACAGAACACATAACTAATTCTTCTATTTTGTTGCCGATTTCAACAAACCAGTGTTATCACATAAAAGCCAAGTTACCATGAAAACAGTAATATTAGCTCTAACATCTTAAGAACATTCTTAGATAATTGGCCAGATTCTATAAATATATATACAGATGCATCTAAGACGTTAGTTGGCACTGGATGTGCCTTTTTCATACCTGCTACTAAAACAGAAAAAATATTTAAGTTAGGCCATGATTTTTCTATCTTCAGTGCTGAAGCCATAGCAATTTATGAGGCCCTGCAATATTTTAAAGAATCAGAAGATATATCTGCAACAATTATTTCCGATTCACTCTCTGTTCTTCTTGCTATTCAAACTATAGATTTTCCCAATAACAATTCAAATATTTATATCTTACTAATTAATAAAATCCTTTTTGAAATTCATAAAAATAAAAGAAGAGTGAACATTTTATGGGTTAAGGCTCATATAGGACTAACGCATAATGAATATGTTCATAGTTTGGCTAAAAAAGCTATTGAATATGGTACTTCACATAATAGTAAGTTTTGCATATCTGACTTAGTTAACACTATTAAGCATCGAGTTAAAAATCAGTGGAGTCAATCATGGCGAGATCTTTGTAAACAATCCAAATCTCAGTATTCACTGATTCAACCTTCTGTTCCAAATATATATTGGTTTAAAAATTATGTAGTACCTCGAAGATATATAACAACATTAATTAGAATGAAGTTTGGACATGCATGTTTCCCTCTACATCTAGCAAGAATTAAAGTTTTTGATTCAAATCTTTGTACAGAATGTCAGAAGGTTGGTGACTTAAATCATACCATCTTTGAGTGCGCAAAATATATTCCATGCACATATAATTTAATCCAAGATTTAATAAAATGTAATGTTTTTCCACCTTTCAATGTATCCTATCTATTGTCTCTGAACAGCAAGAACATATATGATTGTTTAATGAAATTTATCTGTGAAACTAAAATTATCCTCTAAACTTATTAATCCTGATAATTTGGTATATTATGTACATATGAAAAAAGAAGAAGAAGAAGATACATAATGGAAAATGTGGTGAGCAACTTGGACAGTCCATAGCGGCCAGCTTTTGAACTGAGTAGAGAGCTGTAGAAGAGTTTGCTATGGAACTCTAAGGACCTCATTGCCTTCCTTATGTATGAACAGAAAACAAGAAAAGTTGTGACTGGCTAAATGACACCCAAGTCTATGCCATAAAAAAAAAATCACATAAAAGGATTCGAATATTTACAACGTAATATTTTGGAACAATAGTTACTTTTAAAATACACATTATATTAGTAGAATTAGTAAAATAGTTCTAAAATTACATTCTCCTATTTTATTATTACAAAAACACGGGTGAATAATAATTAAATAAAATGCATTCACCTGGGGGTTAGGCAAAACCAATTACACCACTGCACTGTGGTGAACTCACCCAGCGTAGCTGGGTAAGACCACGAAGCAAGTAGACCGCGCAATTTTGACCGATTTAAATTTTCGCGATTTAACATCGTCATAATTTAATTTAAACAAAATGGACGTTAGCGTTAGATTTGGTGACAATAATCATGAATAAATTAAAGATTTGTTAAAAAATAATACGCCTCAAAATACAATTAAGACAAAAAGGTCTGTTTGGACACAATTTGAGGAATTTTGCACAGTAAGGAACTATCAGTTGAATGATAATACAAGTATTCAAGAAATTGCAAAAGTTCTTGAAGATTGGGGAATGAATATGAAGAAAATGAATGGTGAATATTACAAGGAATACTCTGTTTAAACTATTTGGAATGTAACAGCCAAAATGATTCAAGAAAAAATTTTTTCAGAGTTTAATATAAGTTTTAACCCGTTTATCGACATTGAATTTAAGAAGGCAAGAGACGTGAGAAATGCAAAAAGGAAAGAGTTACAAAGTCGTCCCGAAAAAAAAAACAAAGTGCTATAGCGCTGGATGAAAAAGAGTATTTGAGTATTATAGACTCGTGCGATGAAAATAATCCGCTAGGATTAGAGATGAAATTTTTTCATGTCGTCTCTTACGAGTTAGCATGGCGCGGTGGTGAGGGTGTTCATTGTAGAATTGATTATTTCAAATATGAAATAAATAATGCCGGCAAAGAAACAGGAAGGATTGAATATAATCCAATTTTTACCAAAAACATGCCAAGGTGGTCAAAAAAAGTGTTCGGATTCAAAATGGCTGACACCAAACATTAAATATCCAGAAAGGTGCCCAATAAGACTATATAAAAAGATCATGGAGAAGCGTGGTAAAAATATTACCAGCGATAGATTTCTCCTTACTAGAGATGCATCAAGTCAAACTAGTTTGATTTTACTCAACAAACTTGACTTGACTTGAAAATCAAACTTTTTGTATAAAAAAGTTTGACTTGACTTGATTTCGATATCTTTAGGTTTGACTTGAATTCAAACATCTTCAAACAGTTTGAAAAGTTTGAATATTACGCAACGTGTTTATTTGTTCAGTGGCGGATCAACGGGGGGGGGAGTAATGGGTGGGGGAGGGGTAGGGGAAACCCCCAATCCCAACAAGGTCCAAAAAAATTTTTTTGACAAATTTCAATAAACAGAAATGTATTGGCTGATATGATATTTAAACCGCAGACAGACAAATAAAACCCAATAAGCGCGCCAGTTAGGATAATAATTATTAAGAAAGCTTATAGCGTTTTATAGTATGATACAATTGATCCAAAGAATGGCATAAACCAGACATCCAAAGTGAAAGTTATCATCTAACACCAAATTGTTCTATATGGTCCACATAATGTTCAGAAAAAAGTCACACCATTTTGAGCGTCGGGTTTGAAGGGAAGAGAGGGGAGAAATCGGTAAATTCGTAGTTTTTTACGTTTTTCGTCAATATTTTTAAAACTATGCGATTTAGCATGAACAACCTTTTATAAAAAAATGTTCTACATTCAATTTGAAATAAAAGAGGCCCATTGCATAATCCTTCTAAAATGAACGGTTCCAAAGTTACGGAGGTAGTATAGTGTGGTATAGTGTGGTATATAACTGGTCAAAAAAAGGCCCTAACCCAAACATCCAAAGAAAGATTCTTCCTCCAACACCAAATTGTTCTATATGGTCCACATATTGTGCAGTAAAAAGTTACACCATTTTGAGCGTCCGGGTTGGAGGGGAGATTGGGGAGAAATCGGTAAATTAGTATTTTTTTTACGTTTTTCGTCAATATTTCTAAAACTATACTTTAGCGTAAACAATGTTCTATACAATTCTACATAAAATTTAAAACAAAAAAGGTCCTATATATAATTGTTATATAATCAACGCTTCCAGAGTTACGGAGAGTAAAAAGTGGAGGTTTTCGATATTTTTTATATTTTTTGGGCAATTGATGATGATTGTGGGTGGTGAGGTTGACGTTTCTTCGAGAGCTTATCACTAACATGCCACTGAAATAGCAAATTTTATTTACAAAACACAATCCTGTTAAAGAAAATTTCTTTCATCAGTAATAATATTATAAATTTCCCAAGAAATATAAAAAGTATCGAAAACTTCCACTTTTCACCCTCCGTAACTCCGGAACCGTTGATTTTATAACAAATATGGATAGGACTTTTTTGTTTTAAATTTTATGTAGAATCCTTTAGAAACCGCATAGTTTTAGAAATATTGACGAAAAACGTAAAAATCGCCGAATTGACCGTTTTCTTCCCCCTCACCCCCCAAACCCGACGCTGAAAACGGTGTGTGTGACTTTTTTCTTACCATTATGTGGACCATATAGAACAATTTGGTGTTGGAGGATAACTTTCACTTTGGATGTCTGGGTTTGGGTCTAGTTATAAGTTATACCATACTATTAATGCATATTTATACATTAATTTTTTAAAAATTTAAACCCAACATTTGTAGCCTGTCTCCGAAAGAAATTTAAATTGTAGATAAATGTAGGTAAAACCATATAGACCTGGATCCCGCGTACCAAAAAAAAGTTGATTAATAGCAAGCTGAAAATTTGTTAATAGATTAACGGTGTCTAGTCAGAGAAACTTTCATGTATGGGAACACCGGAACAGGGGAAGTTTTAATTGTGGAACAGGTTAAAAATTTGGAACGTCAGACTACGTAAACGTTCCATGTATTTTGTCGGATAGAACTTCCGATTGATTAACATCCAATTGATTTGTTACCCTTTCATTAAACTGTCATGCAAAAATCAGACTGGTGTTTATCACCAACTGGGCATTTTAATGAGTGGAACATGAAGAACATGTCAAATGACATGACAGGAATCATGTTGGTTAGTAATAGCAGTCTGATTTTTGCATGAGAGTTTAATGAAAGGGTAACAAATCAATTGGATGTTATGTCCGACAAAATACATGGGACGTTTTCGTAATCTGACGTTCCAAATTATTAAACTGTTCCACAATTAAAACTTCTACCGTTCCAGTGTTCCCGTACATCTAAGTTTGTCCGACTAGGCACCGTTAAGCTATTAACAAATTTTCGGCTTGCTATGAATCAACTTTTTTTGGTACGCAGGATCCAGGTCCAATAACCCAATGGTTAGTTTTGAATTTTAAAGAAATACCAACAAATATACAGCAATACGTTTGTAATATCTAATAGTATTGTATTTTCGAGTGAACTAGCAGATTGGTATGTAACCAGATGTTTTTCTAACTGGCCCTTAAATGCCTTTTTTAATAAAAGAAAGTCATAAAAATTCCAAATCATTTTATTTTGAGCTGTCCATTGAGACACATGTTACTGTGCTTGACTGCTAAATACAAATTTTAAGATTTTTCACTTGAATACTATTTTGTCGTATTGTCACATGAGCGGAGGTGAGGGGCAATATAATACAATCCAGGGGTTCTATGTAAAATATAAACGAAAGGTGAAAGGGTGGAAGATTGTGATTCGGTAGTTTTTTTTATTTAAGTTAAAAAAACAATGTTACGTAATAGTGATGTAACGAATATTCGTATTCGTATTCGCATTCGGGAATATCCGCATCTTTTTGCATATTCGCATTCGCATTCGCAAAATTTGTGCGAATGTTTTGCGAATATGAATATCAGAGAAGAGAAATAATAATTTGAAAATAAAGTTAGATTATTAAAATCAAAATCCATTCTCTTTCTCATTTTTTTATTAAAGAAAGGTAACTTAACCTCGTATAATCAGATTATCAGCCTTCACGTTGTTTTATTATTTGGCATAATGTAATAAAGCTTAAGATTCAGATTGATTTACACTAAATATCAATTAACCTCTCATTACAAACTTAGAGAACATTTCAAAAATAAAAACAAATTAAAAAAAACTGAGCATTCGCATTCGCATCCGCATTCGCGAATGTCGTTATTAGATATTCGCATTCGCATTCGTATTCGCGAATGTTCAAAAAATGACATTTGTTACATCACTATTACGTAATGCGCTGTTCGAACCATCCTACCCCCTCCCCGTGTAACGCGCCGTAACGTTTTACATGACTCCCCCCCCCCAACTTGCGTTACGTAATACTTGAACCTGAACGCTCCCAAAGTAGATTAAATTACACTTTGTATGATAAAAAACTATCCAACGAATTCTTTGTTTTAATCTAGTAACACTCAGATATAAAAAATTTATGTGGATAAAACGAAACTTGCCAGCAAGCAGTTTAAGCATTCAGGAATCATTTTCAAGAAATTTAAATTTACGACCCTATTTTGATTATAATCGCTTCCCGTATTAAGTTACTTTTATGTGGCACTCATTGTATTATTAATTTTCTTATCTTAATTGGCAACTAACATGTCAATCTCAGCGAAAAAGTATATCTACTAAATAAATTATTTTTCAAACTCTTTCAAACTAGTTTGACAAACAGTTTGAATTTTCAAACCTGTACGATTGACCAGTTTGACTTGACTTGAAATATTTGTCAGAAGGATTGACTTGAGTTTGACTTGAAATTAAGTCAAACTCAAGTCAAGTACAAACATTCAAGTCAAACTTGTGCAACTCTACCTTACCCCAAATCCATACTGGCAAACAGGTAATGGAATATGATATAAAAATACTCCCATTGGACCAAATGAAATGGCTAAATGGTTGAAGAACTCTGCAAAAAAATGCGGATTGGACACACAAAACCGAAAAATAACAAATCATTCAAGCCGATCCAGTGTAGTATCTCATCTTGTTAAGGCAGGAATTCAAGAACAGGAGGCAATAAAAATAACTGGACATGCCACAGCTTCTTCGTTAAAACCTTATTTACAAGTTAATGAAGAACATCATAAAAAATTATTAATAAACTTAGAACAACTACTACAACTGAGTGCATTGTCAGTACATCAACTGCGACTGTAATTAATGATACTGAAAGTGACGACAGATTAGACGTTACGAACGACATTGGAAAATCTCATATTAGTTATAAAAATTGGGTTTTTAATAATTGTTCATTTTCGATTTAAACAGTTTTTTATGTATTAACAATATAATAAATAAATTGGTTCATTTTTAAATCATAAAATAATTTATCTATAACCTACTTAAGACATTGATCCTAGTTGTCTTAAAAATATTTCACAGATGCCCGTATTTACTAATAATACATATTGGTTCACAAAATAATCTTTTCAAATACCACTCGTCCTCTAAATTTTGCTTGATAATTTTTTTCGTTTTCATACTTAAACTTCTTTATTTAGGGTAAAATCACTCAAACAAACCGAAATGAATAAAATCACTCGTCCTTCGGACTCGTGATTTTATCATTCGGTTTGTTTTCGTAATTTTAACAAATAAAGAAGTTTTTGTGAAAACAAAAAAATTTATCGATAAAATTTAGAGGACTCGTGGTATTACCTTTGATAAATATTACTATTACTACCGTAATGAATTATTTGATATAGATTACTAATACAAAAATAATGAGTAAGCAAATCTAGTATTATGAATTTCTCCATGTTAAAGTTGCCAGTGGACGTAAATAGTAACAGGAATTTAAAAAAGCATTAATGTCAGCTGCATTAAGTGATTAAAATGAAAGTAAACTTAATTAATTCAGATCATTAGCTATCCAGATCATTTTCCAGACATTATTTGCAAATAAATGCACATTCATAAAAATATACTAAAATCTGTAATTTCATACACTATGACTGAAAAGCTAGAGTAATATGTACACGTTTGGAGAACTGATAGACAGAAGTTAACCATATTGACAGATGATTACTTACAAATTTTATTGACGTATTTTAATTAAATAAATACTTACCAAACCAAGAATACAATATAATATCAAAATATCTTTTAAAAGAACTGAATTTACTCAACTAAATACGACTGATAATTAAAATTTATAAACTCTACCGAACCTAACCCAGTTTCACTGTCAAAGTGACAGAAATCGAATCAGTCAGATTATAGTTGACCAGCACGATTACTCGAATAGTAGTTTATATAATCATTATCTCTACTCATGTTGAATGTTTTTCTAAGAATGACATTAGAAGCACAGAAATAGTCAAGTGTGAGTTTAAATTGTCTACTAAATTAATATAACTACATTGAACAATTCTATCGCCGTCTCACTCTGTCAATTATAAATATGTAACTGCGTATGTCTTGGATAATGTTTTTGCTTTGTAGACAACACTTAATAATCAATCTCTCTCGTTTGTTATTTATAGAAAAAGGCAGCAAATCAAAAATACGTGCTTGATATGATCGTTCATGGGTACCTATTCTTTCATTTTTCCGACTGTAAAGATTTTCTAGAACAAATTTGTATAGTACTATATAAACATCAAATGGAGCACTAATCGCCACCGAGGAGTATGAAGCGACAAAAATTATTTCTATCTAACAATAAAACACTGAAAACGTTTGTTTTCTATACTTCCACAAAATTTATTATAACTATGTGACTACAGCTGTTTCGGCAGAGTGCCCTTCTCAAGTGATTTAGTTTACTATGTGTTTGCCATTTTAAAGTCTTTAACTGAAGAGTTTGATGAGTGGGGAGCTGTTTGTCTCGAGTTGGTCATTCAGAGTTATATCTGTATTTTTTAATTTATTAATTTCCATATATTATAATAAAGATAGCTTAAGGCCTTTATTTTGAATATGCAGAATTTGAAACTCTTTATTAAAAGAATGATTATGATCTAGAAGGTGAAGTGCGTGTGTAGAAGTGTCTGTTTTTCTATTGTTGAAAGCCCTTTTGTGTTCTGCTATTCGTTTGTCAAAGGTTCTGCCAGTCTGACCGATGTAAGTTTTCGGACAGTCACCACAAGGTAGTTTGTAGACACCACTCTGTAGTTGTTTTCTTTTTCGGCTCTTATTGTTCTTAATATATTTGCTTAAGTTGTTGTTAGTTCTGAAAGCTGGTGTTATTCCTTTCTTTTTTGTGTATCTGGCTATTTTTGTTGTTATCTTGCCAGTATATGTGATAGAGCAGAAGGTACTGGGTTCTTTCTGTGGTGGTGGATATACTAATTTTAGGGCTTTCTTATGGAGTTTTTGGTTTAAAATTTTATTAATTTTTTGTTAGTTATAGCCATTGTTTACTGCTATTTGTTTAATGATGTTCAGTTCTATTTCAAAGTTATTTTTTGACATGGGAATTTCTCTCAATCTATGTATCATGCTATGGTAGGCTGCTAATTTGTATTGTGTAGGATGCGATGATGAATTGTGTATAGTTGTGTCAGTATGAGTAGGTTTATGATATACGGAGAACTCATGTTTGTTGTGTAGCCTGGTAATTGTTACATCTAGAAGTCCATAAACTTTCTAGTTTGACATCGGTCAAACTGGCAGAACCTTTGACAAACGAAGCTATTTTTATTAGGATCTATGGAAATTAATAAATTAAAAAATACATATATAATTCTGAATGACCAACTCGAGACAAACAGCTCCCCACTCCTCAACCCCTTCAGTTAAAGACTTTAAAAAGGCAAACATATAGTAAAGTAAATCACTTGAGAAAGGCACTCTGCCGAAACAGCTATAGTCACATAGTTATAATAAATTTTGTAGAAGTATAGAAAACAAACGTTTTTAGTGTTTTATTGTTGGATAAAATGAACTTCCATCAAGTACAATCAAGACAATGATCATTACTTGTTATGAAACATGGATTTTTTTACGGTGGCGCCCAAAATGCCGACAGCCAAAATCCCGACAGCCAAATCCCGACGGCCAAAACACCGACACGCCAGAATCCCGACACGCCAGAATCCCGACAGGCCAAAATCCCGACATGCAACAATCCTCGCATAAGCAAAAATCCCGACCACTACATTTTGAATATTTATTGTTTCCTTTTCAAAGGCAAAACCAAATCATATTATAGAGCAGGGGTGGCCAAGCTCCTTGATAATCCGAGCCATTTTTCAAAATTTGGAATTTTTCGCGAGCCACAACTAAACAATTATTTAAAAAGTGTAAAAAGGTATTTTTCTCTCAGTATTTGGATTTCCCGAATTTTAAAGTGAAATAAAATGGTTCACATCGTTGTTTCAAATATGCAAATAATTCTGCAAGCAGACTACTATTTCAGGATACTTCAATTCTTCATCATCCTTTCATATTTACAAAAAAAGTGTTCCAAAAACACTATCTTTAACACTCTGTCATCTTTTGATCTTACCACATACCTGTCCATCTTATCTTGTCTTTTATATGTCTGATGATGTTTTCAATACCACACACAGTCACCAATTCATCTTGGCTGCGTCTTCTCCACTCTCCTGTCAATTCATTTCTTTGAGGGCCAAATACCATTCTGAGAGCCTTTCCTTTCAAAAATCAGCAACTTATTTATTTCCCGCTGATGTAGAGTCCATGTTTCACTTCCATATGTAACAATTGGGCAAATAATTAGCATGTACAGTCTTAATTTAGATTGTATTTTTAACAGCTTAGATCTTAACAATGATGATAGGGAGTATAATGCTCTAATTCACGCAGCTGTCCTTGCTGAGACCTCTTTTTATATGCGGTTGTCATACGTGATTACCGCCCCTAGATATTTCAACTCTTTTACTACTTCGAAGTTGTGGTCATTAATAGTTATGTTCTGCCTAACTCCTGGTCTTGGATTTTTAGTTACTAGCATGTATTTCGTTTTCTCTTCATTTATTCAAAGGCCCAAACTACCTGTTTCTTCCTCGAGTTGTGAAAACACCTCTCTCACGTCTTTTGTAGAATGAGTGAATGCACCTATATCACCAGCAAAGGCCAACAATAGTTTTGATCCTCACTTCACAAATCCCCTGTCAGCTCAGATGATATTTTACTTATTAGGTACATATTCTAAGGCCAAATTGAATAGCAACGGTGATAAGGGGTCTTCTTGTCTAAGTCCTGATGTTATACTTACATAGTATTTTATATTTATTGTCAGTAATTGAAGACATTTTGAAACACAAAAAAAGTAATTTTGTAACAGCCACAAATTATCATTCAAAGAGCCGCATGTGGCTCGCGAGCCACAATTTGGCCACCCCTGTTATAGAGTATTGAAATTGAAAAATTAATTATGTACTTACTAATAAGTACGGGTATTAATTATTATGGATTATTATCTACTTAGTACAGAAATGGCCTTTTTGAGGAGAAGTTGTCAGGTTTAGAGATTAGAACATGTAAGAAATGAAACAATAAGAGAACGTATGAAGGTAGAAAAAACTATAATAGACGATATTGAAAAGAGACAGCTGACATGGTTCGGTCACGTTAAAAGAATGAATGAGACTCGCTGGCCGAGAAAAATATTAGAGTGGGTCCCACCGGAGAGAAGAAGAAGAGAACGACCACGGAGAAGCTGGAGGGACAATATTCAGGAGGCAATGGATTCGAGGCAATTAGATGAAGATATGTGTTACGATAGAAAAAATTGGAAGCTGGATATGGAGAGGCGGCGACAGCCGTAGAAATCCATTATTATGTATTTTAAAAACAATTATTAAACACTTTATTTATTAATATGAAACCTATAAGTCACATGATAATATCTATTATATGAAAGTAAACTTGAATTCAGGATATGATTATACATAATATATTATTGGACTATATTGGCAAAAAAATAATTTAATTCATATACCCATGTTAGAAATTTTATTTAGAAAATTAGTTCATATTAAATGGTAAATACTTTTGTTTAGGAACAAAAAATAAAAAACAGATGGCCATAAACAAAATACCAGAAATAAATGTAATTATATGTTAAAATAAACTTATTAAAGAACAAGACCAAGACCAGGCTAGTCTTGGTCTTGATCTTGTTCTTGCAAGCTTGGTCTTGGTCTTGGTCTTGCAGCTAAAAGGCAGTCTTGGTCTTGGTCTTGGTCTTGCACTAACCGGTCTTGTTCTTGGTCTTGGTCTTGCTGCAAGAGTCTTGCTGGACCTAATACTATAACATAATAACTAAACCTAATGGGGAGTTATAAACGCTTAATTCTATAATTTCAGCAGTTCTTTAATTTTGTTTAAACTACATTGTTCTCGTAGCACGAGTTATTCGCACTTTTTATTTTCACATTTTTGGATTGAATACCCATTATGACATTTAAAAAGTTGAAAATATTCGGATGTGGCTAGTAAAAACTAGAATTTAAAACACACTGAAATGATTCGCATACCATTTGTAGTAGTGGCCCTTTCTGGGGAAAACCTAGATTCTTCCAAATAGTTTTCAACTATGAAATCAGTAAATTTCTTTACGCGTTTGTCATCCGGGATTTTCACAAATAATTCAACTTACAACTTTCGTTGATTGTAAAAAATTAATCAAAAAAATAATTTTAAAAATTTCCCAGTACATATCGGAATATCGCAGATTTAAAATGCGTTTATCTCGAAAACGGTTGAGTTTAGGGAGATGAAAAAGGTATACCTTTTTTAAGTAGAACTAATAGGAGAATAAAATTTTTAATGTCAAAATTATACAGAGTGAGGGATAAAAAAAATTGAACGTAATAAATGAGTGCTGAAAGGCGTATGTGGCGCCCTCTGGGCAATACATAATTTTTGGTAGGGAATTTAGTTTTCTCGACCCAAAAAACCCCCACACACCAAATTTCATGTTGTTATCTCATACCTGTCAGGAAATATTCCATAATAAATAAAAAAAAGTTTAACTTTGACACCCTGTATCTCGGTTATTATAAACTTTGTACTAAGGTAAGTTAGCTTAAATCGGCCTATTTTAACACCAGAAACCTGACGTTAAGCTATGGCCCATTCTTTACCAAACACCCTGTATATATATTTTTAAATATAGGGAAAATTCCAATTTTCAAAGCGGTTTGGGCAGTAGAAGTTTTAAGTTGATTGACCTGAGATTTTTTTTGGTGAATACTGGTAGTAAAAGGCAACTTTTCTACACATAGGCTTTAGGGAATTATGAAAAAAAAATTTCGCTCCACCCTAGAACAGTAGGGTTTTCGTACTGGAAGATCGTGTATAGATGCAATATTCGTCATAAAGCAAATTACTGAGACATCTCTAAAGTATTATAATAGAACAGCATTTCTATGTCTGATTGACTTAAAAAAAGCATTTGACAGAGTAAGACTCAAAGATGTAATCCATCTTGTGTATAATAGAGAAGTCCCCCTAGATATCATAAAAACTATTGAAAACATCTATCAAAACAACAAAATGGAAGTCAGCATAGATGGACAACTTACGGAAACTATAGATATAGGCAGCGGAAAAAGACAGGGAGACTCATTGAGTCCTATGCTCTTCAATTTAATCATGGATGAAATCATCAAAAACGCCAACAAAAGAAGAGGATATAGAATGGGAAACAAAGAAGTAAAAATACTCTGCTACGCAGATGACGCAATATTGATAGCTCAAGATGAAGATAATCTGCAAATATTAGTCCACAAATTTAACATAAGAGCAAAAGAATTCAATATGACAATTTCATCTCAGAAAACTAAAACAATAATTGTAATCAGGAACCAATCAGATGTAAAATATAGGGCTTTTCATTCACAGTCATTTGTTTCGAGCTTCTGTCATATGTCGTATAATCCGTGTATATAAATATTATACACAGGTTATACAACATTTGACAGAAGCTCGAAACAAATGACAATCGATGAAAAGCCCTATAAATTGATGGTGTGAGTATTGAACAAGTAATGGAAGTAAAACCCCTTGGAATTACTGTCAAGTTACGGATACCTGGACAAAGAAGTGAGAAATCAAGTACAAAAAGCACATAGACTGAGAGGATGCCTTAATAACACTATATGACGAAACCGATGTAATATATGTGGTGCCACTGTTAGGCAACCAACATGACATGAGGTTGTGATGACATAACCTGTCATGATAGGCGTCAGTCAACATGTAGATGCACAAACCATACATACTCATAGACGTTTCACGTAAATTGTCAAGGTCAAGACAGCAAATTAGCTACCATTCCAATCCAGAGATGTCGCTGTCAGTCAATTCTCTTGTCATATTTAACAACTGACAGTTGACAATTAAATTAATTTGTTATTTACTTTTTATTTTACAGTTTGTGGCTTAAATATTTTATGGTGTTACGTGGTGTTTTATGGTGGTGTTACGTTTTTAATTAGATTTAATCACAATTTTAATTAATTGTATTAACCTCCTCTCCGTTTTTGTGAGTAGAATTTTTAGTTTACATTGATCATCCCGTGTTGTGTTTCTCCACATTTAAAAAACGATATAATAGATCCTGAAACAGTTTATTCCATAATAGACAAGTGTGTCATCAAAATTTCGGGCCTATATATTTTTGGAAGTTTGTAAAACATTATAAGGTATTTATCTAAACAATCATCCTACAAGATTCTTTCAAAAATTTTCATTCAACTCAATATTACATAAAAATATCAGTGCTTTCACGTGACACATGTCAGTAGTGTTTATAGCATTTTGAAAACAAATTGGAACAAATGAAGTTTTCAGTAAAACATTGAATAAAACATTGAATTGTCTTTCTGTTGTTTTAATTTCCTGCGAAATTTCATCAAAAATCCCGCAAAATTTATAATTTGAAATTCCCGCGTAACTAAAATTTGTTAATTTAGTTCCCATTCCAATCAAGAGATGGCGTTAATTCGATCCGAAAGATTAACATGGTTGTGAAACGTCTATGAGTATGTATGGTTTGTGATGTAGATGTGTCATGAAAAGTATAACAATAAGCCCCGGCGCAAATTGCACGGTTCTTAGACATTGGGTGCGTTCGGACGACCACAGCGGCTGGACAGCTGAGCCAGCAGTAGCTGTCAGACGTCACCGCTGGAAGTCAGCCGCTGAGAGATTTACTAAGCTTTCCCTATCACGGCTGGATACAACCACTCAGCCGATTTCTGCTGACAGCCAGCCGCTACGGTCGTCCGAATGCACCCATTACTACGGTTGCCTAAATCCACTAACCAATGAACATTAAGGGTGAGATTACGTCACGAGAGTTTACTGTCATTTGAATCGTAATATGATTTTTTTCGAATCCTGAGAAAACCAAGTATTTTAGAAAAATTTAAACGCAGGATGCAAGATTACATTATTACCGAGGGCGGAAAGCCCCTTAGAATAAACAAGCAGATTCTATTGAATGAAATATTTGAAATGAAATATCACACTTCTCTTTTATTTTCAGCCCTGTAACTTATTAAAATAAACATTATAGAAGTTTTCAGGGATTTTCAGCCCTCGGTAATAATGTAGTCTTTCATTCTGAGTTTAAATTTTTCAAAAATATTTATTAGTTTTCTCAGGATTCGAAAAAAATGAATACAATTAAAACACATTGAGAATTTTGACATGCGTCAAAGTTTTGCATTCTCAATGTAAAATTCTGAACTGTTGAATTCCAGCTTTCCTAATAATTATTTTACATCAAAAGACATTAGAAACTATTTGAAGAGGATTGAAATCTCTATTGGAAATAACTGTTAAAATTGGTCTACGTAAGTAAACATATTCCAAAATTTTGTAAAAATGTAATACATTTTAGTTTTCAGCCCAATCTTAGGCCACACACAATGCAATAATGTCCACATTTTTGAACTGTCAATATTTTTATTTTATCATCTATTGTTTAAAAACAATACAGTTGATCAGATATCCTCAGTTGCGAAGAAAGGATTAATAATAAAGATTTTTTTATTCAGTCAATGGTGTGAGCACTGTCAGTTAAATAGTAACGTGTGGCCTTACTTTTACACGCATACCTATTGTGGCAAATGTATCATATTTTTCAAAATTTTGGAATGCATTTAAATCGTAGAACAATTTTAACTTTTGATTTTATAGTCCTGTCGCCAGGGGGGGTACAACGGCCTCGTTAATTCAGATGGACTTACCAAGTTTTTTTTATGTATTTTGACCCGTAGAACACGAATTTTTTGGGTAACAGTTGATCCGGATGTCGATAAGATTGTTATAGACCAAGAACTTGAGGAATCAAATAACAGCGATTTTTGGCAAAACAAAACAATATTTTGTATTTTTTGGGTCATTTTAAGCAAAAAATATTTCTACAAGTTTTTTAGTAGGATGCACAGTTTTCGAGATAAACGCGGTTGAACTTTCAAAAAATCGAAAAACTGCAATTTTTAAACCCGAATAACTTTTGATTAAAAAATAAAATAGCAATTCTGCTTAGCGCCTTTGAAAGTTCAAGTCAAATTATGTCGGTTTTGATTATTTGCATTGCTAAAAATTTATTGTGTTATTGTTAAACAAAGCTACAAACAACTAGTGCGTGAGTGATGTTTCTATGATTTCTCATTTAAAATCGAACGAGTAGGTAGAATAGGTACTAGTGCAATCAAGACTATTTCTACGTTACATGCGTTAAAACGCATGTAAAAGCACGGGAAACCCTACGTGTTTATAGCTTTGTTAAACAATAAAAAAATAAATTTTTACCAATGCAAATAATCAAAACCGATAAAATTTGACTTAAACTTTCAAATGCGGTAAGCAGACTTGCTATTTTATTTTTTAATCAAAAGTTATTCGGGTTCAAAAATTGCAATTTTTCGATTTTTTTAAAGTTCAACCGCGTTTATCTCGAAAACTGTGCATCCTACGAAAAAACTTGTAGAAATATTTTTTACTTAAAATGGCCCAAAAAATACAAAATATTGTTTTGTTTTGCCAAAAATCGCTGTTATTTGATTCCTCAAGTTCTTGGTCTATAACAATCTTATCGACATCCGGATCAACTGTTACCCAAAAAATTCGTGTTCTACGGGTCAAAATACATAAAAAAAACTTGAGTAAGTCCATCTGAATTAACGAGGCCGTTGTACCCCCCCTGGCGACAGGACTATTAATACAGATTTTAATTCTCTACAAGTATTCTCTCATGACTTTTGATGTAGAATAATTAGGGAAGCAGGAATTCAGCAATTCAGAACTTTACATTGAGTTTCCTATGGCCCTTTTTACGATTCGCCACCCGGTATAAGATAAAATGTGTACTATGTGTCTTATTATTTCATAATAACACAAATAATACACATATATACACAATAACACACATTCAATGATCGAAAATAATTTAAAAATATGGGAATGTAAACTCTTGTGACGTAAAGTCAAAAATATAAGTCTCTCCACCACCGTCGGACAAGACAACCGTAATAAAGTTTAATAACCGTGCGCAAATTGAACCTAAGCGAGTCACAACCTGCGCCGGCGGGACGGGTGACATGTGCAGTTATTTTTCTAGCGTGCCGCATATTGAACACAAGCCAACCCGACCGTCGGCTGTCGCCGTAACGAATAGAGACGGGCAAAATAAGTGCAAACGTGTAACGGTTACTATTGATACCGGTTCTCACTGGTACTGAGTACAAATACTGATTACAAAATACTGATGTATCTGATCCTTGTACTGAATTGAGTAGGCAACAAAAAAACTGTAGTTCCGTACATGTAACTAGTATCGTTTTAAAAATATCTTACACGTCCCTAGTAGTCGTAGCGGTATGACTTTCGAAAACATCGAATTTGATCATAAGCGGGTGCATAAAAAGATATCTTACACTGAGTATTTTATTTCTACATACCTTTATAATAACAAGCATAAGTTAAACACTGCATTGATTGTGATTGCAAAAACGGTTCGCATGTTCGCAAAATCAGTGCGGACATGTCACGGTTACTTTTGATACCGGTTCTAAGTGGTATTGATTACAAAATACTGATGTATCTGATCCTTGTATTTACTGAATTGAGTAGGCAACTTAAAATCGGTAGTTCCGTACTTGTAACTAGTAACGTTTTAAAAATATCTTACACGTCCCTAGTAGTCGTAGCGGTATGACTTTCGAAAACATCGAATTTGATCATAAGCAGGTGCATAAAAAGATATCTTACACTGAGTATTTTATTTCTACATACCTTTATAATAACAAGCATAAGTTAAACACTGCATTGATTCTGATTGCAAAAACGGTTCGCATGTTTTAAATAAGATTTTTGCTGATTATGTATTTTGTTAAAATATTAAATAACACAACAAATACACTTCACAACCATAATTTAATTTTTAACGATAAACAGTAACGATAAACGATTTAGTTTTTAACAAAAGTCTAATAAATATATGATGACAAGTTTAAAATTGATCGACTTTGTCGATAACAGTGTCATTAATAGATATTTTTTACCATGAATCATTTTCCAATATTTGTGTGGATTTAGAAATACATACTAAACAATTTTTTGATCTGTATAAAGGAGATTATAATTATGACACATTATGGTACTCCTTATTTTTCAAATAATATGCTCTTGTAAACGCATAACTTTGATTTATTGGCAAAAGCCACACTAGATACTTCGCAAGAAATTAAAAATAATTAACATGTAAAAAATTCACTGCTTTAATCAGCAATATTGCTTTAATATGTTATATTGTATTCCCTACTATTGCAATAAAATATTAAAACGAATAAACGAAAAATTGTAGAGTAGTGCTGATTGATACAACAGAGCAATAAAATGTTAGTGATAAAGATAGTGTAAAATATATTGCCGCTTATTTATTTCAGATACTTCCATCTCGCAAACAAAAACACGTAAAAATATACATCTGGCGGTGAGTCACCCATCCCAAGGCCCAGAAAATTGTACGTTGACGACAGGCCTTCCCAAGCTCGACCTGCGAACGCATGAACTGATAGTAGGATGCGCAGAACGGTCTACGCAGTCCGTCGACGCAGGTTGTGTCTGGCTTAGGATCAATTTGCGCCGGGGCTAAAAGGTTTTGAATCAAACATATTCTATTTATTCATCTTTATACCCTGGCAAGTGTACCAGGATATTACAACCGACACATTAACACTGAGATGAAGTCAAGAATTTATAAAGCCAGTGTAAGACCAATAATGACATATGCATCAGAAACAAGACCCGACACAGCCACAACACAAAGACTAGTGGAAACGGCAGAGATGAGAGTACTGAGCAGAGTTTAACAACAAGAAATACGCTGAGAGATCGAAAGAGGAGTGAAGTCATTAGAAGACAAAGTAACGTACAGTGTATAAACGAATGGACACTAAATAGAAAAAAGAAGGGGATAACCACATAACCAGAATGGGAGAGACACGTGTGGTCAAAATAGTAAAAGATAAATCACCAATTGGTAGAAGAAGTATCGGCCGACCGCGCAAAAGGTGAAGTAACAAGCTTCCATAGAGGTATCAATCCGCAAAAGAACAAGCAGAATTGCTTATAAAGAGAAAGAATAATAAGAAGAAGAAATATATAAACAATGGAAATGGCTAATATCGAAGAAAACATAGGACTTTGGCGCCTATATATAAGCAGAAAGAAGAAGAAATTGTTTTTTCTTTTTGTAAGCTTGTTTTAGTGTATTTTTGTATCTGTCGCTGATCCAGTACTTTTTATAAAACAATAAAACTGATGAAACGCCAAATATAACGTCTACATTTATTTTACCGGGGATTTTCAGTCGAGTCTTTCCTTTTAAGAGATTAATTATAATCCATATAATGACAGTCATTTCCTTTTCGATTAACATACACTGCAGGTTAAAACTATCGTTTAATACAGACAGGATGGGTTTTGCGCAACTCGATAGTTTATGATGCAGTTTAAGCTAACATGCAGTTATAAAAGATTAACAAATTATAAAGTAGGTAGGTATAATTACAAGTTAATGAAGTAATGAACATTGCATCGGTTTTAATTATCTCTCAATGAAATTATGTGACACAAAGTGAATTTTCATTTTGTCTAATAAGTACCGATGTAATTTTAGATATCCCACGATATTAATTAGCAGTGTTT
Source organism: Diabrotica virgifera virgifera (assembly GCF_917563875.1). Classification (NCBI taxonomy): domain Eukaryota; kingdom Metazoa; phylum Arthropoda; class Insecta; order Coleoptera; family Chrysomelidae; genus Diabrotica; species Diabrotica virgifera. The sequence continues at coordinate 173,946,440 of NC_065450.1, read as the reverse complement.
TTCTAGTTGCGAATTATAATTATTGAATCCTGAGCGTTAAGAGATATTGAATTTATAAATAGTCTAGGCGTAAAAAAGCGGTCACCGTGTCCTTTTCAATTCTGATGGACAAACTCAACGGTTTATTATGGATTTTTGGCTGCTGATTACGAATTTTGATGGTGTATTTCGATCCGAGTGGTCAAAAAATTGTTATAAAGAATTTAATTGTTTATAAGGCTCTGGCTCATAAACTAAAAGATATAAGAAAAAATGTTTCAAATAAAATTTGTTCCTTAATAAAAAACGAAGAAAAAAACGTTTTTTAAACTTAAATCCAACAATTAGAACTCAAGATATTGTAAAATTAGTGCACAATGAAATTGCAAATTGCTAAATAAGCATTTTTCGAAGCTTTATCGATCGTAACTCGGCTCCTACGCATGAAAATGAGCCTTAAAAGATCACATTTTAAAGCTTAATTAATATGCTGCCAAAAAAAGTTCGTTAAATTACTATATCTTTATTTGTTTTAAAGTTATACCTATTTGAAGTTATAATTTTCTTAAACAATTGTACATTAATTTGTTTATATGGGTTTCAAGCAAATTTAAGCTGTTAACATTTATACTTTAATTAACAATAATTCTGGAAGAACTCAAAAGGATTATTTTCAGCTTACGAAAATGTCCGTAAGTTTATTTTTGGCCAAGATATCGATATTTTAATAGCGCGCTCTGAGGCACATGATCGGCTCACAGCGTAAAGATTCACGCGCTAACTTCTCGATGCAAATTATAACTTCTATGTGTATATACGTTATCTTCATTTTTCATTTTTGAAGATCCTAATAAAATTTTATCATATAGTTCTTATAATTAAATCACCATAACTGTTACCATTCATTCTATTTACTTCGTCTTCTATTTTTTGTACTAAATGGGAAAAAAAAACATTAAAAACTAATATTTCAGAAATATAACTAAAAAGTAAGTTGATATTATTTATTAATCCTATTTTTACAAACATTTTCTTTCATGCATCTGCATCGAGATTTACAGCGAATCTCAGGTTTTTTACATCTGTATAAGTACTTAGAGCAATTTTTACAGATACATGGAGGCATAGGCGCCCATACCCATGGGCAGGGGGGTTGTGGCCCACTAGCTTTTCGGGTGCTTTAAACTATATATTGTTATCCGTAGTGTACAAAATGTAATATGCAAAATCTTCACGTCTGCCCCCCTGAACATTTTTATATGGGCGCCCATGCATGGTGGTACTAAATATGATTCAATTATACGTGCACAACCGTTCTCAGTAGAAGATACTTTGATGTTGATATTCTTTTGACATATAATACACAATTTTTTAATAATTAAATTATTCATTATTGCAACAAACCAATATCACATCAAACTATTAAGAAACAATGACTTTATTGTTACCAATAGACAGAATTGACAGTAGTGTGTTATATTTGTAGACATTGACAGACATATTAAAAATAGGCAAGGCCTCCTAAGCAAAATAGTGTAACACGAGAGCAGTCGATCGGTGTGATATTACTTCACTGTGATATTACTTCACTTTACCGTGATATTACTTCACTGTGAGCCGATCTTGAGCCTCAGAGCCCGCTATTAAATTATCGATATCGGCCAAAAATAAACCTACGAACACTTTCCTAAGATCAAAATATTCCTTTTGAGTTCTTCTATTATTAATGCTAATTAAAGTATAAATGTTTGTTGCTCAAATTTACTAAAAACCCTTATAAACAAATTAATGTACAAATTTTTTAAGAAAATTATAATATCAAATGGGTATAACTTTAAACCAAATGAGGATAAAGTAATTTAACAAACTTTGATGGAAACAAACTGCCTTTAAGGGAAATAACCGCGATGCAGTAATTCCACCTTTGAGATGCAAAACAGCGACATCTCAAGTAAAACTAGGAAGACGACGAAAAGACCCAGATGCAAAGTTTACCGTAATTAAACAATTAAAATAATCGAAATAAAACAATAAACAATATTTTAAATCCAAGACTTCTCGTCGAAAGAAACTGCTTTCTGGTTACATCCTGAATCTCCGGCTTTATAAGCACGGAGTGCCGAAAGACAGTTTCGAGTACTTAAAAATCTGAGTAAAGAAGAACAAGGGGAAAAGGCAGTTTTGTTTTAATGTGATTCAGAGTTGGACAGTTATAAAAACAATATTTTAGTCTTTGTTCCGCTTCGAAGAAGCTTGACCCTTGACATTGAAACGGAATAACAATGTATAAATAACAATAATTCCGCAATTCGATCAATTAAGCTATTTATCTACACACACATATTACATCGACTAGACCCCAAACCGGAGATGGGAGCAATCGCTCAATACGCGATTACAAACGTCGCAAGCAATTCTTCAATTTAGAATTGCTCCGCAACTGGCTATGACTCACTACGTCTCAGCCCAATTGGTTTCCACTAGCTCACTACGGAAACAGCATGTTCTCCTGCGTTTTTGAGGTTATACTTCTTTACCGGCGATAGAGGGTAAATTTTTATATGGGAAAACCTAGCGACCGGGCGCATGCGCATTATAACTTTGTTCTGATTGGATGTTCAAATGACATGTCAAAAATTATTCAATATGGCGGCTGTGGCACAGCTGTAGTTAGATTATTTATGGTTGTTGCGTTTTAAAATTTGTGTGAAAAGAAACAACAAACAAAAGTTAGTTAATAGTTATAATGCCTTTTTAAATAATTTTCATATACCTATATTTTTGGACTTTTGGACTATTTTGGACAAGGAAAACTCATTCTAATTTGGTAAGTAGTTTTTATTATAATCATATTGTAATTATACATTTGGATTAGGTTGAAATACATACATTTATTTTCTCAAGAATGCGGATTTTAGAGAGAAATCCCAAATTAGGTTCGATTTTTATTTTTAAATTATGATTTTTTGGCGTAGATTTATTTATCTGGTAGGTATGTAATGCTTTGATTTACATACTTAATTTGATTACCAACAAAAGTTCTACCAATCTTCATCTAATATATTGTTTTCTTACTGTTTTGTTATATTTTTATATTTTCTTCCACAAAATTTAAACTACATAATTCAAAACAACTGTCAAACAGTAAAACGTTCAGTTACCGTATTTTTTCACATGATAAATAATGTGGGATTGGACGAGTGAGTCTACGCTTCGATTACGAGTCAAAGCGGCACGAAATTCAAGGGTTCAATTCCCGATACAAGTTTTATTTTTTTATTTTTTTATGCATGTTCTGATTGTAAGTATATTTGTTATATAATTTTTTTTTTCAGAAAATACGTATTTAAAATTTTTGCCAACAATTATTATCGTTCAGAAATTATTTTTTCTTTGTGGCATTTTTCAATGTGTTTGTGTGCGTTTTATTCTTTTATTTTTTAAAATTTTTGGTATTGTCTTAAAAATCACATAATATGTAGTAGAAGTATAACTTCTTACGTGCGTACAAAGTACACACACATTCTTGTTTACTTTGGTGTTGCTTCTAATCGATTATAGAGTCGTACTGTCGTATCTGTTATTATTGCTGTCATCGATACTTCCATTGCCATTTTCGTAAACTTTATAAATTTGATTGGGACATCTAGATTTCTCATGTCTTCTATTACAGTTGAGTCCGCGAGTCTTTACCCGTGCGTCTTTAATACCTGAAGAGATAAAACAAATACTTTTTATCTAGCATCATTCTCTTCCACGCATGAAACTCATGACAAACCAGCTGCCGTTTGTTATAGGGCTTTTCATCGATTGTCATTTGTTTCAAGCTTCTGTCATGTGTCACATAATATTAATATATCTACGTCATACGTCTTTGGTTTGTATCATGGGTATATACCAATAACGTACGACGTAGATATATTAATATTATGTGACACATGACAGAAGCTCGAAACAAATGACTGTGAATGAAAAGCCCTATTAAGTAACAACACATGTTATTTTTATGAACCATCTAGACTCAGTGCATTGAAAACAGATAGGTACACAAAAAGACGATTCGGTATGTTTTCATATTTTAAGCACAATTTGTTTGACGTTTCTGCTTTGTTTACTTTTGTGGCTGTCAATCAGTTAAATTTTTTGCGGTTTTTGTCGAATTTTTGTGTTTTGAAGTTTCTTTATATTACACGAACAGTTGTTTTCACAACTAATTTTATATTGGGCTTTGAAATTTTAAGGTAAATAATTATATTTTGCCAATTAATATTTAAAACATACAAAGCTAACGTCATTCACACAGTAAATAAATGATTGTGTTTAGATTTCCGTCAAAGTGAATAAAATAACAAAAACAAAATATGTTACTGAATTTTTTTATAAATTGTTTATTTATTTATAAATCAATAATAATATAAGAATTTATTAAGCTACTTCAAATGTAGCTGTAATTCTGCACAAAAATTTTGAAGCAAAACTTACATTTGACATTCTATATATTATTTGATAACGTCAAATTTTATAATAAAACCCGTAATCGAAACAGTAGCCACTTTCTGTCAGTTGTTGTTGCGTGAAATAGATTTCCGACTTATTTCGTATGCTTTAAATGATGACGCACGGGTAAAGACTCGCGGACTCAACTGTAGGTTACGTAGTCTTATTGTACATTACTTGTAATATTACATTACTTATATCAAGCAGTTTTTAATATTTATTGTGCGACCATAAATATCGAGGAGTGTTTTAAATATGATTTGAACAATTCTTTGTGGTTTTCTTAGCCACTATCCATGTTTTACTATATATTGAGAAAAATAACTATTTCTTTATTTCTCTACAAAATTTTACTAGAAACCTCTGGTGTAATTTTTGAAACCGTACTATTCCATAATTATGCTTATTTAATGAAGATTTATTACGTTATTAATTTTTTTAGTACAATAATTTAAATATTCAAACTTTTATTTTCATAAATTTATAATCCAACTTTATTACACCTTATTAAATCTCAAATTTAATATTTTATATATTTTTTGATGTCGCCGCTACTGTTTGCACTCGAGCGTTACTACTCCGAAGAGATTTAAATATTTCAGGAAATTCCTAAATTTTTTATTGTGTATCCTACTCGTATATAAGAATATTAATAAAATTACATAAATTGGTGCTTCTTACAGATGATGACTAAATAACGGTAGAAAATAATCCGTCGTCCGCTATAGTGGACTTCATCTAAGATCGAGTTAATAATGGATACCCAAAATATCGTGACTGTGACAAGACATCTGATTCAGAGCGTGGAATTAACCTTCTGCGTTTCATTTCCAAAAACAGTTGGGGTGCAGATCAATATATTTCCTTAATGTTTTAGAGATCCTATATACGATCCATCCTAGATTATGGATGGATTCTTTATGGTTCTACTTGCAAAACAAATCTTTTAACACTAGACAGAATACAATATAAATCTATAAAAATCTGTCTAGGAGCTATGATGTGCTCACCAAACCAAACAGTTCTAGCAGAAGCTCAAGAACCACCTTTGTACATACGTAGGCAAATATTAGCCAAAAAACGTCTAATAAAATATAAAACGTTTAATACAACTATGGTTCACAACAGAGCCGGATTTAAAGCAGTGGAGGCCCCTGGGCAGAATTGTTGTGGGGGCCCTACGTCCTACCATTAAAAAAGGGTTGATCTATTTTTATAAATATCTACATTTTTAAATAGAGTAAAATTTTAAATTAATAGGTAGTTATTTATGATATAAGTGTTAAAAGTACACGTTTAAGGCACGCATGTGAAAGTTTGCAGAATGGGCGATAGCGAGTTCTGCAATTCACATGAGTGCCTTAAAAATGTACTTTTTAACACGCATATCATACAATATTTTTTCTACAAACGTAATTACAGGACAATATCTACAAAAACTTTTACTTGAACTTGACTGACATTCCATTTTTATATTTTTTTGACATTATATCAAAATTACCTATACGGTCAATATGAACTGCAGTGCCTTAAAAATATTTTAAAGCACTAGTGCCTTAAAGTAGCATTTTTAACGCTCGTATGGAGTGCTAAAAATTGCATTTTTAACACGGTTGTAGAAAAAATTTGTTAGGTACAGTAAAATATTAAAAATAAACATAGTAGGATGTAGGGTTGAAGTCCAGATACTTTTCGAGAATTTTTACTTGAACATTCCTTGACTATGTCGGACATTATTGTCGGTCTTAATCCTTTAAGACATCATGTTCAATGCTCATTATAGAGAGATGATTCAAACGCTCTTGGCCCATCATAGACCGAAGTCAATTTTTAATTAACTTAAGTTTTGAGAATTACCTCTCCCCACTACAGTTAGTTGGTAGGTATCAGAAATATAAACGAAGTATCACCTCAACATTTGGAAACGCATCATTCACATTCTTTTCTTCTAGCAATCGGCACATTTAAAGTTCTTTGATTATATTTAATGAGCAGATATCCTCTTTGAAAAATTCTACAAATTGTATCAGTTTGATACCTAGGATTTCATCTAAATCATTGCTACAGATGTCACTACCTAAGCTTTGATAGCTCTGAAGCTAAATGATGTCTTCTTCTTCATGTGCCGTGCTTGATTATCGAGCATTATCTATCAAATTGACTATAGTAATTTTGTTCACCACAGCTCGGAAAAGGGATGTAGAGGATCTGTTAAACAATTCTCTCAGGTTTTTAAGCCATGACGTTCTTCTTCGACCTGCCCCTCTTCTTTCGTCTACCTTGCCTTGTATTATTAAATGAAGTATATTATATCTCTCTGGGTGTCGCTTAATATTGCCAAAATATTGTACATAATATATGCATGACCAAAATCTATCTAAATGATGTAAAAATCCAAAATTATAATGAATGCATTTATATGCACAAAGCCTCTGACTTAAAGAGGTAATGAGGTGATCTATAATAACGATAAAATTTTGAGTCCTAAATTTCTCTGATGTTGTCATTTCAGTCTCTTTCGAGTCAGTCGAATATTCCGTAGTCATTTTCTATTTGTCGAATAGTCTTGACTTCTGCTTACCATCGTGCCTCGCATCTTATAGTTTTGAAATTGTAACGTCTTCACTGTACAAATTCTTTAAGTGATCTAAGTGCTGCCACTCCTGAATTAAGGGCAATATTTGGATCTTGGAGAATACGACTTGGACTGTTTGTTTTCTCTAAGATTTCATTCCAAAATATTGCAAATATTCCTGTTTACAGTAAGCACATTCGATTATACAAACAGTTTGTATCGCTACAAGTTTTAAATTGTTGCTTCTGAAATTTTGGATAAGTCTACTTTAGTCTGTTTATAATATTTAACCATATTGTAGTATTTACTATTAGGAACAATAATATTTCAGCTTTTAAACATTTGATTAACAAGTTGTATCTATATGTAGAGGAAGTGAAAATACATAATATAGTTCTTCTAAGAAATCAGATAATTCTGTAGTAGCAGAACAACACTCAGCTGCAGCTTTTGCAATTAAATTTAGAAAGTGAGCTTTTGCACAAGTATTTGCATAAAACAAAAATAATTCTATGTGAATAATTTGCTGATATTTTTTGCGTTTGAGGCTTTGTGGGGCCCCCGGAATGTGGAGGCCCGGGCAGCTGCCCAGCCTGTCACCCCTTAAATCCGGCCCTGGTTCACAAAATAGGTCTACTTTTGACAGAAAATTTAACAAATTCTTACTGAAAAATAAAAAATTCGTCTTCTCTTACAGAATCTTTCATCGATACAAATTCTCACCAATCTCATATTTTACAGCTACCATAATTTCTGACAGATAAGACTTGCTAACTTTAACAGATCCGATATTTAAATCTATACTAAGCGAATTAGGGAAAAATTTAACAATAATTTATACAGATTTATCAATAACAACATAGTATGTTCATAATATATTATGTTATTATTAAAATTTTGTCCGGTTTCTTACCGGTAACTTTATTATAAGACGTAACATATTAGTTTTTCCTATTGTGGCGAAACTGTATATTCAAAAATTTTCAAAAAATTCATGTATTTCTTAGGAGTATATCTTCATGCTGTAAGACAATTAACATAATTGTGTGTTTGGTTTTCCCGCTTTATACTTGGAAAAAAGTAGTTTTTGGAAGTACTTGGAAAACATGAAGTTGGCTCAAAATTTGTCAAAATACTTCTAGTGATCATATATACCTTCTCAATTTGTTTCAAACTTTTTTAAAAATTTTTGAATGTGTAGTTTTTGAGGGGGAGTGGGGTGCAGATCAATAGGTACCACCTTTCTTAAATATATTTCACATATATTTTTGCATATAGATATATTCTGGTTAATATGACAACTAACGATTTTTTTTTATCTTGAGTTATCAGTTTAATGTAGTACAAAGAAGTGTGAAAAATAATGAAACAAATAAAAACAGTTTAATAATAATGTATTTACCGGGTGTCCACTTATATTTTCCCCCATTTTAACTGCCTATAACTTCTAAACGGCTTAAGATAGAAATATGCGGTTTTCGATGAAATGTTTTATTTCAGTAAAAGTTTTGTTTGAATGGGTTAAATTTTTTATATCGCTTTCAAATACGAAAAGAAAAATGGCGGATTTTTGAAAAAAACGTTGTTGACTTTTTTTTAATGGAACACCCAGTATATTTTTTTGTAAATTGTAAGAAAGGTCATTCACCTATCCAGCGATATAAAGTTTTTCAAAATCGGTTGTCAACTGAGTAATCACTGAGTAATTAATTTTTAAAATGAGCGGTGCAACGTGGATATCACATACCTAAATAACATAACTAAGCAAAATGATTTTATGTTATGTGATTTCCACATGGCATCTTTCATTTTAAAAATTATTTGCTCAGTCATTTGACAACCGATTTTAAAAAATTTAATATCGCTGGATAGGTAAATGACCGTTTTTTCAAGCTACAAAAAATATATTGGGTGTTTCAATAAAAAAAGTCAACAACGTTTTTTTTCTCCAAAAATCCGCCATTTTTCATTTAAAAGCGACATAAAAAATGGTCATTTGCCTAAAAACTTGAAAAAACGGTCATTTCCCTATCCAACGATATAAATTTTTTTAAAATCGGTGGTCAAATGACTAAGCAATTAATTTTTAAAATGAGAGATGCAATGTGGAAATCACATAATGTGATATCCACGTTGCACCTCTCATTTTAAAAATTAATTACTCAGTGATTTGACAACCCATTTTGAAAAATTCTATATTGCTGGATAGGTGAATGACCTTTCTTTTAATTTACAAAGAAATATACTGGGTGTTCCATTAAAAAAAGTCAACAACGTTTTTTTTCAAAAATCCGCCATTTTTCTTTTCGTATTTGAAAGCGATATAAAAAATTCAGTCCTTTCAGACAAAACTTTTACTAAAATAAAACATTTCAACGAAAACCGCATATTTCTATCTTGAGCCGTTTAAAAGTTATAGCCAGTTAAAATGGGGGAAATATAAGTGGACACCCCTTTAAATTAATATAAGTTAAATTACTACATATAATAGATTATATGTACTTATTTATTTTAATACATCATTTTAAAAATTTATTTCTCCACGAATAGGTCTGGATCCCGCGTATGAAAAAAAAGTTGATTAATAGCAAGCTGAAAATTTGTTAATAGGTTAAGGGTGTCTAGTCGGATAAACTTTGATATATGGGAACACTGAAACAGGGGCAGTTTTAATTGTGGAACAGATTAAAAATTTGGAACGGTCAGACCACGAATACGGCACATTTATTTTGTCCGACAGAATAGACTTAAACTCTCCAATCAGAGATTAAACTCTCATGCAAAAATCAGACTGCTATTTGTCACCTGTCATAATTCCTGTCATTTGAAATATTCTACATGTTCCACTCATTAAAACGCCCATTTGGTGATAAATAGCAGTCTGATTTTTGCATGAGAGTTTAATCTCTGTTCGGAGAGTTTAAGTCTATTCTGTCGGACAAAATAAACGTGCCGTATTCGTGGTCTGACCGTTCCAAATTTTTAATCTGTTCCACAATTAAAACTGCCCCTGTTTCAGTGTTCCCATATATCAAAGTTTATCCGACTAGACACCCTTAACCTATTAACAAATTTTCAGCTTGCTATTAATCAACTTTTTTTTCATACGCGGGATCCAGACCTAGAAATATGAAATGTGTCAAAGATATTTTTTATCCTCATGCGGGTACGTTAAATTGATAAAGCTAATAGACCTGGATCCCGCGTACCAAAAAAAGTTGATTAATAGCAAGCTGAAAATTTGTTAACAGCTTACCGGTGTCTAGTCGGACAAACTGAAATGTACGGGAGCACTGGAACAGGGTAAGTTTTAATTGTGGAACAGTTAAAAAATTTGGAACGTCAGATTACGAAAACGTTCCATGTATTTTGTCAAATAGAACTTCCAATTGATTTGTTACCATTTCATTAAACTCTCGTGCAAAAATCAGACTGGTGTTTATCACCAACTGAACATTTTAATGAGTGGAACACGAAGAACAATCAAATGACAAGAATCATGTTGGTTTGTAATAGCAATAGCAGTCTGATTTTTGCATGAGAGTGTAATGAAAGGGTAAGAAATCAATTGGATGTTCTGTCCGACAAAATACATGGGACGTTTTCGGAAACTTACGTTCCAAATTTTTAAACTGTTCCACAATTAAAACTTCCCCTGGTCCAGTGTTCCCATACATCAAAGTTTGTCCGACTAGACACCGTTAAGCTATTAACAAATTTTCAGCTTGCTATTAATAAACTTTTTTTTGGTACGCGGGATCCAGGTCTATAATTTTAATTGTAACTATAATAAAAGTTAGATTCCGCGTTACCAAAAATAATAGTACATTATATACCGCGGGACTGAAGTAGTACATTTAATCCTGAAGGTAAAGTTTATGGCCCGACCGCAGGGAGGGCCATAATTTACCTGAAGGATTAAATGTACTTCAGTCGCAAGGTATATACGATACTTTTCGTACTTCCGGTATGATTTTATTAATTATTTCAATAATTTCAATCAGTTTTTTCTCTCTTCAACTCATTTAATAAACTGTCTTTAAAATAAGTTACCATAGTAACATTGCGTTGTGACAGTTATAATTTAGAAACATTGTCATTACTAGTGTCATTGTAAAGAAACATTGTTATTGATAATTATTGGTATCATGAGTGAAGAAGGTGTATCTGATATTGATAAAAGAGCAGCCGAAGTAGGTGAAGAATTGTTACCACCGAAATCTAGAAAACTATACGAGCAGCAGTACGATGCTTTTAAAAAGTGGTGCCGCTTAAAAAATGTGAGACAACCTACTGAAAATGCGCTGTTAGTCTACTTCGATGATAAATCAAAAGCGGTTTGTGCCTCAACTCTCTGGGCACATTACTCAATGCTGAAATCGGTTATTAACATTAGAGAAGATATTGATATAAGTAAATTTCCAAAATTATTAGCTTTTTTGAAGAGAAGAAATGAGGGATTTAAGCCAAAGAAGTCAAGAATTCTCACGTCTGAGCAGGTAGATCAGTTCTTACGGGAGGCTCCGGATGATAAATATTTAATGCTTAAGGTAAATTTGGAAATTTGTTTATATTCAGAAATTTTAAGAAATCAATTTTTTTGTAGGTTGCACTTATTTTGGGCGTTGCGGGAGCTTGTCGTGGAAAAGAGTTGGTTGATTTAGAAATCGACGATGTGAGAGATTTGGGCGATTCCTTCCTAATTGCGATTAGAAACACCAAAAATAAAATTGACCGAAATTTTGTGATCAAAAATTCAGAAAACAGTGCCATCAGTTTTGTGGCGATATTTCGGAAATATGTGGCATTGCGAAAGACAGGGACAACTCATTCAAAATTTTTTGTTCAATACATCAACAAAGAATGTACTACGCGAGTAGTAGGAAAAAACATGTTTGGTACAATTCCACGGCAAATAGCAGCTTTCTTGAAATTAGAAAATGCGACGTCTTATACGGGACATTGTTTTAGACGCACATCTGCGTCTTTGTTAGCTGATTCGGGAGCAACAATAGACGTGCTGAAGAGACATGGAGGATGGAAATCCTCCAACGTGGCCGAGGGATATATTGAATCGTCTATTAAAAATAAACAAAAAATTTCAGATAAAATATTTGGTCAAGTCGCCGATTCGTCCACTATAGTTATGCCACAGTCCTCATTCTCGCTTCCTGTTTCCGCAGGATCTTCGAAACAAACACCAGTTCAATATGAAAAGGACCTATCTGTTACTCGTCAGTTACCTGCTGCATTAACCCAGGAAAGACTGGTCAATATGACGAACTGTCACAATATTAATTTGAATATTAACGTTAATTACCATTCTAATTAATTATATTTTTCAATAAAATATCCCTTAAATTCGTTTGTTTGTGATTTAATCGTTCCGGGAGTTTCGTCAATATTTAATCCCGGAGGGATTAAATGTGACACTTTAGTACCTGTCACAAGGGAGTGAAGTTGTCACTTTAGGCCCGGAAGTACGAAAACATAATAATTCCATTTTGACGTTACGAATATGTATAGTAACGAACTGTCGTCTTTACGAATTGTCCGTTACAATTTGTGTGGTTATGAACTATCACGTAACGAGATGTCGTATGTGTGTGGTATGGGTGTGGAGAGAGAAATAGATGGCATTAGACAAATAATCTTTTTCCCACAGAATTTTGTTATAAAGATGTTTAAATTGTTATCTTAGAATCGTTTATAAACTTGATTAAGGATATTGTATATATATTTGTCAGAATAAGATAAAAGATTGCTGAGGTTTACTAGAAGGCTAATGTTGAGGTCAATTAAACCCAAATATAAGTTTCGAGTATGTTTCCTATGATTAGGACAATCGAAGAATACATGGTTCAGATCCCCGATAGACTCATTATTACACGAACAAAAGAGTTTAATAGATTCCAAACCTATGTAGATGCTCCGGAAAAAGGCCATGGTTAGCGCCTCGTTATATGTAAAAAAATTAGCCAACTTCTTAATGGTTTTTTGTTCAGAAAGTTTTTAAAAAATTTGAACTTTTTTTAAAAAGATGAATTTAAAAAAATTTAGATTGCAAATTTAGTATGCAAAATCAATTGGGTCGATTTTAATGAAATTTGGTAGACGGCTTAAGTATGCTATAAGAATTTTCTAAGCGAATTACTAAGGTTCTAAGTGCCATCGAAGTGGTTAAAAAACTTTGAATAACAACAGGCTTATTTTGCCCCCTTATTTTGTATTTATTGCTATATTGCAGAAAGGGTTAATACATTTTTAAGCAGTCGTATATCATACAAAATTCAATTATTTTATTTCTGTACGACTTTGTTTCAAAACGAATCGTTTTAAAGTTATAAGCAAAGAAACTAGAAAAAATTGATATTTTTTGAAATTTTTAAATATTTTAATTTTTTTATTAATATATTGTTTCTGGCATATTTGACAAGGAGCATAAGTCAATTGTTATTATTGAAGTTGTCACCTAACTTTATCTGCAAAAATCTGAATGCCACCTCTCACATCCAAAAATAGACGTTTTTTCACAGATCAGCCCACAGACCTGGTCTAGTAGGTATATGTCATTTATGAAATGGATCATAATATTTAGATCTTCATTTAGAATCTGTTCAATTTTCAGTTGATAAACAATGGAAATATGGTTAAAAAATAGACATAATGTTTCCTATTAGATAGATACATGGATTTAAAGAGGTGTCCTATTTCCTATTCCACTGCGACCTCTTCAGATCTATTGTGGTCCCCTAGTCCTAAATAGAATATTCTAAAAAGTATGATAGCTTTAACATGCACAAGAAAATAAAGGAAATCACAAATACACAGCGAAAAAAGAGAGATGGCCTTCTTAAAGACATAAATTGAAAAATTATTATAGAAGTCAAAGAGAAATTAAAAAAGTGGAAGACATACATAACAGATCTGTTTGAGGATAATAGACAAGAACCGGAAGAAATCGACAGCGAAACGGGACCAGAGATCATAATGGAGGAAATCGAACAAGCAATACGAAACGCAAAAAACGGAAAAACTGTAGGTCTAGACGAAATACCTGCGGAATTACTGAAATGTCTAGACGATGAAACTCTACCGGTACTACTGGATCTGTTTAATGAAGTATATAAAACCGGAAAAATCCCTCAGAAATGGTTGGTGTCCACCTTTGTCACAATACCAAAAACAATATACGCCAAAAATTGTTCGGACTATAGGACAATATCACTAATAAGCCATACCCTCAAAATATTTCTAAAGGTGATTCATGGAAGATTATACAGAAAGCTAGAATATTATATGGATGATACCCAATTTGGGTTCCGCAAAGGACTTGGAACAAGAGAGGCATTGTTTGCGTTTAATGTCCTCTCTCAAAGATGCTTAAATATGAACCTGGATATTTATTCCTGTTTCATCGACTTCGAAAAAGCGTTCGACAGGGTCCGACATGAAAAACTAATAGAATTATTGAAAAACAGAGATATAGACAGACGAGATTTACGAATTATCATTAACTGTATTGGAATCAAAAGGCCAATATAAAGATAGAAGAACAGGAGTCCGAGAATATTGATATAAAGAGAGGAGTAAGACAGGGTTGTGTTCTGTCGCCGCTACTGTTTAACCTGTACAGTGAAGCCATATTACAGGAAGCGATACTGGAGCTAAGTGATGGAATCTCTATAAACGGAAGAATAGTAAATAACATAAGATTCGCTGATGACACCGTTATAATGGCAGACACCCTGGAATCACTACAAGAATTGCTAAATAGAATTAACGATTATTGCATTCGATACGGATTAAAAATAAACAAGAAAAAAACTAAATTTATGATTGTCTCAAAAACAGAACATGGAAATGAAAGGTTAATGATAGAGCAAACCCAAATAGAAAAAGTTACGACATACAAATATCTGGGAACCTGGGTTGATGACAAAAATGACCAAAGCAAAGAAATTAAAGTCCGAATTGAAACTGTAAGGCAAGCATTTATAAAAATGAAGACACTGCTTACAAACAAAGACCTTCAGTTGCCTCTCAGATTGAGGGCTCTAAGATGCTACATATTTTCTATATTGCTATAAGGAATGGAAGCTTGGACATTGAAGAGACAACACATAAGAAGAATAGAAGCGTTCGAAATGTGGTGTTACAGAAGAATATTGAAAATTCAGTGAGTTCAAAGGATTACCAATGTTGAAGTGCTACGACGTTTAAATAAGGAGTTAGAAATTATGAAAAGTATAAAAACTAGAAAACTGGAATATTTGGGTCACATTACCAGAGGAGAAAAATATGAGTTGCTGAGAATTATTATGCAAGGAAGGATCCAAGGAAGAAGAGGCATAGGAAGAAGACGCATCTCCTGGCTGAGGAACCTTAGAGAATGGTTTAACTCTAGTTCATTACAACTATTCAGAGCAGCAGCCAACAAAGTGACCATAGCCATTATGACATCCAACCTCCGATAGGAGAGGGAACTTTAAGAAGAAGTAGTCCTAAATTACGTTCTGTAGCCTGACCCTTTTTAAAAAGTCTAATAGCTTCGAGACTGAAGCTTCCATGTAGTTACTTGCCGGTGGATTTTCCTCTCCTAATGCAACGAACCGCACATTTGCCAGACTGTCACACGTACATGGCATGTGTTCTCCTGTTTCTTCTTTCAGGTGATAAAATCTACACAGGTCATCATCTGACAATCCTATCAGCTTCAAGTGCCTGTTCAGCTTACAGTGCCCTGTTAGCAGACCTACTATAGCCTTGACTATTTTCTTGTCTTTGCTTATTAAGTCTGCCTTAAATTTTGGCGAACGTTTTGTAATAAACTGTTTACCTGTCTTTCTCCTGGTGAATTTCTCCACCATTCAAAGATTTGTGAGCTGCTGGTTTCTATTAGAAAGTTTTTTTAAAAATAGTCTATTTTTTCTTATCTTTTCAGTGAGCTAACCTACAGCGCGTGACAATCAGTTATTTATTATAAATGTTTGTAAAGAGTCGACGTGCTAAATACTTTAGAATGACTATTTGGGCAAGTACAGTTGTTTAAATATTCGCTCTACGGAATAAACACACTGAATAAAAGAATAATTATTTGGTCGATCTAGGAGATTTAGCACACTTCAATAACTCATTAATTGCTATAATTTGAAGTAGGTAGTTATATTACATGTGATTATGCAAAAATAAAATTATGAACATTTATAAATTATGACTGCAACAATAAGGGTTGTATTGCAATTATCTTGCTTATTCTTATATATAATAAAACAATATAAAAAAAATTAAGAAACGCTTTTATTTACTTATGAGTGACTAAAAGTTAAAATATAAAAAAATCAACTAAAAAGCAAAAAATAAAAAAAAAATCAAACTCAACGGATTATTCGAAAAAAATGAAAAAATCTAACACATTCGTTAAAGAAAAGCGTGGGGCGAAAACCGTTTATTCGATGAAGACGTGCCCCACGCTTTTCTTTAAAGAATGTGTTAGAATTTTTCATTTTTTTAACGAACGTTTTTTTCGAATAATCCGTCGAGTTTGATTTTTTTTATTTTTTGCTTTTTAGTTGATTTTTTTTTATTCTAACTTTTAGTCACTCATAGCTAAATACAAGCGTTTCTTAAAAACATTTTTCATATTGTTTTATATTTTACTTTTTAGTCTGGCACTTTACAAACATTAAAATATATCGTCATGTTTAAAAAAAGGATGTAGGTATATGACAGATACCTTTTTTGCATTTATTTTAACTTTTGATACATACATTGTACATTTTCTGTAATTTTTTCATACATTTCTTAAATCAAAATCATTATTTACGATTATTACAGTTTTCGCAGTATTTCCATCTCTTGTAATACTTTACTATTGGACGGTGTAGACGCTGTTAATTTCTCACAATGAAGTTCTTCGATGCGCAAGCCGTCTAAAGGTACGTATCCATACAAGGGTAAACCTCGCTCGGTGTAGCAGCTCCACTTAGTGGATACGTCGGTGATCGCCGCTTGGCGCGTACACTCTTCGTTTCAACCGGTTTGCGGTTTATATGTAAGGGCGCGTGCTGTATCCATTTGAGCAGCTACACCGAGCGGGGTTCACCCTTGTATGGATACGTACTCGCACTCAGCTCAATGAAACTTAAGCTTTGCAGGCTCAATGCAGACTTTTAAGCCTGTCCTTACGCAAACATTTTCGGGCCCAAGTTCACGACAGCGCAGCGTAGTCAACAGTCGAACCTTGCGTTTTATGGACAGTCGAAGCCCACGACAATACTAAGGGCAGCATTCGTCCCTCTGCGGTGTCATAACTTTTTTCGCTGAAAACTGGATAGAAATCGGACAGAAACTGGATAAATTTGAAACTTTATTGTTTACATATGAAGCATAACGTAAACAAATAACGTAAAAAGTGAAATTATGTATAGTTCATATAATTAGCTACAATCTGTAAAAGTTTCAAGTTTCTACATTGTAAAAAACAAGAGAATTTAAGCATTTTCCATTAAAATCTAATTTTTTTATTTAAAAAATTCATAAACATAAAAAAAAATTGATCCACTATTCGTGTATTGTTCCCGCGAATCCATATGTCTGCAAAATTTCATTCGTTTCCATTGAAGAAGAGGCAGTCAAATTAACGTCTAAAGATTTGACGCAAACGATTGAACTAAATAAAAGCGTATAAAAAATCAATTGCTGTTCGTGTGTCTCGCTAAAACTCGAGAATGGCTGAACTGATTTGGCATCTTTGATGTTGAATTTTTTGTAGAAGTGCAGGGAAGGTTTATACGGTTTTATATAGTCATTTTAGCAGCCACCAAAATTTTTACATCTATATGTATAAAATGCTCTTTTTACAGTGTTTGTTGCCTTACTCCTCAGAAACGACTTTACCGATTTTTATGAAATTTGGCAGGTAGATTCGACTGGACCGGAAATAGGTTGCCATCTATATTTCATACCCGTACCTCATAAGAAAATTACCTATAACGCCATAACTCTCACAATAATGGCGTGAAAAATACGAAATTAAGTAGGTAGACTCCTTGCCAAATTCCGAATCGAGCCGTACTAAATTTTTTCCTCTAGCGCAATCGGTGTCCGAAATACAATATCTTAAGCCGTAGAAATATTCTGAGGACAGAAGAAGAACGAGCAACAAATTTCATCGAAGAAAAGTGCAACTGTTTAACTTTTGGACTTAAATTGGACAAAATATGAATTTTTTGATTTTTCGAAATTTTCAAAAATATCTCTAAACCGAACTTTTCTGATGAACGGCAAGCAGGAGAAAAGTTCTGAGCACACGAAAAGAACAAGCAGCAAATTATAAAAAATTTATTTAATTTTAATTAATTTTGTTTAATTTTATTTAATTTAAGTATTTTATTTATTTTCGTTTATTTTATTTTATTTCATTTTTTAATTCCATTTATTTTTTTTATTTTATTTCATTTTATTCAATATTATTTAATTTTATTTTGATTAATCAACACCTATATAGTTGGACAACACCGAACCCAATTATAAATATAGGGTTGATTTGAATGTAAATAAAATAAAGCTATTATATTCATTATAAGATAGACAAATTTAAGATGGTAACTGTTGCACTACAAACTTTATTTTATTACTTCTAAATAAACTTTATTACTTCAAACATCATGTGTAATTAATTAAAAATAATAATAAAACATCGAGCATTTTTTGTTTAATAATTACGAATTCATTTTATTTATTTTAGGTTTATTGTATACAAAAGTTTGTTTTTATCTATTGAGGCAGTACGAAGTTTGCCGGATCAGCTAGTCTTATATACAGGGTGTCCAGAAACTCTACCCACAAACGAAGACAGGAGATTTTTTAGATAATTTTAAGATAATTTAACCCAATTCACCTAGTCCGAAAATGCTTCCTAAGGGAGCTAGAGCTCTTTGAAGATGGCGTCATATAATTAGTTTTTCTTAAATAACTACAGAACGATTCTATTTCGAACAACGAAAATTGGTATGCTTATTTACTTTCCAGAAATGAATCCACTCCATCTATTGTGAATTTCTAGTACCAGTCATAGGCGTCCGTTTTGGGTAGGGCAACGGTTATTTTATCGCATAACTTTTTTGTCTTTAACTTTTAAGCATTTTTCTCACTCGATTATTAAATTGTGAGGTATTCTAGTACTACAATGTACTCTTGCTTTAAGTCGGTAGGACAAACCGTTTTCTAGAAAAATGGATTTGAAAGTTTTTCGTTTTAGGAATTCGAAAAAAATGGAAAAAAATTTTCAAAAAAAAAACGATGTATTTTAATAACTTAAAGCAAGAGTAACTTTTAGTACTCGAATACCTCATAATTTAATAAGCTAGTGTCAAAAATGCTTAAAAATTAAGGACAAAATGTTACGCTATAAAATAACTGTTGACCTACCCAAAACGGACGCCTATGACCGGTACTAGAAATTCGCAATTAATGAAATCGATTTATCTCTGGAATATAAATAAATGTACCAGTTTTCGTCTTTCTAAAAAGGTTTTTTTGGAAAATTTTTTTTAAAATTTAAGGAACGAAAATTTTTCAAATCGATTTTTCTAGAAAACGGTGTGTCCTACCGACTTAAAATAAGAGTACCTTTTAGCACTAGAATACCTCACAATTTAATAATGCAGTGTCAAAAATGCTTAAAAATTAAAGACAAAAAAGTTATGCGATAAAATAACCGTTGCCCAGCCCAAAACGGACGCCTATGATCGGTACTAAAAATTCGCAAAGGATGGAATAGATTTATCTCTGGAAGATAAATACGCGTACCAGTTTTTGTTTTTCTAAATAGAAGCGTTCTTTAAGGTATTTAAAACTCATTACAAGACGCCATCTTCAAAGAGCTCTAGCTCCCTTAGGAAGCATTTTCGGACTAAGTGAATAGGGTTAAATTATCTTAGAATTATTTGAAGAATCTTCTGTCTTCGTTTGTCGGTAGAGTTTCTGGACACCCTGTATAAAAATCAATTGCTGTTCGTGTGTCTCACTAAAACGTTTATACGGTTTTAGATAGTCATTTTAGTAGCCACCAAAATTTTTACATCTATATGTATAAAATGCTATTTTTACAGTGTTTGTTGCCATACTCCTCCGAACCGACTTTACCGATTTTTATGAAATTTGGCAGGTATATTCGACCGTACTGAGAATATGTTGTTTGTTATTTATTTTTCATATCCGTACGTCATAACGGGGGCTGCCCTCCTAATATATTTTTTAATTTTTTGGTCAAACTGTACCTCATAAGGGGATTACCTACAACGCCATAACTCTCATAATAATGACGTGAAAAATACGAAATTAAGTAGGTAAACTCCTTGCTGAATTCCGAACAGAACCGTACTAAAAATTTTTCTCCAGCGCAATCGGTGTCTGAAATACAATATCTTAAGCCGTAGAAATATTCTGAGGACAGAAGAAGAACGAGCAACAAATTTCATCGAAGAAAAGTGCAACTGTTTAACTTTTGGACTTAAATTGGGCAAAATATGAATTTTTAATTTTTTGAAACTTTTAAAAAATATCTCTAAACCGAACTTTTCTGACGAACGGCAAGCAGGAGAAAAGTTCTGAGCACAAGAAAAGAACAAGCAGCAAATTATAAAATTTTATTTAATTTTAATTAATTTTGTTTAATTTTATTTAATTTAAATATTTTATTTATTTTCGTTTATTTTATTTTATTTCATTTTTTAATCCCATTTATTTTTTTAAATTTTATTTCATTTTATTTCATTTTATTATTAATTTTTATATTTACTTATTATTTTTATTTAAGTTTATTCATTTATTTATTTTTATGTACTTTTATTCAATTTTAAGAAACTTTATTTCATTTTATTTCATTTTATTTAATGATATTTAACTTTAATTTAATTTTATTTTGATTAATGAACATCTATAATATAGTTGGACAACCCCGTTGCACTACAAACTTTATGTTGTTAGTTCTAACTAAACTTTATTAAGAGGAAACAGTAGCGATCAACAGGTAGCCAAAACGCGTTCCAAGATTGCGGCTGTAATTTTGAATATTTTTTCGAGATATTTGGCACACGTATTCGTAATATAATAAAGAATGGCGGTACAGAGCCCAATTTGAAAAATATATTAATATGTGGAAATTACTCTGTAATTAAATACAATATTAAAAAAACGAGCCTGTACCGCCATTAAGAAGAACAAAAAAATACACTTTCTTCAAATAAACTTTTTTATCCGATGCCTAGATTTTGTGTCATTTTGGACCTACTAAAATTTTTTATTTCATTAGTAGTTCCAAAATGACACAAAATCTAGGCATCGGATAAAAAAGTTTATTTGAAGAAAGTGTATTTTTTTGTTCTCCTTAATGGCGGTACAGGCTCGTTTTTTTAATATTGTATTTAATTACAGAGTAATTTCCACATATTAATATATTTTTCAAATTGGGCTCTGTACCGCCATTCTTTATTATATTACGAATACGTGTGCCAAATATCTCGAAAAAATATTCAAAATTACAGCCGCAATCTTGGAACGCGTTTTGACTACCTGTTGATCGCTACTGTATCACCTTAATTCAAACATCATGTGTAATTCATTAAAAATAATAATAAAACCTCATTCACATCGAGCATTTTTTGTTTATTAATTACGAATTCCTTTTGTTTATTTTAAGTTTATTGTATACATACAAAAGTTTGTTTTTATCTATTGAGGCAGTATGAAGTCTGCCGGGTCAGCTAGTTGTTTATATATTTTTATTTAGAGACTCGTAAATTAAAGAACTTTTTAAGATCTACAAGTTTTATTTGAAGAGTCTTTCACTAAAATGTATAAGAAACGTTTTAAGGCATTTTTTTTCACTTTTTAAGAGTGCATTAAGAAAACAAAGCTAAATCAGATGTATAGTCCGTCCGCTATAACTTTTCCCATGCGGTACGATTCATTTTCAATCAAATTAAGTCAAAACATAAATTGAAACGAACGTCGATGTGTATATACATTTTGTATACTGTATACTATATATACTACACACATCGGCGTACGTTTCACTTTCTGTTTTGACAATTTGATTGAAAATGAATCGTGCCGCATTGGAAAAGTTATAGCGGACGGACTATACATCTTGCGGATTTTTCATCAGCTATGCTACATAATATAACCCCACACCTTGACTGCGGTATTTGTGTTTTAAATGAATTTGACGGGTGTCTCTCTAAAATTTACTACACTCGAATTACTAGAATTTTATAAAACAGATCATCCATAGTAATTTTAATTGAATTTCGATTCACTCCGTATATGCGAATGCAAATGATCACATGGAAAGCTTTCCAGACGGGATCTTGTGGTCAATTGTGGCCGGCTGAGAAGAGAGGCCATTGAACGCCGCCGATATTATTTTTTTATTTTCCGAAATGTGTACTTACCCACAGACGTAAATACGCACATACAGGTGGACATACATTTACAGAGGGCCACGAAAAGTTCCGCGTCCCAAACAATCGGGACTGCAGAGCTTCAAATATCGGTGATTAGACCAGGGCGCATCTGTAAAAATATTAGTACATTTGGACGTTGAGAGGTGACTCAATTTTTTTTGCAGAAATTGCTTAAAAATAACTCAAATAATAATATTTGAGTTATCCTCCCTCTCAAAAAGGTCCGGAACATTGTTTAAATAATCAAAATGTCAAAAAATGAAGGAAAAATTCGATTTTTTTCTTCGTTTTTTGATTATAACTTTAAAAGTATTCATTTCCAAGAAAAGTTGTAATGACATAAAAGTTGCGTAATTAAATTTCCTACAACATAGAATTGGTTAAAGATTTAAAAAATAGTCACCCTTGTTGCAAAATAGCAATAATTGCGAAAAAACCATACAAAAACAAGTATTCGCATTTTACGTTTTTCAATCATTTATGCTATACTTGGGATCAAGTATATTCAAATGGGAAATAAGTCACAATTTTACCTAAAAATGATTTTATTAACGTTTCGACGCCCAAGTCGGGTGTCGTTGTCAAAATACAAAACAATACTAAATAAATAAAAATGTTGTTGCTTAGTAAAAAATTCTTCTAATAATTTATTTAACCTGACTCATTTATATCGGCAATTCAGACACGTATTATACATTTTAAAGTAGACGACTTTAAAATGATATTGCCAATATTGATGAGTTGCATTCCTGGGACGACTTTACTAAAAGATAGTTCATTCGATTACATGAAATCAATCCCAACTCAAGAATATCCGCCACAAAAAATCATAGCATGTGATCTGTCTTTAAAAAGACAACCAAATGCAACGGTGGTACTGAAATTCTCGCGTTAGAGATTCCATAGTAAATCACGAGGGAAAACCAGGAAAAACCTCGTGATACTATCCCGACATCGTAAGTATTTGGGTTTACATTTAGTTTACTCTCAAAACAAAATTCTGACTTGACATTTTAAATTTTAAATATGTACTAACTCGTATGTTACTGATTTACTAATTGCGGTATTTTCTTTCTATTGACTTCCTCCTTTAATATGGGTAACCAAATCATTTTTAAAATCATTTTTAGGTAAAATTGTGACTTATTTCCCATTTGAATATACTTGATTATAAAAATGCCACAAGAAAATAGCTTCAGAACAAAACTATACTTGGGACCTTCATATTTCACACAGAAAAACTTCATGATACAGTAAAACAATACTGTAAATTTCATTAAGATCGGTTCAATAGATTTTGCAAAATAAATTTTGCAATCCAGCTTTCGCAAGAAAAATTAATTTTTTCAAAATGTTACAGGACTGAAAATAAAGCAGATAGCAAGTTGAAAGTTTTTTTCCTTATAGAAGTGTACTCTGCCTTTCCTTTATAATTTGCAAAACTAAAATCGATTAACTAGCACGGCGTCAGGAATTTTTTTAAATAAACATTAATTATTGGTGCTACGCGCAGGACAGCGGATAGTTTGCTCTGATTGGGCATTCCAATGACCTTTGATAATGATTGATACATTTTAATTTTTATTACATTTCGATATAAATAAATAAATTTGTTTATTGCAAAATAAAAACACATACTCTATCCTTTGAAATAACACTTTTTTTAGCAAAAACTCTTTTTGTTCATATATTTTAACTTAGAGAATAAAAGTTTAACCAATTCTATATTGTAGAAAATTTAATTACGCAACTTTTATGTAAGTACAACTTTTCTCAAAAATGAACAGTTTTAAAGTTATAATCAAAAAACCAATAATAAAATCGAATTTTTCCTTCATATTTTGACATTTTGATTATTTAAACAATGTTCCGGACCATTTTGTGTGGGAGGATAACTCAAATATTATTATTTGAGTTAATTTCAAGCAATTTCTGCAAAAAAAATTGAGTCACCTCTCAACGTCCATCTCAAAACAGATGCGCCCTGGACTAGATGCAATTTTAGAGCTTGTTAATCGGGCACAAAAAGTATAATATGGGAAATAATATTACAAATTGAAAATGGAAAATGGAAATTGAAAATGGTTATTCATTTTTAATATTACAAATGTTTGTTTGGTCTTCAACAATTTCCCAGTTTAAATGAATTTAATAGTGCTCGTAATTTAGTCCAATAAAAATTTCATAAAAATACTTAGACAAGCGGCACACCAAAAAAAAACCGCATATTTCTCGAGATACACCTAGCTACAACGATGTTCGGTTTTAATATTTTTTTCTGAATTTTAAATGATATATTCTTCACCTTTCTGAAAACTATGGGATCTATTGCAAGCCTTCTAGGCCTGGATTATGCGTACCAAAAACAAGTTTATTAATAGCAAGCTGAAAATTTGTTAATAGTATTAATAGTTAGTATTAATAGTATTAATAGTATTAATAGTATTAATAGTATTAATAGTTAATAGTAGACAAACTTTGATGTACGGGAAAACTGGAACAGGCGAAGTTTTAATTATGGAACAGGTTACAGGTTTCGAAAGTCAGACCACGAAAATGTCCCATGTATTTTGTCGGACAGAACTTCCAATTGATTTGTTACCCTTTCATTAAACTCTCATGAAAAAATTAGACTGCTATCTCTTGCCTGCAAAGGTTAAATATTATATGTGAAAAAAGTGAGTTTTGAGATTAATGACTTTTTGTTCTTTTACTGTGCCGTTTTGTGATTTATAAAGTTAGACAAGTGAAGTTTGGAATATAAAAAAAGTATGTTATTAAATAGTCCAGGAACCGAAGCTCTTCAGCTCGCAATTTTTACAGAATGGATCGATTTACTTGAAAACATGAGAATAAGTAGTGGATAGTTCAAGGATCAAAATCTATATGATGCCGAAAGGCGCTTTTTCCATGGGGGTGGTTGCCACCCCATATCGGGGGTGGAAATTTTTTATTATATTTTGACCTCAAAAGTTGATAAAAACATTCATTTTAAGCAAAAAATATTCTATACATTTTTTTGATAAAATTAATGGTTTTCGATTTATTCGCTATCGAAAGTGTTAGTTTTATATCGAAAAAATCAATGTTTTTCGATATTATACTTATTTACGATTCACTCAACGTTTGCCGTAGAATAAATTTTTTCAAACCAAGTTCTTGGGAATTAAATAACCTACAAATTCATATTTAAACATTTTTTCGTATCTCTGATGCTAATCTTTCTATTCTGAAGAAAATGGCATTTTTTACCAAACTACAAAAATTCGTTATACGCTTTTAACTCCAGTTTTTTAAAAACTAATCAGTCTAAGCCAGTCAAACTTCTGGAATCTATTAACACTGCATAAATAAAGAAGAAGAAATAAGGCCAATGACTAAAAACACCGCTCACTTACATTATAATGCTTCCAATTGGATTTCTCCTTTTTTTTTTTTAAAATATATTGATTTTTTAACCGTAACTTTTTTATTTTTTATCCTAGAAAGTTTGATAAAACAGAATTTTGTAGGTTTTTACAAGATCTATAAGGATATTGATATTAAATCCTTTGAAAATCCTCAGTCGCAAAAAGAGGTGACTTTGAAAGGGTTGGTAAAGGTGGTTTTTGCATGTTATTACAAGTTTTAATTGTCAATACCTCACTCAGTTTTTGCCGTAAAAAATATTTTTTCAAACCACGTTCTTGGGAATTAAATAACCTACAATTTTATATTGAAATATTTTTTCGTATCTCTGATGCTAGTCTTTCTATTATGAAGAGATTTACCAAACTTCAAAAATTCGTTATTCGCTTTCAACACCATTTTTTAAAAACTAATCATTATAAGCCGGTCAAGCCTCTAGAACCTATTAATAATACATAAATAAAGAAGACCAAATTAGGTCAATGACTATTTTTAATTAGGGTGATGATTAGGGGGAAGTTTACGATTACTTTTTTGCTGAAAAAAATAGGGACTGACATTCTTTTTATTATAAGTCACTTAATTTTTGAGCTTGAGACTACTTTTTTATTTCAGAAGATAGATATTTTTAAATACTTTAAATTAGTTTGAACAAGTTATTCTCGAAAAATACATAGTTTTCCCGTCTTTTGACTTTAAAACTACAAATTTTAGCATTTGACGAAGAAGAGCTGACATATAATAAAGTATAGCTCGATTATTATTGGTCTTAAAGAAAACAACAACAAAGAACGGTTATGTTTATTTTTTTAAAAGGTACATTTTTGTTAAGCAAAGTTCCTTTGATAAAACGAAAGCTTTTTGAGTTATTAGCAGAAAACTGATTAAAAACATTGATTTTTTGCCTCATAGATAGATAGATAGATAGATAGATTTATTTAACTACTTTACAAAAAAAAATTGTTTGTAGCAAGTCAAAATTACAAAGTCAAAATAAGGAATATAAAAATTACAAGGTATATAAAATCACAAGGTATATAAAACAGAAATATAAAACACAACTTATAAATATGTATCACAAACAAGAATATAGATTAACAAAAAATATTTTGTGTCACGGTAAGCATTTCAGTAGATGTTCTGCAATGAGTCATATATTCTTCCGAGCAATAAAAGCAATGTTTCAACAGATACCTTTTTATTACTTTTTTGAAACTGTTACAGCTTAGCTGTTTAATATCTTTTGGTAAAATATTGTAGTAGTTATAATTAAGACAATTTTTATCTGAAAGACGCAATCTAGAGCGATTTGTTCGTAAATAGTGAGAGTATCGCGTATTGTGAACGTGAACATCAGACTGCTTTGTTAAATGGGACCTTTTTCTGTGAATTTCAGTCAGAACTTGATATATCAACAGAGTAGGTAGCGGCATAATTTTTAATTTGATGAAGAGAGGTCGGCAATGTTCCAGATAACTAACCCCTGCTAAAATCCGGATAGCTTTCTTTTGCATCCTGAAAATTTGAAGAGCATTTGTTGAATTGCCCCATAAGATTAATCCATAGCTTAGGTGTGAGTGAAATAAAGAAAAATATGTCACCTTCAATGTCTCAAAGTTGACAACCCTTGCTAGTTGACGAATAAGAAACAATGAACTAGACAGCTTCGCCTTTACTTGTGAAATATGAGCCGACCAGTTCAATCGATTGTCTATGGTTATTCCTAATAGTTTAGCAGTGTCTTTGTCATCTGGATCGCCATGTAAACCACTTGCAGATATAATCAAGTCCTGCGTTTTTTCAGTATTGAGTTTTAGTTTGTTCGCAGCAAACCATGTGCTAGATTTATCAGAGACTTCCTCGCAAGCCATTTTTAAATCCTCATTTTTATTACCTGATATTATGTATGTCGTATCATCCGCAAATTGTACTGATTTGTACGGAGATATGAAATGAGGCAAATCGTTGACATATATAATGAATAAAAGAGGTCCCAAGACCGAACCTTGTGGGACTCCATGTTTTACGGGTCGAAAATCGGAGAGATAACCTTTAGACACTACAGCCTGGTGTCTACCACATAGGTACGAAGAGATAAGCTTAAGAGGGATACCTCTGATTCCATAATAGTTTAATTTGTGGAGCAAAATGTCATGTGAAACGCAGTCAAAAGCCTTCGACAAATCGCAGAGAGAAATTGCTATGCGATTGCCACGTTCAAGCCCCTCAATCACCTCGCTCACAATATTATATACCGCGTTTGTAGTAGAACGAGCACTTCTGAATCCATATTGCGAGTTGCTAAAATAACTTTTAGACTCAAAATAAGAATATAATTGTTGTTTGATCACCTTTTCAATCACTTTCCCGAATGTAGAAACAATGCTTATGGGCCTGTAATTGTCAGCTTTCGAGGAATCACCTTTTTTATAGATAGGTAGTACCTTTGAGTACTTTAGTGCTTCTGGAAATACTCCAGTTGATAAAATTAAGTTAATAAGATGAGTGAAAGGTGTTAAAACTATTTGGTAAGTTTCTTTTAAAATTTTGCTATTAATTTCGTGAACGTCCTTACAATTGGAATTATTAAGAGATTTAATTATTTGAGAGATCTCATCTTCCACAACGGGTCGGAAACAAAAGGACTTACTCGGGGAAGGATAGTTTCTGTAACTGAAGAGGATATCGTTATTAATAGTGGGAAGGGATGTAATTATATTCTCTGCGATTGTAATAAAAAATTGATTTATTTCGTCTGGAGATAGATCTGGTTGTACCGAACTGGATCTTGTATTGCCTCTTTCGAAGTTTAATATTTTCCAGCAGTCTCTAGGTTTATTATTGGAGTTAGTAATAAAACCAGAGTAAGCCGACTTTTTAGCATTTTGTAACTGCCGATTATATTCATATTTTTGTTGTTTATATAGTTTGAAAATATCGGGATCCTTAGTGACATCTGCAATGTGTTTAATGAGAGAAAGATTAGATCTGTAAGACCTTAATTCGTCATTAAACCATTGCACGGGTGTTATTTTAGCAGTTTGTCGTACTTTTTTTAATGGAAAAAACTTTAATATTAAGTTGTTATAAGTTTCAGTTAAAAAGAACATCAAGACATCGGTATCGTTATTGGTGTCATAGAAAAAGTCCATCTTTGTACTAGCTAGTGCATATTTAAGCTTCTGCAAACCAGAAGAAGTAATAGACCGTTGAAGTGATTGATTAGTGTCAACAACTTTAAGATCAGAATCAATAGATATAAATTGTGCTCGATGGTCAGAGAAACAAGGTTCAAATACGCCCACCCTGTAGATATTTTCAGAAAAGTTAGTCATAATGTTATCGATGCAACTACTGGATTGAGATGTGATTCTAGTATAATCGTTTATCGTTATTTCTAGACCAAAAGACATTAACAGATTTTGAATATCATAAGAAGAGTCAGATTTAATTTTAAAATTTATATTAAAATCCCCAAGTATAATCAGTTTGTCTGCTTCGTTAAGTAAGAATGCTATAACATTCTCAAAATTCACCAAGAACAAGTCACAGTCACCATTACCTGATCTGTATACAGTTAAAACATTGGTTCTCATTGAAGGTATATAAATTGCACAAAACTCTGAAGTTTGCTCTACGTTATATTCATTTAGATTAAGAGAAGAATACATAAGATTTTCTTTTACATAAATTGCAACGCCACCTTGCTTTTTTTCAACCCTACAGAAAAAGTTAGCTAGTGAAAAGCCGGAGATGCTAATTAATTTTAGATTTTCTTCAGTTTGCCAGTGCTCTGAAAAACATATGACGTCATAGAACTTTTTATCCGCAAGAAAAGCATTGATCATATCGACTTTATTTGATATACACTGTAAATTGACATGAAACATGCTTACCGTGCCTTGTTGAATTAGGTTATTTTGAAAATTTGATGGAGGGTTAACGGTCGTTTCTTCATCCTTCATTTTATTTGAGTATGTGTTGGACGCTTCATAAAAAACCTGCTTACATAAGAGCCTACGGGCCATAGTTTTGGGTCCATCGCTAAACCAAAATGTTGTTCAAAAATTGAGACTTTAAAGGATGAATATATGTTGGGATGCTTAGCCGTTAAGGACGTACATATCACTTCTGGAAAGTGTTTTTCTAACATCTTCTTAAGATTATCTGCCGTTGTATGCTGGTTTACCCTAGTAACATGAAGATGACTAAATTTTGGGACACCACTGATTTCAGAGTTTTCATTATTGCCAATAACAATAGGTCCATTCCTTCTTTTATACCTAACAGTTTTCCATTCTTGCCCATTATTATTTGGAACTGGAACCGAATTTTTACTCTCAGTATTTATCAAATTCTCATCGTTTGTTAAATTAATGATATCTGAACATTTTGCCTCCGTTTGTATTCTTAAAATATCAGCTGATAATTGTTTATTATTTTCGATTAAGGAAACAACTTGTTTATTTTTATTGGTACTATTTTTAAATAGAGTTTTTGTTGGGGAACTCCTTTCTTTATCAACAACTAGACTTTCATTTACAGCAACATTTTTTGCGGGTGTAGTGTTTTCGTTTTTTGGATATATTTTACTGCTAGACTGTTTCGGTCGTTCAAAATTTGGGTCTCTGTTTGAATGGTTGATTGAATTCGTATTTTGTTTTGTAGATGGCGACTGATCAGCTATTTGCATATATTTAAATAAATCTAGTTGTTCCTTCAATAAATTTATCGTAATTTGTTGATTTGATATTATTGTTTCATATAGATTTTGATCCTTGGACTATCCACTACTTATTCTCAAATTTTCAAGCAAATCGATCCATTTTGTAAAAATTGCGAGGTTTTGTCATATTTTAAGCTTCATTACTTGGACTAATAATAATTATTACAAGAGCAAATAGATATAGTTTCTTCAAATGTGCTTGTAAAGTGACATAAACTGTTTTACCATTTTTCCAGTATACCCAAAGAGTATATAAAAGACTTTATAGGTATTTAACGTCGGGGGAGATAAAAATTCCCATTGGTTATACTATGGTAAAAGAGTATATGAAATGTTATACTATTTTACCATTGGAATTGGGACACCGTTTTTATGAAATATGTTACCGTATAACAGCATATACCACATATATCCTGTTTTACCAGTAGAGTTTCAAAAAAAATATATAACATAATACCAGGGATAAGCAGTGTATGATGATGTATACTATTCTGCCTTTGTAGAGTTTGTCGAATATACTGTTTTATCATAGCAGAGACGCAAGTACAAGTATTGATATACTGTTTTACCAGTGTCACATTTTGAAAACTAAATGAGATAGAAATAAACTAAAAATTGCATAAGAAAGAGCGGAAAAATAACCCAGTTTAGGCGGCAAATTCAAAAATCTATTTTTTTCACATACATACTTTACCTTTGCAGGCAAGATCTACCACTAACATAATTCCTGTCATTTGACATGTTCTACCTGTCAGACTTATTAAAATGCCCAACATATTTGTCGGACAAACATTTTTTCATGTAATATAATAAAGTTTACTATTGAATAAACTTAAAAACAACCGGCTAGTTGTCACAATCATAAACTAAACGTTCCACAATTAAAAAATCTAATTTTCATCATACTTTATGTTTTTGATGGTGTTAAACACGAAAACGAGGTTTATTTTGAATTATAAGTGGGGGAATATCGTCAAAAACGCAAGTTTACCCTAATAATAAAAAAAAGAAATCACGGTTTTTTGCGTTTAACTCGCTACAAATCTGTTCGGTTTTAATATTTTTTTCTGAATCTTTTATAGCATATATTTCTCACATTTGTGAAGATTATGTGACCTGTTTTATGCTGTCAGTCTTATTCTTATAAAAGTTATGAATTTTTTAAAGTAAAAGGTGCAGATTCCTGAATTGTAAAGGTTAATCGCAAAAGTTGAGTGGCAAATTTTGAAATTAATTTTTTAATCAAGTTTATTTTAAAATATAGCATACAAAGAAATTTTCTGGGGAGTTTTAGATCAAAATCTTTTATAGACAAACAATGGTGCAAATTGTAATAACGACACTATACACCCCCAAAATAACGGTTATTTCTCGAGATACTGACTACGGGTGGTGAATGACTAATTTTGGTCTCCCTTTATGTTTTTGGTGGTGCTTAAAACGAAAATAAAGTTTATTTTGAATTTTAAGTGTGGGAACATTGTTAAAATCGCAATTTTACCCTAAAAACAATAAAAATGAAATCACGTTTTTATGTTTTTAACTCGCTACAGTTCTGTTCGTTTTTAATGTTTTTTTTTTCTGAAATTTTTACAGCATATATTTTCCCCCCTGTGGATACTGTAGGACCTAGTGCAAGCCTTCAATCTTATTCTAATAAAAGTTGTGAATTTTTTAATGTATTAGGTGTATATTTGTGATTTTTGCAAAGTTTAATCGCAAAAGTTGTCTGACAAAATTTAAAAACTAGATTTTTAATCACGATTACGTTAAAATATAGAGCACAAAGAAGTTTTCTGGGGAGTTTTAGATCAAAATGTTTTATAAAAAAAATGGTGCAACTTTTAATATCGACGTTATAAGCTCCCAAAAAACGCTTATTTCTCGAGACGCTGACCACAAGTGGTGAATGGCTAATTTTGGTCTTACTTTATGTGTTTGATTTTAAGGGGGGAACATTGCCAAAAACGCAATTATTGTACCCTAAAAATAAAAAAATTAATTCACGTTTTTCTTAAAATTAAATTTGCACCATTTTTTTTCTCTAAATCATTTTGATCTAAAACTACCCTGAACACTTCTTTGTACTTTATATTTTAACATAAACGTGATTAAAAAGCTAAATTTCTAATTTTGTCACTTAACTTTTGAGATTTAATTTGGCAATTAACAAGTTTGCACCTTTTACTTTAAAAAATTCATAACTTTTATTAGAAAAAAACTGAAGGCTTGCAACGGATACCCTAGTCTTCAGAAAAGTTAAAAGCGTTGTAGCGAGTTAAAAGCAGAAAAACCTGATTTTTTTATTTTTAGAGTAAAATTGCGCTTTTGACAATGTTTCCCCACTTAAAATTCAAAATAATCTTCATTTTTGTTTTCGGCGCCATCAAGAACATAAAGTAAGACCAAAATTAGCCATTCACTACCCGTGGTCAGTATCTCGAGGAATAAGCCTTATTTTGGGGGTGTACCTATAACTTCGATATTAAAAATTGCACCATTTTTTTTTCTGTAAAACATTTTGATACTATCTATACCCTATATTTTAAGATAAACGTGATTAAAAAGATAAATTTCAAATTCTGTCAAACTTTACAAACACATTTTTTACTTTAAAAAATTCATATATTTTATTAGAATAAGACTGAATAGGCCTGGATTCCGCGTACCAAAAAAAGTTAATTAATAGCAAGTTGAACATTTTTTAATAGTTTAACGATGTCTAGTCGGACAAATTTTGATTTATGGGAACACTGGAATAGGGGAAGTTTAGCCATTCATCACACCGTGATCAATACCATGTCATTTTGGGGGAGCCTGCCTCTCTTCTAAGGTGGCTGTGCTTAGAAACATCAATACCAAGCATGAATTAATAGCGTAAAATCATCATAGATTGTACGGCTGCGGTCACTGAATAGTTACATAGTAGACCTTACATATCTAGTAGCCGATTTTTTAAATTTTTACCCTGTTTCAACGCACATTTTCATATCAAAGTGACATTAATTACCAGTAGCAGACCCAGAATAGGTTAAAATAAAAGTATTTAAATAAAATAAATCTATTTTACAAAATATAACAAAATAGAAATTATAGAAAGAAGTTTTTTTAATACAATGGATTATGTTCTTGACAACGAAAATAATGTAGGGAGTCATCGGTTAAAAATTCCAATTTATTTTAGATTTATTTTATATTAAATACTGATATACAGTAACACAATTAATATTTGGTAAAAGCCCCATTAATGCCAATAAAACTTTGCAATTTTCTGTTCATAGTATATTCAACAAGCTACTCCCATGCCTTTTTTTTTCAAAATAGCTTAAAAGTATTATTAAAATAATTAGGGGGTGTTTTCTTGTTTTTTTACAAAAAAAGGGACCAACGTTATTTTGAGCGTAGCTTACTTACTTTTGATGCTAGAAACTTTTTTAAAAAACAAAAATAAAGCTTTTTTTATTAAAGATGTAATTTACTGTTTTATTTGGTAAATAAGGTCAAAATTTTTATTTGAAGTTAATTTATTGACGTTTCGACTTTCACCTCGGAAGTATTTATCGAAATATAAAATATTAATAAATTGAATCGTCAATAAATTAATTGCAAACTAAAATTGTGGCTTTATTTCCCAAATAATAGAGTAAATTACCTTATTATTCTACAAGGAAATAGCTTCCGAAGAATATTTATTAAATATTTTAAAAAAGTTGTGATGCTTAATTTTTTGGTGATTTTACGTTGAAATAAACTGCTCGTCAAAAGTTAGGGATATAGAAAATTCTGCTGAATTTTCATAGTAGATTTTTTCGTGAACTGATTAACGGATTCCGCTAATTTTTTTTCTTATTTTAGATTTCTCTTTAGTATTTACACAGTTATGCAAAGGTTTACTCAAACTTTTTTTTTTGTACTTATACCGGGTGGAAGAAAAGAAATGTTTTTCTTATGTTAAGTTTGAGACGCCCTGTAGGGAGGACGAGGTCCAAATGTGAGTATGCATCAAAATCGTATTGTAGTCTTACGTTTTGTGAACGTTTTGATTTTTAAATGTCCCTGATATCTTTAGATACAAAAAAATAGAGGGTTTTGTAATTTAACATGTGTTTTAACCGAAACAAAAGTTTGAGACACCTTGTAGGGAGAAGAAGGCACAAGGGTGAGTATACCTCGATATTATGTTGTAGTCAGTGGCGTAACAAAATCTGTCGGGGCCCTTCCGCAGAATTGGAAATGGGGCCCCCTTTAAAAAATTACTAAATACGACATGTGCAACAAAAACATGCATAGCATGGTTAAACTCACACTTTACTACCGTTCAGCACAAAGCTAAAAACATTTTTCACTTGAAACTAAAAACATTTGAACTGCAAATATATAAATTTATATTATTTTAAATTCTCAAGGGGGGCTCTCTGGATCCGCCCTTGCTAAAAAATTCTATAAAAAATAAAAAATAAAGCTCGTTTTTAAACATTAAAAAAAGTTTCAATGAGTTTTCCCCGAAAAGTGCTTCGTTTGTTGGTTATTTCACGTTGAAATATTCAAATTGAAATTGAACGAATAAGAACAATTTTTCATGAACTACAACTTTCCCTTTACTGTGTCGATAGACTTCATGAACAGGTACACCATTTTTTTTTGTTTTTTATAAGCTACATTTTTGCTAAAAATATTTTTTCGATAATATTTAATTCAATAAAATACTTGAGTTATTTGCGAAAAACCGCCTGAATACGAGGTTTTTTTGTTGAAAAATAAACATTTTCACTCGCAAGTCGAAAAGTATTGACTTAGATAAAGAAGCTCTATAGAACAAAAGTTGCTTATACATAATTAGTCAATTTATCTATTTCCGGACTTATTTTAAACGTATATTTTTCACCCCCTAGAAGAGATGACTTCCACCCCCCAAGTAAAAGCAACCAACGGCACAACTCCAACTTTGCAGTGGAGGATAAGTAGAATCTAAATCCAAATTGCCAAGCAAATACGTCGTGACTCGTGACTGTCGATACTGTTCTATTATTGTATTCATGCACTATATGTGACAACTTACATTTTTCATCTTTATTGGTATAGAATAAAATAGAAAGAAAATTAATAAACTACTAAATTATTACATAGTATTATTCTATGAGATGAACAACTTTCTTCGTGCATTACTATCAGCGAATACAATATCTACAAATCTACAATTTTATTAATACATACAATACATTGCATATGGCACATTGTACTTATCTGATGGCCAACTTTATTTTCGATACTGCATTGCTTAAAAAAGTTGCGTATGTATGCGCAAAATTATATAACAATGACACATTTTTAGATATATTAGACGACAAAATGGGGCCCCTGACATATTAGGCCCCCCGCAAGCTTCATGCTGCGGGGGCCTCTGTTACGCCCCTGGTTGTAGTCTCATATTTTGTGAATAGTTTATTTTTTTAAGTTCTCTAATACCTTTAATAATAAAGAAACTAGACGGCATTACTCGTTAATATGTGTTTTAACTGACGACATGCATCACATCACACATGTGAAACATAGAAACACATATTAAAGAGTAATACCGTCTAGTTTCTTTGTTATTAAAGATATCAGAGAAATTAAAAAAATAAAATATTCACAAAATACGAGACTACAACATAATATCGAGGTATGCTCGATATTTTCCTCCCTACAAGGTGTCTCAAACTTTTGTTTCGGTTAAAACTCATGTTAAATTACAACACAGTCTAATTTTTTGTTTCTAAAGATATCAGGGACATTCAAACAACAACATGTTCACAAAACATGCCGACTACAATGCGATTCTAATGTATACTCACATTTGTACCTCGTTCTCTCTACAGGGTGTCTCAAACTTAACATAAGAAAAACATTTCTATTCTTCCACCCGGTATAAGTACAAAAAATAAGTTTGAGTAAACCTTTTCACAATTGTGTAAATAATAAAGAAAAATCTAAAATAAAAAAAATAGCGGAATCTGTCTGTTCGCAAAAAAAATCAACTATGAAAATCAGCATAATTTTCTATACCCCCAACTTTTGACGAGCAGTTTATTTGATTCGAAATTTGACGAATAAGAACCTAAATTTCATTGGCTACAATCATTGTTTAACTACAACTCTACAAGTATTGACTTTTCGAGTTATTTGTGAAAAAACTCTAGAGAACAAAATTTGCTTAGAATTATTAGTCAGTTTGTTTTCTCACCCCCGAGAATGGGTGAAACTCACTCCCAGGGCAAAAGCACACATCGACACAATATCATTTTTTTCTTTGACATATTAGGTATGTGTATGCCATATTTCATGTCAATCCAAGCAGTTCTTTAATTGAACTTCGGAGGTCTTGCATTATTTTACCGTGAATGAAGTGACTAATCCTCTACAAATGCACTACAAATCACCTCTTCATTAGATTTTAAATCAGCCTATCATAGTGTACTACGAAGTAAATTATATGAAACCACGAATAATCACCAGCATTTAAAATGCATGTAGGATGGCGGCAGGAAGATGCGCTGGTGTGCCTACTTTTCAATATAGTCTTGCAAAAGCGGTTAGAGACCTAAGAATAGACAATAGAGGAAATATATTTAATAAATCATCACAAATTATGGCCTATGCAGATGAAACTAATTGTTTACCCTACATGCAAGCTAGAAGCAAAACACTTTCTCAAATTTTTCAAAAAATATGGACCTACAAATAAATAAAGGAAAAACCAAAATTGTGGCATCAAAACCCAACAACAGAGCCAGAAACATTGGTAACCAATTCACTGTTAATAATTCTAGCTTTGAAGTGGTGGAGAAATTCACATACTTAAGCTCCCTGATGACCAATAAGGTCCATAACGGAATTTACCAAGGTCTTTGAATTATTAATTTTTTTAATTGGATGAAAAAGCCATTTTACATAACTCGTGTTGTTCGTGTCTATAGTTTCTTCCTTTATATGAAAAATTGTTTCTAAAGTCATAAAACGATTTTTAAAATGTTTTATATTAAAAGGAATATAAATTAGGGAATTAACTATAGAAGTTGTAAAAATGTCTCAGGATAATCATATATTTCATTATATTTTGTTGTAATAAAAAAATACGATGATAGAAAACCGTAAAATTTTACTTGGCGCCCAAAACGTGTTCTTTGGTATTTATTTAATACCAGTAAAAATGATTAAGAACAGTTCACCGTACCAACTTATAAAGAATGTCTTACTGGGAAATATTTTATATATTTTAATAAATTTTTATTTTTAAAATTGTGACGGTAAAATCTGATTTGAGTTAAAAGCATAGTAAATTGATGTTGTGAAAGTCTATATCTCACTTTTCTTCCCTTTTCTTTTTTGCTTCCCTTTACTTTCTTTACATTTGCTAGTTCAAAGAAGCTGCAGAAATCTTAAAACCTGGAAGATCAGAGTGTATAGTGGATAGGGACGCAGACCTATAATAGATACGGAACAAAAAAGGAGACTTAAGAGGAAAAACATTTTCCCCTTACATTACGCATCAACCACGCAGGGTTGTTAGCGTGTCTGGATTGTAGGAAATAGGAAATTATAGAAAGCCCTAAATCTATACAAAGTAAAGTAAAATACTATATCTTTGGTAAGAGGTTGCAGTCTTTGAGGAATGTGAAAATATTTTTTTGTATTACCGTATTTTCCGAGTGCACTATTTAATGTTGGTGGTATGTTGTACTTTTTTCGTTGCACTTTTTACGGCAAGGGCACTTCTACACATGTCACACACAGGAATATGTGTCCGTAGAGGTGTCGCTTTCTGCTTCGGTATGGAAGTCTGGATCAATAAGAATTTGATTTCTTATTCGTGTGCATCTACTTTTAATTTTTCGGTCAATTAGTTTAGGGCATTGTCAGTAGATCTGTGACTTCATAAATTTCATTG
Organism: Diabrotica virgifera virgifera; assembly: GCF_917563875.1. Taxonomy (NCBI): domain Eukaryota; kingdom Metazoa; phylum Arthropoda; class Insecta; order Coleoptera; family Chrysomelidae; genus Diabrotica; species Diabrotica virgifera. The sequence goes on along the minus strand of NC_065450.1, from coordinate 173,907,858 downwards.
GTATATATACATGTTTGCAATGCTTAGTAGGTCTGAATAGCCTGTACAATTTTCGAAGAAATCTATTAATTGATCATAGTTTAAGGGATAACTGGAATTTTGGTCTCTAAATAATTCTTCTGGAGGTTCCAGCATTTCCTCTAACGTCTTTTTTGGTGTATTGTCTTGGATTAATTTAGTCTTTTTCTCTTTTTTTTGGTACTTCAAAAACAAGTTCTGATGAAGGATATGGGGAACGCTCAGAAACTGTACTTTTTGTCCTATTGGATTTGTTTCAACTTGGTTAGTTTGGAGTTTTGTGCTTAGTGTTTCATTTTGCCCAACTTGATCGTTCAGTTCGGTTTGATTTTGTGGGATGTCACTAGTTACTTCTTCAGTCACCTGATTGTTACTATTTTTAATAGAGTTCTCACATGCTTCTGTATTGTAAGGAATTGCAGTGGAGTCACCTGAAACCAATGCCTTTGATGGACAGTCGTTTGTCTGGTTGTCTAAAGTTAACCATATTCTATATGATGTCTCCCCATGAGTGATAATGAAAGAATCGGGGGTAAGATATGGTTGGTTAAAGAGGATATGTAGGTTTGTCGCCTGAAGCTTAATATATGGTAGAATTCAGGACTTGAAGTCAATATACGTAGAAATGATAAGGGTGACAAAAGGTTGACACCAAGTGCTTGCAGTTCGGATTCTAAGATTGAGTGTAGAATAGAGTGGACATACGTTTGAGAGTACTCGTCGTTGGCTGGGTGTGATTAGTCGACGTGCTTGTAAGAGTTATTGATTAACTTTGATTTTTCCGTGGTTGGTAATAAAATCATCCACTAATTTTTCATTTGCTAAGTAAATGCATATTCTGTTATTGGAAAGGTTTGAACAGAAAATAATATTCATTGGTCGAATAATTCGGCTTAAACTGTGAAGGTTGGTGTTGGAATTTTGGTGTTGTCAATTGCGGCGAACACAATTTCTTGATTTTTTGATGGAAAAACATCAGCGGTTGGTTGTCTGGTTACGGAAGAGTAACTTTTAGGTTGTAGATATTGTTGGTCTGGTATAGAACTAGGTTGAGTTGACGTAGATGAGCATGCCATGATGTAGAAATTAATTGGGGCCAGTGAATACTGGCCTATTTATTAAGTTGTCTATACGTTTTTAAATAACCTTACCAATAGTTTTTAATAAACCTTACCAATGTTTATCGTTAACATACAACGCGTTTTTAACTTTTGCAAAAAACAGTAAGCGAATAATTATAATTTAACGTGTTTACTCGTTGACTGCTGTGATAAGACAAATATTCTAATTGTCTATGTTTTCTGGTCTTCTGGATTTTGTGTTTGTTGCCAGATTCGATGGGCTTTCTTTTTGTTATTTACCAACTCTCTTATTTCTTGTGACCACTTTAGTATACAGGGTGTTTGGTAAAGAATGGGCCATAGCTTAACCTTAGATTCCTGAGGTTAAAATAGGTCGATTTAAGCTAACATCTTAGTACAAAAGTTGATAATAACCGACATACAGGGTGTCAAAGTTAAACTTTTATTTTATTTATTCTTGAATATTTCCTAAGAGGCATGGAATAATAACACACAATTTGGTAACCGAGGGTTTATTGGGACAATAAATCTAAATTCGCCACCAAAAATGATGTTTTACCCAGAGGGCGCCACATACACCTTTTAGAGCTCCTTTAATAGGTTCAATTTTTTTATTACCCACTCTACATACTTTTTGAATAAAAAATTATATTCTCTTATTATTTTTACTTAAATAGTTATTTATGATATAAGTGTTAAAAGTACACGTTTAAGGCACGCATGTGAAAGTTTGCAGAATGAGCGATAGCGAGTTCTGCAATTCACATGAGTGCCTTAAAAATGTACTTTTTAACACGCATATCATACAATATGTTTTCTACAAAAGTAATTACAGGACAATATCTACAAAAACTTTTACTTGAACTTGACTGACATTCCAATTTTATATTTTTTTGACATTACATCAAAATTGCATATACGGTCAATACGAACTACAGTGCCTTAAAATTTTTTTAAAGAACTAGTGCCTTAAAGTAGCATTTTTAACGCTGGTATGGAGTGCTAAAAATTGCATTTTTAACACGGTTGTAGAAAAAAATGTATAAGTACTACATTCATCTCGCTAAACTCAACCGTTTTCGAGATAAACGCATTTTAAATCTGCGAGGCAACATCATTTTTTGCACAATTTTCTTCTTCTTGCAGTACCGTCTCCTATCGGAGGTTGGCTACTATCACAGTAATCTTAACTTTGTTGGCTGCAGCTCTGAACAACTGTATTGAACTGCACCCATACCACTCTCTTAAATTTTCGCAACCAGCTTTTGGTGTCTGACTTTATCGAAGGCCTTCTCAAAATCTATAAAACCTAAGTAGAGGTCTTGGTTTACATCCAAACATCTTTGCATTAACACACTCAGACCAAACAAAGCTTCCCGTGTTCCCAGTCCACTTCTGAATCCAAACTGTGTGGCGCTTATGTCCTCTTCTAGTTTATTAAATATTCTTTTGTGAATTATTTTTAAAAATACTTTCAGTGTGTGGCTCATCAATGCTATAGTTCTGTGGTCTGAACACGCTCTGGCGTTATTCGTCTTCGGGATTGTGACAAAAGTAGAGGAGAGCCATTTCTTTGGTATGATGCCTGTTCTATAAATTGTGTTAAAGAGGTTCACCATTATTTCAAGTGTGTCGTCGTCTATAAGTTTCAACAATTCTACAGGAATTTCATCTGGTCCTGCAGCTTTACCCCCTTTAGTGTTCATTATAGCATATTCTATCTCGCTTTTTAGGATTTCAGGCCCTGTTGTGTCGTCTACAGGTTCTGCCACTGCTATTCCTGGTCTTTCGTCTGTAAAAAGTTCTTCAATGTATTCTGTCCATCTTGCCAGTTTTTCATTTAAATCTGTAATTATTTTACTTTTTTGGCTTTTACGATGGATGCTTGTTTCACTTTTTTACCTGTTATTTCCTTGATTTTTTTATGCATGTTAAAGCTATCGTACTTTCTTTCATATTCTTCTACTTCCTTGCAGTTTTCCAGAACCCACTTCTCTTTGGCTTCTCTAATTTTTCTTTTAATCTCACGGTTCACTTCTTTGTATTTTGTCTTGTTGTTTTTATTTCTTCGCCTTTCCTCCACGAGGTCCAAAATTTCGTTTGTCATCCATTCCTTTTTCTTAATTTTGCTTGGAGCTAAGGAGCCTTCACTAGCTGTCATAAGGGCCTTTTCTATCTCCATACATTTGTCCTCTACATTGTTTGTGTTCCTATTTTTTGCAGCGAGGTTTCTAAGATTGTTGTTTACCTGTTCTCTTGTCCTTTCCAGTATAGTTGCATCTTTCAGTTGCTTAACGTCTATCTTTTGTTTGGCTGCATTTTTCTGTAGTTTCTTGAATCTTATATTTACTACAGCCACCACCGGATTGTGATCCGATTCTATATCAGTACCTGGATAGGTTTTTGTAGACGTGATGGAGTTTTTAAACCGGCTTCTGATTAGTATATAATCGATTTGATTCCTGACGATGTTGTCTGCATTATCCCTTGGTGATGTCCACGTGTACAATCTACGGTTTGGTAATCTGAACATTGTGTTCATTACTACAAATTCTTTTTCTTGGCAAAATTGTACCAGACGTTCACCTCGGTCGTTTCGTTGTCCAAGTCCAAATTCACCAGTGCATCCATTAGTTTTCACCTTACCAACTTTAGCGTTGAAATCGCCCATAATTACGGTGACCTCTTCTTTTTTGGTCGATTCCAGAACGTCTTCGAGTTGCTTGTAGAATTCTTCTATTTCCTCATCCTCTTTCTCCGCTGTCGGTGCATAGACTTGAATAATGTTAATTTTTCCTTTGTTCGACTTTAGTTGGATTGCACAATCTCATTGTAGTTAAACCCAAAAAATAGCTTAAAACCATAAAAATTTACAAAAATGTGTCGCAAATTTCTTTAAATGAAATTTGCGATGCAATGACATCAATATGAAAACTGGCACAATTATTATGGTTTCAAGTTTATTTTTCGGGTCTAACTACAGTGATGTTATGCACAAAAATATGTTGCATCACAGGTTTAAAATGCGTTTATCTCGAAAACAGTTGAGTTTAGCGAGATGAATTTAATATACCTTATTTTAAGTAAAAATATTAAGAGAATAAAAATTTTGATTCAAAAAGTATCTAGAGTTGGGGATAAAAAAAATTCAACGTTTAAATGAGCGCTGAAAGACGTATGTGGCGCCCTCTGGCCAATACATCATTTTTGGTGACGAATTTAGATATTTCATCCCAAAAAACTCCCGCTTACCAAATTTCGTGTTGGTATCCCATGCCTGTCAGGAAATATTCAAGAATAAAGAAAATAAACGTTTAACTTTGACACCCTGTATTTCGGTTATTATCAATTTTCGTCCTAAGGTAAGTTAGTTTAAATCAACTAAGGAATCTAAGGTTAAGCTATGGCCCATTCTTCACTAAACACCCTGTATACCTATATTTTTTGGTTACATACGAAATTTAAACGTCAAACAGCAGTGAAAATGTTATTTTTAGTAGTAATTTCACAAGAGCTCTAAAATATTGAATTTTTCCCGAGCGAAATTATGTCAAAAGTGTCACGAGGGCAAAAATTCTATATTAATTTTAGAGATCGAGTGCAATTTGTTGCGGTTATTTCATGAATAAAACTGTTCAAAACAAAAATTTTATTGTAATTTATTTATGTAAGTACAAATTAGTACAATTAAACACACAGTTGTTATAAATATTTGGTTTGAAAGTCATCACTTTTATAATTTTTAAAACAATAATTGTCATTAATGTCACTGAATGTATTTTTTCGTAGCAACGAAGGGCATCTGACGTAATATACTTGACGACGGGAAATTATCAAAAATTATCGGGTATAATATCACAAGAGAGTAAGAATAAATTGAAAATAATGCGACGGTTTTTCGAAAATTTGTTGTCTGGCAATAGACAAGGGAGCCCGCAGGGCTCGAGTGGCTATTACCCAATGACAACAAATTTGAGTAAAAATGAAGCATTATGTTCTTATTTATTCTTACTGTCGTGTGATATTCGTAAGATTATTTTTTAATACGTATATTATGGATATTTTCTTAAATGTGACAGTTGTCAAAACTAGGAAACTGGTTGCCATTAAACAGAAACAATCTACTTAAAAAAATTCTATCGGTAATTTTCTACAGTAGATAATTCTCAGTATAATTTTAATCTGATTGGACAGAATTAAACACGTGATCAAATATCTTACTATACGATTGGAAGTTAAAATCATTAAAAAATAATCAGTTTAATTTAGATTTCTGTAGCTTTCTATTGGTCAGAACCTCCTATGAATGAAATAATCATTACAATTAACTGTAGCCTAATTCCATAATATACAGATGAGTCCGCGAATCTTTACCCGTGTGTCATCATTTAAAGCATACGAAATAAGTCGATGATAAGTCGGAAATTGAAATTTACTAAACGCAACAGCAAGTGACAGTAACTGACTTATTTCGTATGCTTTAAATGATGACGCACGGGTAAAGATTCGCGGACTCAACTGTAAATATAATATTAAACTTAGACCTGTCACAGGAAAACAGTTTTAAATGTCACCATATTGAACTCCAAATCTGTCGAGGAGATTGAACCTGTAGAAAGTTTATTTTGTCGAAATTGTGTTGTTTTACTGATTTAGTAGCAAAAATCGCATATATCAAAGTGTGACCTATACTTCGATTTAATTCCAGCGCCTTCCAAAGTTATTTCCTGATCCTTCTCTTATCTAATCCGGAAAACACCGTCCCATAATGATGTTAACCATTTGTTAAAACCGTTCCAGTCAAATTTAAAGTCGATGCCTTGATGCGGAGCATGTATGTATATGCAAATACCAATACATTTAAATTGCAATTTTGATGACAATTTATCATACATATTGGACTTCTGGGTTAAAGACCTTATTTCAGTAATAGCTTTATTTATATTCTCTCATTGCTGTCGAGTTATTTATATCGTATCAGTGGGTATAAAAGAATGCAACTATTTTTTATTTGATACAGGTGATGATTAAAGAGATTTATTAATTTATGAACTCACGTGCAAACTGGATTTTAGATAAATATTTTGGATCAAAAGATTAAAGATTAATTGCCGAAATTTTTAAAATCGTAGACATTTTTTAATTGACATCTGGATAATTAACATCTAATAAAATATAGAGTCCTTGTAGACCAGTAAGGATCTGCGAAAAAACGTCTATTTTTGGATGTGAGAGGTGGCATTCGGATTTTTGCAGATAAAGTTAGGTGACACCTTCAGTAATAATAATTGACTTATGCTCCTTCTCAAATATGCCCGGAACATTAATAAAAAAATTAAAATATTTAAAAATTTCGAAAAACATCGATTTTTTCTGCTTTCTTTGCTTATAACTTTAAAACGATTCGTTTTGGAACAATTCGTAGAGAAATAAAATAAAGATAATTGAATTTTGTATGATATACGGCTGGTAAAAAATGTCTTAAGGTATTACCTTTTCTGCAATACAGCAATAAATACAAAATAAGGGGGCAAAATAAGTCTGTTGTTATTCAATATTTTTTAACCACTTTGGTGGCAATTAGAATCTTAGTAATTCGCTTATTAAATTCTTTGTAACATATTAAACTCGTGTACCAAATTTCATTAAAATCGACCTAGAAAATTTTGCATAATAAATTTGCAATCTAAATGTTTTTAAAAAAGATCAAATTTTTAAATCTTTCTGAACAAAAAGTAGACCATTTAGAAGTTGGCTAATTTTTTTACATATAAAGAGGTACTCTACCTATCGAATACACTTTACAGAATTAAAATCGGATTATTTAAGGGGCCCCAGCAATGTTTTAAATTTATAAACAATTTTTTGGCTTATAAACAAATAGCTTTGTTTAATAATAAAAAAATTATTTTTTAGCAATGCAAATAATTAAAACCGGTATAATTTGACTTAAACTTTCAAATGCTGCCAACAGAATTGCTATTTTATTTTTTAATCAAACGTTATTCGCGTTCAAAAATTGCAATTTCTCGATATTTTGAAAGTTCCACCGCGTTTATCTCGAAAACTATGCATCCTACGAAAAAACTTGTAAGAACATTTTTTGCTTAGAATTACCCAAGAAATACAAAAAATGTTTTATTTTGCGAAAAATCGATTTTATGTCATTCCTCAAGTTCTTTGTTTATAACAATCTTATCGACATCCGGATCAACTGTTACCCAAAAAATTCGTGTTCTACGGGTCAAAATACATAAAAAACTTGGGTAAGTCCATCTAAATAAAGGAGCCCTTAGCACCTCCCCTGGCCACAGCACTAATTTGTTTATAAGCCAAAAAATTGCTTATAACTTTAAAACATTGCTGAGGCTGATTAAATAATCCGATTTCAATTCTGTAAAGTGCATTAGACAGGTGGAGTACATCTTTATATGCAAAAAAATTGACAAATCTTTGTATGTTCTAATTTTTGTTGTGCAAGATTTTAAAAAAGTTTAATTTAAAAAAAAAGTTTAGATTGCAAAATTATAATGAAATTTGGTGCACGATTTTAGCACATTACAAAAATTTTCTAAGCGAATTAGGAAGGTTCCAAGTGTAACCTAAGTGATAGAAAATCATTAAATAAAGACAGGCTTGTTTTGTCCCCTTATTTTTAAAGACATTTTAAATTAAGACATTTTTAACCAATCGCATCTGATAGAAAATTTAATTATCTTTGTTTTAAAATGACTGTAATTTTTTGTTCTAAAATGACTTTGTTCTAAAATGAATAGTTTTTAAGTTATAAGCAAAAATATTTGAGAAGGAGCATAAATCAATTATTATTAACGAAGTTATCACCTAACTTTCACATCCACCTAAAAACAGATCCTTACTGGTCTATTGCTGGAATTGAATCCTACCGAGATAATAAAAAAATTAAATTATTGCACAATCTAGTACCTATATGCGTGAATATCATTTGAACTTTATGGTAGGGGAGCCCAAACGGGGATTTTTGCAGTTACCCTGCAGATTTTATGGTACCCTGCAGATGTACCTCTACCATATATTGGCTCTTAACACAGGGAAGTTCGTTAAGGGGGGCCCGAAAAAAAATCTATCCTTAAAAGTACTCAAAATTGTTAGATTAAGATAACATAAGTTAAGTACATGCAAAATAGTGTATATTTCAAAAGTTTGACGATTTGAGCGGGGCGCCGGGCGTAAGGAAATGGGTGAGTCTTAAAATATCACAAAAAAGCGAATATTTCGCGAAATGAACGTCAGATCGAAAAACTAAAAAATACTTCTTCAATATTTTTCAAAAATCTATTGAATTGTACTAAACATGACCCCCACGGAGAGGGGGAGGGGTTAATTTAAAATTTTAAATGTAAACCCCGCGATATTTCGCAAAATGAACATCAGATCTAAAAACTGCAAAATACACTTTCAAAATGTTTTTGAAAAATCTATCGAATGGTAGCAAACACGACCCCCACGGAGTGGGGGTGGGGGTTACTTTAAAATCTTAAATGGGACCTCCAAATTTTTATTGCAAATTTGGATTCTTAACGTAAAAATAATCAACTTTAATTGGAGACAACTTTTCGAATTATGGATAGATGGCGCTATAATCTGAAAAACGTCTGTTGGAAATGGAAAATTAAATTAAAAATGGAAAGTCCCCACTAAAAGGGAAAATTTTACTTAACTTTTTTTGGTTTTAGGACCTAATAATCTCAACCCAATAGATCCCAATAACGCTCGAGTGACTGCAAATTTAGCATACTTTGCTCCCCTACCATTACAAGTTTCTTTGTCTTTTTCATTAAACGTGTGGGACACCACACGACTTCGTCGCCATTGCGTGCCATTGCCATGCCATTTGGTTGCCACCTTGGTGAGCGACTTGCTTAGAAAGACCTTAGACAGAGTTCTTCAGTTTTTTAAAAAATATCATTGTATCATAAACTTTAACATTTTTTTTATATGATATAACTTATTAATGATATTATACCCCTTGTACTCTTGTAATCTTGTTTGTAATCGCCCCGTGCGAGTGGCCATAGTTGCCGAGCACGTAAATCTAAATAAAAAAAAATAGTGTAGGAAACAAAGGTTGAACCTTGCAAAATGGACACAAGTCAGGTTTAATTTTTTTCTGGTATATCAAGGAGTGTTTATTATAAGACTAACTTTTTCTGAAAAAATTTCGCTCCGGAACCCCCCTTCTCACCCCTTTAAATGGGGTAATTTGTGGTTTTTGCGGAACGTAGCCCTTCCTGTACCTTTTATAAAAAATTTCTTTGATAGAAATATGAAGAGGACTATATTTTCTACGATTTATTTCCGACAGCATCTGTCTATCATCCACCGTTTAGCGGGGGTGGCGCCACAAACTTGACAAGTTTTGAAAAAAGATGTTTTTAAAAAATATATATTTTTCCCTAAATAACGAAAATTAAGAAGAAATCCTACCGCAATTATTTACAAATAATTGATTGATTTTTTGGTATAGGCTTGAGTTAAGGGTATTTGCCATTTTTTTAATTACAGGGTGTTACATTTAAAAAAAACCCCTTTTTATACCATCTGAACCGTTTATGCCAGAGTAAAAAGACTTTCAGAGATTACCCATGTACTGATGCTATTTACAAATTTTTATAATGCACCCCCATTTTTCCCCGGAACCACCCAAAAAAAAGAAGAATTAATAAATTAAGTGATTTTCTTGGAATCCTTCAGACAAAATGCCCTTTATTAATAGGCTTCATATATCATTTTGTGCACGGTATTATTACCCGTGCATGGACACTAAAAGCGATTTCCTAGTGCAACCCTGTAGCCAAAAAAAAAATAAATAAAATGGGGGGTTGAAATTATTTTTTTGTTTTTTGCTTTTTGATCCATATGGGCACATGCTTCATCAATAGCGCTTTTCAAAAATATATATGGTTATTGCAATATTCTTGCGGAAACCACCCCTATCCTTGAAAATATTCTGCAGAAACTACCCCTATCCCTTGGCGAGGATGTTTTTACGATTTTCTCATTACCTATGCATTCTTTTTAAACAAAACTTATACAAGGTTAAAGACCACTATTTTCTCTAAAAATTAGGTCCTATTCATTTTTTTCGTATAAGCAACCGTTACGGCACAGTGGCGCCGTAAACCTCATATATGCTTTGGCGGGCTCCAGTTTTTGTATTTTTTTTCGTCATCTGTTCGTTTTATTGATAAAGTACTTATGTAAAATAAAACAACACAGTGTAACCTACAAATTATGACTTATGCACATTTTAGAATCTTTGCGCCCAAAGCCACAGTGGTGGCCCAAAATCAATTTTTGCATATTTTCGCCACCAACACGCATTTTATTGCCTTAATGCTACTTTAATAGCACAATATTCACCCTTAAGTGGTCGCTAGGCAGTGGCGGATCCAGGGAGGGGTGATGGGGTCGATCACCCCCCCCTCTCAAACCAAGTGATATTATATTTAAAGATTATAAAAACATACATTTATTTTTAGAGAAATTTAACCAATTGGCACCCCCTCTTAACGATGCTGGATCCGCCACTGTCGCTAAAGCATAAAAAGTACGCCATTTTTATAAAAATAATAATATAATTTAAGTATTTCTATAAAAATAAATAAATATTTTTATAATCTTTAAATATAATATCACTTGGTTTGAGAGGGGGGGGGTGATCACCCCCCATCACTCTTTCCTGGACCGCCAGTGCTTAGCGATCACTTAAGGATGAGTATTGTGCTATTAAGGTAGAATTAATGCAATAAAATGCGTGTAGGTGGCGAAAATATGCAAAAATTGAATTTGGGCCACCACTGTGGCTTTGGGGCGCAAAGATTGTAAAATGCGCATAGGTCATAATTTGTAGGTTACAATGTGTTGTTTTATTTTACATAAGTACTTTATCAATAAAACGAACAAATGACGAAAAAAAAAACAAAAACTGGAGCCCGCCAAAGCATATATGAGGTTTACGGCGCCACTGTGCCGTAACGGTTGCTTATACGAAAAAAATGAATAGGACCTAATTTTTAGAGAAAATAGTGGTTTTTAACCTTGTACAAGTTTTGTTTAAAAAGAATGCATAGGTAATGAGAAAATCGTAAAAACATCCTCGCCAAGGGATAGGGGTAGTTTCTGCAGAATACTTTCAAGGATAGGGGTGGTTTCCGCAAGAATATTGCAATAACCATATATATTTTTGAAAAGCGCTATTGATGAAGCATGTGCCCATATGGATCAAAAAGCAAAAAACAAAAAAATAATTTCAACCCCCCATTTTATTTATTTTTTTTTGGCTACAGGGTTGCACTAGGAAATCGCTTTTGGTGTCCATGCACGGGTAATAATAACGTGCACAAAATGATATATGAAGCGTATTAATAAAGGGCATTTTGTGTGAAGGATTCCAAGAAAATCACTTTATTTATTGATTCTTCTTTTTTTTTTGGGGGTGGTTCCGGGGAAAAAATGGGGGTGCAATATACAAATTTGTAAATAGTACCCGTACATGGGTAATCGCTGAAAGTCTTTTTACTCTAGAAAAAACGGTTCAGATGGTATAAAAAGGGGTTTTTTAAAATGTAACACCCTGTAATTAAAAATAGGGCAATTACCCTTAAGTGAAATCTATACCAAAAAATCAGTCACAGGATACTGACAATAATTGTCACAGGATTACTTCTTAATTTCCGTTACAGTTAGGGAAAAATATATTTTTTTTAAAACATCTTTTATAAAAACTTGTCAACTTTGGGGCGCCACTCCCGCTAAACGGTGGATGATAGATGCTGTCGGGAAATAAATCGTATAGAATATAGTCCTCTTCATATTTCTATCAAAAAAATTTTTTGTAAAAGGTACAGGAAGGGCTACGTTCCGCAAAAACCACAAATTACTCCCTTTAAAGGGGTGAAAAGGGGGGTTCCGGGGCGAAATTTTTTCAGAAAAAGTTAGTCTTATAATAAGCACCCCTTGATATAACAGAAAAAAAATAAAACCGGACTTGTGTCCATTTTGCAAGGTTCAACCTCTGTTTCCTACACTAAAATAGTAAATTGATTAACAAATTATTGATTTGTAAAATTAAAGTAAATTTTTTTCTTATTTATGCGTTTTATTCACTTTGTATAGGTTTTTATTATTGTGTGGAAACCCCTTGGAGAAAAGATTCGGGGGTTGCCGTCTACCTGTACTGACAAAAAAATCTTTACATAGTGAATAAAATGCAGAAATCAGAAGAATTATTATTATTTTAATTTTACAAATTAATACTTTGTCGTACCAATTTACTAATTTTAGTTGGAAATAAGCCACAGAATTTGCTTACTCTGCACACTATAATAGATAAGCACAGGTAGACCGCATACTATAGCGGTACCGAATTATTTTACTAATACGTAGATTATTGTGGAAAAATATTAAACCACAGCAAACATTTACAATAAATACTAAAAATAAAATATTCTTACGGTATTTCATCAATTATTACAGTATATTTTGAACTATGAGTTGGTTACCTGAAACAAAGGAAAGAATAATTATTCCCACTGTCATAATAAAAATAAGAATATATTATAATAAGAATAATATTTTTCAGTTTATATTAATTGTATGGATCTTAGTAAAAATTAAAAAAAAAACATGAATAATCTGATTTTTAATTATTTATCTGCAAAACCCATATTTAGTCGAGGCATTGAAGCACAAAAAAGTCCTTACTGTCGATTTTTGGCGCAGTAAGACGGATTTTAATGCAGTTTGGTGCGTTGGATTCGTGAGAATGTCAGGAAATTTTGTGAACTAATTTAATGAATAAGAAATCTGAAATTGCATTTGTGCATAAGAAAAATGCATTTCAAAAGTGCATTTTGAACTAGGCAATTATTATAAATTTGCAACTCGGTAAATTTTCTTACTCGGGGGTTTTGGGGGTCGCTGAAAACGAACATGAGGTCGGCGAGAGTGTGCAGTGTCTTCCTCTGGAGTATTGTGGTAATTTATCATATAATTGGCTTAAACTCATTACTTGGGGGTTTTTTGGGTCGCTGAAAATGAATATGAGGTCGGCGAGAGTATGCAAACTACCTGGTGAATGCAGCGGGTGTAATAAACGTCTTATCCTGGAGTAATGTGGTAATTTATCGTATAATTGGCTTAAATTCATTACTCGGGGGTTTTTGTGGTCGCTGAAAATGAATATGAGGTCGGCGAGAGTGTGCAAACTACCTGGTGCCTGCAGCAGGTGTAATAAACGTCTTCCTTTGGACTAATATGGTAATTTGTTAAATAATTGGCCCAAACTTGTTACTCGGGTGTCTTTGGGGTCACTGAAAATAAATATCGCAACGACTAAATTCTAATTTCTGAGGATATTATAGAAGAACATGAATATTTTGTTCAGGATCTCCATTTTTTTTAAATTTGGCGCTTAAAATTATGTTGGCAGTATTGATACATTCTTGACTAATTTCATGTAGGATTTATTGCCTTTCTCTCTCAAACGTTTGTATACACTAATATAACGGTTACACTGTGAGCAAAACAGAACACGTTTTTTTTTCTTATTTTGTTTTTCTGTTATTTAAATAATTTATTATAAAGAAGTGTAAAAAATATTTTTTTTATTTAAATTAACGTGTCTCAGCAACGCAGGCCATTGACACGGTTACAAAAGTAAGGTTTACAATATTATGTTTAAATTACAAGAATTAAGAAAATTAAGAATTTAAATTGAGAAATTACAATATCAGCAAAATGATAAAAAACAACATTTATATTATGGCGTAGTATAACCGAGAGTCTTTGAGAAACATTATCACATTATTAAAGTTACTATTATCATTAAGAGTGGTGGTTTGGTCTTCATCCAGTTTATGTTGTCTTCGGGTGTTCGTGTATAGCTGGCACTCAACTAGTATGTACTTGACGGTGACACGAGTGTTGCAGGTATGACACCAAGGAGGAATTTCCTGGCTCATCAGGTAACCATGTGTAAGACAGCAATGTCCAATTCTTAGTCCTCTCATGACAACTTTGTCCCTTCTACAAAGTGCTGGTATTTTTAAGGCAGGTATTCTGGGTTAAATATTATGGAGTTTTGAGTTTGTTCTATTCCAGAGGTTATGCCAGACTCTCAATCACATTTGGTTTACTGTATGTTGTACCCCTTAATGAAATTATTGACCACGGCTGCCAACTTCTTATGGCTATGTACAATGCCCCGATAAGTTTCAGGAAACCGAATATTCCTGAGCAGTTTAAACTGCGTAATATCCAATTAGCTGAAACTTACCGATACAGAATGTACTTAATGGCTATTGTAAAAAATAAAAAGATTGTCATTGGAAAAATTTTTTTATCTGTTGATGCATTTACCCAGCATTTAAAAAGGGTATATTTACAAACACAAATTTGGCTACATGAAGAGGACAGTAACATGAACCCAACCGATTGGGGATGAGAATTACAAAATAAGGTATTAATTCCAGTTAGAATGACTCAGCCACCTGGTCCTCCAAACATTTTAAATTTAAGTAGTAGTTGTATTCTGTAGTTGTAAGTCAGACTGCGGCAACTCATGCGGGTGCAGGAAGCACTAAAAAATACCACCCTTTTCGATCACTATAGTTACATCGACGAAAATAGATTACCCCAAAAACCCCCCGAGTAACGAGTTTAAACTAATTATATGATAAATTACCATAATACTCCAGAGAAAGACGTTTATTACAACCGCTGCAGGCACCAGGTACTTTGCACACTCTCGCGAACCTCATATTCATTTTCATCGACCCCAAAAACCCCCCGAGTTACAAGTTTGGGCTAATTATTTACAAATTACCATAATACTCCAGAGGAAGACGTTTATTACATCCGCTGCAGGCACCAGGTAGCTTGCACACTCTTGCCGACCTCATATTCGTTTTCAGCGACCCCAATAACCCCCGAGTAAAAAAATTTTCCGAGTCGCAAATTTATAATAATTGCCTATTTCAAAATGCACTTTTGAAATGCATTTTTCTTATGCACAAATGCAATTTGAAATTTCTTATTCATTACATTAGTTCACAAAATTTCCTGACATTCTCACGAATCCAACGCACCAATCCGCATTAAAATCGGTCTTACTGCAAACAAATCGACACTTCAATCCTTCAATGCCTCGACTAATTAAATAAACTTAAGAATGAAGACTAGCCTTGACAGACTCCAGGATCTATAAGACCAATCCATCAGCAAAGAAAACATAAAGGGATATAATATGAGACTATAGTGAAAAGTATCACTCTATACAACTGTGAGATGTACTGAAAGAAAGAACACTGGCTACGCTGAGAGCAACAGAAATGGATGGATGCTTGGCAGTTCGATGCGACGAAAATCTGGCATACAGTTTTACACGTAAGTGGTTATATTTACCGCACGTAATGCTATGCAATCCTACCCTTAGCTTCCCGACGTAAATATAACCAAAAAACAATAAATCCTTTATAAAAGGTATATTTAAAAAACCCTCAAAAGGGCCACATCAAATTGACATAACTAGTTTTCGACTGATTTACCAGTCATCATCAGTGCTTACCTAAAATGAATATAACCTGATAAAAAGGCAAAGATGTTGAAATTTTGACTAGGGTTAAAAACATATTAGGTTATACTCACGTGCAATGTACTGCTTAATCACCAAGATAGTATTACACAAAAATATGTGGGTCAAAGCCCAGTAAAAGTAGTCCGTCAAGAAAACATAGGTATAAAATGCTACCTTAAGCCTGGATGTTTAAAATATTATCTAATTTGCCCTAGGTAACATTTGAGATCTAGGTATGACTTGTTCACATGTTGGAAGTGAGACGGCAAGTGAAAATGAAATGGTTGGGAACCTCGGAACGATGACGAGACAAACGACAGTTCCACAGGTAGTTTAAAATAACCTGTCATATTTAATAGTAAGGTATGCAGATTGTTAAAATTAGAAATGATGTAACAACACACCTAATGTAAAAATTATCATTTAAAATTCATTAAACTAGTTGTTATTGTAAAATGGATTCTCGTTAACTGTAAGTGGAACTAGTTAGGCAAACCACATTACATAAGAGTTTAGTGTTCGACAACTAAATACCGTAATAAAATCTTATTATCAAGAGATCGAAGATTTAAAAAAGCAATTTTGTGGTGATTTAGAGTTATCGAATTTATTTAACCCATTAACCGCCAAGCAAAGAAATACTGCGATAATATGTAATATATTTGATTAATTAGAGTAAAATAAACTTAAACATTCGTAAAAAAATTATTTTACACTTTGATAATGGCAGGTGTCACAACAACAAAATGGTTCGTTTTCGAACCTTTGGCGGAAATGATATATAAAAATTGAAATACACAATTTTATTTTTTGTGAAAAGTCTCAAAACATTTAGAGTGTAAATGGTGTGGAAGTTTTGATAAACAAAAATAGTATGGTTAGAACATTGCCTACACCTTCTGCAGCTTCTTTCTCAAAAACAAATCGAACGGCCCTTTATCTTTTTTAGAAATTATTTTATATATTTCCAGTTTACACTTTCCAATCCTGTATCTTGCTCTGTGCCAGTTGCATAAATTCGACAAATCGACATTGTCTACAAGACTACACAACCTCCTTTATGTAGCCCCCCCCCCCTACTCCCCCACCCTAGATTATAACAAAACTGAATACCAGAATACCCGTCTTTCTAAAGGTACCAGTTAGGTAATCAGTACAGTTCTAAAGTAATCCACTACGTTCGTAATATTGGACCACCGAGGCACTGCCGCACGGTCGTTGGCGCACTGTTGCACGGTCCGGGAGCGCCAACCATCCACTATGTTCACGAACCTCTTGCACTCCGCGTTCCTTGCAACTGCTCCAATCGATACGGTATGCGCTCCTCTACATATAAACCGACACAAATTGGAACGCCAAGGCGGAGCGCGCACTGTTGCACGGTCAGGGAGTGCCTACCATTCACTATGTTCACAAACCTCTTGCACTCCGCGCTCCCTGCAACTGCTTCCATCGACCTGCATGCGCTCCTCTACATATAAACCACCACCTATTGGACCGTTGAGGCGGAGTGCACACTGTTGCATGGTCCGAGAGCGCCAACCATCCACTATGTCCACGAACTTCTTGCGCTCCGCGCTCCCTGCAACTGCTCCAATCGATACGGTATGCGCTCCCTTACATATAAACCGCCACAGATTGGAGCGCCGAGGCAGAGTGCGCACAATTGCACAGTCCGGGAGCGCCAAACGTGTCCACTATGTGGAGCAGTTGCAGGAGCTCGGAGCGCAAGCATAGTGGGTACGTGTTTTTACACATAATAAAGAAATATCCCAACAAATTACTGCCTGTGCATCACCTTGAACTTATTCCTGATCAGACAGTTAATATATAACTATAATATAACATATTATGTCGACTTCCGCCAATGGTTCGTTATCGAACCATTATTTTCAAACACGAGATTTGAGGACTCAGAAAAATTTTTTTTTGTATTTTTATAACAATTGTTGTACAAATAGGTTAAAAAAATAATGTTTTAATTTATTTGACCACAAAAGTGTTATGCCAATAAAATTACTACAGTAAAAATAAAGTTGTGTAGAAGGATTGAAAATGTCGGACATTTAGAAAATATTTTTGTGATGAAAGCATGTGTTTGGAAATTAAACAAAATTAAATTTAGTTACACTTATATCTTCTGGTTGCTTAAAAAATAAAAAGATTTAAAAAAAATTAACGAATTGTCAAAAAAAAATTCTACAAGAAAATGGTGCGTTTTCGCACCTTTGGCGCTAAATGGGTTAATTTATTAGTAGCTGTTGGAATTTGTGTAAGTGTGTAAGAAATCACAATGGGGGTGTCTAAGGTGTAAAAATGTCTTAAATAATCTAGGGGATGTATCATTATGAAAGCACAAACTCAGACTGAGGCGACTATTTCTTAAAGGCAATGCAGGCTGCCCGGATCTCTAAGGATCCAAAAACCAAAACCGTAATATGATGATGACAGTAGGGGCTGGGTGGGGAGGGGGGTAGGGTATGAGATGTCTGTGAGGAAATTAGTGAAAGGAACAAGAACGAGATCCAGAAAGGAAAAATTAAACTGTTGATTTGGTTTTGCTAGAGATGAGTATTATATGTTGGTGATGATAGATTGGGGGTCAGGCCATGGAAATTGGGTGTCTACATTGTAAAAATGGCGTGCACCCATCCTCCATGCTATGGAATGCTGGACGAGCCATACAGTCTGTAGTCAACACCCCGATGTATGAGCGGGACCACAAAGTGTATCAATACTCATACCCTTATGGAACGCACCTGGCGGATCATAAGGGCCTTCACATTTTACTCTTCTTCAACTTATCTTGAGTGAAATGTCTTTAATCTTTCCTATCAGCCTCTCTTGGCTAACTCTTGTTTTTTCCGACCCCGAATGGCTATTAGGTTTCCGAGGGCAGAAGGGTCACTATACGTCTTTCTGCCATAGTCTTATTCACCGAGTGATTGCCGGTATAAGCAGTCCCCCACTTTCTGACCAACGACTTCGGGCGGATGAGTCAGTGAGTGGTAGGGCACTCTTTTGTCCAGGGGTTGGGAAACTGGCCCTAAAGGCGGATGAACCGAAATTAATAGGTCAACGGCGTAAGGATGCAGAAGGCAACGGGGAACCACTGCATTACAGACTCGTAGAGTACCCCTAGGAAAGTCATGAATGGCAAATGACAAAAACAATAAACAGACTTACTGATTATGGATCACGGAATCCAAGATCCGGCAAGGGAGGAATAGCTGTGGACCACAGGGCCTCCCAGGTCGTCAACCAGAGAAATCCCTGTGCATTTAAGACATTAAAAGTAGCAACCTGGAATGTCAGAAGTCTATATGCAAGTGGTAAATTAGCGAACGTACTCCTTGAAATGGAAAACCTCCAAATTGATGTTCTAGGTATAAGTGACGTACAGTTGCCAGGTTCAGGCAAACAAACGACAAATAATGGAACCATGTATTATTCAGGTAACAACGAGACTAATCATCGCTATGGTGTTGCTATCTTAGTTGCAAAAAAGGTCAACTACTCTGTAGTAAGTTTTACTCCTTATTCTGATAGAATCGTATCATTACAACTTCAGTCTAAGAAAGGTATAGTGAATTTTATTCAAGTTTACGCTCCGACGGCAGATAAAGAGGAAGACGAAATTGAACTATTTTACCATGATATGGAACAAGTCTTAAAGTCAATGAAGAGACATCACACTAAAATAGTAATGGGCGACTTCAATGCCAAAGTTGGCCAGGGAAGAGTGGATGGATATGTGGGTGAATATGATCTAGGAAATAGAAATGAGCGTGGTGACCGTTTAATACAATTCTGTCAGATGGAAGAATTTGTAATAGCTAACACACTCTTTAAGCTACCAAAAAGAAGATTGTATACATGGAAATCTCCCGGAGACACAACCAATAGAACAATCCGAAATCAAATTGACTTTGTCCTCATTAGAAAAAGATTTCGTAATTCTATACTTTCTGCTAAAACTTACCCTGGAGCAGATATCGGTTCAGACCATAACCCCATAGTAGTCACATTACGAATCAAATTAAAGCTGATTAAAAAACCCACGCAAAGTAGAATTGATGTTAAGAGATTAAGGGAACCACAAATAAAGGAACAAACTGTAAAAACTCTTACTAAAAATTTACATATTGCCCAAGAACTGAATAAAAGTAGCTATGACATTGATCAGAAATGGAAAAATATAAAACAAGCAGTAATTAAAACAGCGAGTGAAAACTTAAAACCAAAGAAAAGAAAACATAAAGACTGGATGACTGAAGAGATACTATTATTAACGAATGAAAGAAAATCATTCAAAACAAAAAATCCAATTAAATATAATGTAACCGATAGATTAATTAAAAAGAAAATAAAAGAAGCTAAAGAGAGAATGTTACATGAGCAGTGCCAAGAACTGGAAGAATTTGAGAAAAAATATGACTTTTTTAACATGCATAAAAGAATTAGAGAACTAACCGGAATGAAAAAAACACTTCAAACTAGGCAACTAAGAGATGAAAGTGGTGCACTTATTACAGATATAAACCAGAAAATACAGAGATGGACACAATATATAGCACAGCTTTTTGAAGACAAAGAGAGAACAGAAGCACCAAAAGAATTTAAAGATGATACTGGACCTGACATTATACGAGAAGAAGTCGAATATGCAATGAAACAAGCTAAAAGTGGTAAATCTCCCGGGCCTGATGAAGTTCCTATCGAATTACTCAAAATTGTGGATACTGAATCTATTGACCTTCTTTTGGATTTATTTAACACCATATATATAACAGGTATAATACCTAAAGAATGGCTCCAATCGACATTTATACTGCTACCCAAAAAAAACCAATGCAAAGGAGTGCAATGAACATCGCACCATAACCTTAATGAGTCATGTCTTGAAATTGTTTTTAAAAGTGATTCACAATAGAATACATAAGAAATTAGACGAAGGCATAAGTGATACACAAATGGGATTTAGGAAAGGTCTGGGAACACGGGACGCACTGTTTGCAGTAAGTGTTCTTTCGCAGAGATGCCTAGATATGAATCAGGAAGTATATGCCTGTTTCATTGATTTTGAGAAGGCATTTGACAAAGTGCAGCATAGTCGTCTTAAAGAAATTTTGTTAAATAAAAACATAGACAGTAGAGACATTAGAATTATATGTAACCTCTATTGGAATCAGACAGCAAAAGTGAAAGTTGAAAATGAACTGACTGAAGATATCCAGATTCGTCGTGGGGTGCGCCAAGGGTGTATTTTATCACCATTGTTATTTAATTTATATAGTGAAGCCATCTCAGAATTAGCGTTGGCCGAAGTCAATGAGGGCCTAATAATAAACTGTGAGCCACTTAATAATATAAGATATGCTGACGATACCGTACTTTTAGCGGGAACACTAGAAGAATTGCAACACCTTGCTCAACAACTAAATATACATTGCAACGATTATGGACTAAAAATAAATTTGAAGAAAACCAAGTTCATGGTATTTACAAAAGCACAAAACATCAGAGTTAGACTAGTACTGGATAATACAGAAATTGAGCAAATATCTTCGTACAAATACTTTGGAGCATGGATCACAGAAGATACTGATCAGACAAAAGAAATAAGATGCCGCATTGAAATTGCACGATCCATTTTTAACAGAATGAGGAAACTTTTCTGTAATCGCAATATCAATATAACGCTCCGGATAAGAATGCTTCGTTGTTATATTTTCTCCACCCTTTTGTATGGGGTTGAGGCATGGACACTAAAACAATCCCACATTAAAAACCTGGAAGCATTCGAAATGTGGTGTTATAGACGTATTCTGAAAATATCATGGACAGATCGTAAAACAAACGCACAAGTGCTCGAACAACTAGGAAAACAATGCGAAGTTTTAAATTCCATAAAAATCAGGAAGTTGGAGTACTTGGGGCACATCATGAGAGGTGAAAAATACGAACTATTAAGGAATATAATGCAGGGCAAAATCAAAGGCAGAAGAAGCGTAGGAAGACGTAAAATCTCGTGGCTACGCAATCTCCGTGAATGGTTTGGATGCAGTTCAATTGAACTGTTCCGGCGCGTAACCAACAAAATTATAATTGCCAGAATGATTTCCAGTCTCCGATAGGAGCGGAACTTTAAGAAGAAGATGATAGATGGAGTAGGTATGGTGATAATAGTCATATGTAGAAATATAGTGGTGGGTTGTATGCAGATGAAAATTTGTTTAAAATGGATGTTTGCAGATGATGATATCAGTAATTTATATGTATGTTATGAATAGATAAAATTGGTGAGATGGCTGAAGATGACAAAAGGATTATTGTGACTAGTAACAGACGAAATATTAAAAGTGTGACTGAGAATGAAGCAGATGAAGTGAGGTGAAAATAAATATTGTAAATGTATTAAGAAAAAAGTTCTCGATGGAGTGGTTGGAAGTCCCGATTGATTCTCCAACCACTCCACTCCGGCGGATAATGTTATAAACCGATTTGTAGTAGTAGTGACTTATAGCCAACTGACACTTGGTATTTTCCTAAATGAAAAAATTTTCATTAAAGGATTTCTCGTTGTTGATTTTTTTTGTAAGCAAACGGCAAGTAAAGGGGGATTTGAAACATCTATGATTATCAAGAATATACCTATTCATTCCAATTATTTATCGTTGGGCTATTAACTATACGTGCATGCTTCTTAAGTTTTATTCTCTGAAATATAAATTAAAGATATATATGAACACATATACGATTAAAATAAGCATTCTGATACCACCCCTTGTATTTGCGTGTTTATAATACGTAGACAAATACATAAATTAAGATATCGTCTGTGAATCTCTCTCCTGTACCGTATTAATAACTGATTGCATATGGAATAATCAACGCATTTTTCATCCTTCAAAGTCTCTCGACAATGTCTGCCTCACGAGAAATGTAATAATAATGAACGGTGATCACCATGTCCAAATTACCCACAATTCACTTGTGTTTCTTGACTTTTATTTCCAATTAATGCACCTGTGTGTTCTGTGTCGATAGTAATTGCTTCTAATGGACACGAACTGTTCTATTAGTTTGAATCATTTCAAGGTTCCCGACTCTCTTTACTCTTAGAATGCAGGTCTGGACAAAACTAGTCCAGTAACTTATTGTAATACTTTCCAAAAAAAGAAAAAATGTCCCACTTTAGATTTTTTTATGAAAATAATTAAATAGTAATTACACTCAGCCTTTAAAGATTTTAATAACTGCATAATAAATATACAAGAATAAAAAAATATGAAAAAAAATTTTTAAGAAACGCTTTTCTTTAGTTACTGAGTGACTAAAATTAAAAATATTATAAAAAAATCAAGTAAAACGCAAAAAATAAAAAAAAAATGAAAAAATCTAACACATTCGTCAAAGAAAAGCGTGGCGCGTCTTCATCGAATAAACGGTTTTCGCCCCAGCTCTTTTCTTTAACGAATGTGTTAGATTTTTTCATTTTTTTTATTTTTTGCTTTTTAGTTGAGTTTTTTATATTTTTAATTTTAGTCACTCGTAACTAAAGAAAAACGTTTCTTAAAAATTTTTTTTTCGTGTTTTTTTATTTTTTACTTTTTAGTCTTACATTTTTCAAACATTAAAATATTCATGTTTATTAAAATATGTATAAAACATAATATGATGTACTAACATGAAAAGTATTCGGAATCGGCTAAAAATTTGAAACTTCATTGTTTATTTAGGAAGCATAACGTAAACAACTAACGTAAAAAGTGAAATTATGTATACTTCATATAATTAGCTACAATCTGTAAAAGTTTCAGGTTTCTTCATTGTAAAAAACAAGAGAATTTAAGCATTTTCCATTAAAATCGTTTTTTTATTTAAACAATTATTAATAAACATAAAATTTTTTTATTGACTATTTGGGTATTGTTCACGCGAATGCATATGTGTGCAAATTTTCAGTCATTTGCATTAAAGAAAAGGCAGTCAAATTAACGTCTAAAAATTTGACCCAAACGATTGAGCTAAAGAAAAGCGTTTAATTAATACGCCAAAACGAATTCTAATGTTAATTGTAGCACAAAACGTCTCTACCGGTGGTTTTTCTAAGACTACAATAAAAACACGAATTTTTTGAATTCGAGTTTTGGTTGAAGTTTTATTTCGTATCGTATTGAAATTTGACACGAATAAGCGCCGATTTTTATATAAACAAATATATGAGCGTCCAAAATTTGAAACTTTATTGTTGATTTATGAAACATAACGTAAACAATTAACGTAAAAAATGAAATTATGTATAGTTCATATCATTAGCTACAATCCGTAAAAGTTTCAATTTTTTACATCGTAAAAAACAAGAGAATTTAAGCATTTTCCATTAAAATCGTTTTTTTTTATTTAAACAATAATTAATAAACATACAAATTTTTTTTATTGACTATTCGTGTATTGTTCCCGCGACTGCATATGTCTGCAAATTTTCATTCATTTGCATTGGAGAAAAGGCAGTCAAATTAACGTCTAAAGATTTGACGCAAACTATTGAACTAAAGAAAAGCGTTTAATAATAAAAAACCGCTAAACGCCGTAAAAATGAGTGGCGCACACAAAATTCCAGCTACAAAAGAGCTTATGAATATTACGTGGCGCGAAAATGTATTTTCATTTTGATGGAAAATAAAATTATAGTTTTATTTTGAAAGATTATAATATTTGCCAAATTTTAGAAAAATTAGTAGCTTCAAAATGCAAATTGTATCAAATTTACTCTTTTGGGGCTCAATGTACTTCATCGCCAAATCTCCCAAAACCTTTACTATTTCAACAGTTGCTTTAACGAAGCCAAGCGCTTTTCCATTTTTTACAGTTTGTATTGCAAATGTAAACTCACTTCTGTTCATTGATGTCTAATATTCTGTGTCTGTTTCTGTCTTCTAAACTTTGGGATAATTGTATATTTATTATAGTCTGAACAGTTTCTTTATTGTCTATATAATATTTTAAACTAATTATAACTATATTTTTTTATCCCAGAGAACGGTAGTTCCCGCCAGTGGCGCACAACCCCCGTGCATGCGACACTATAATATATACACGAAATTTTCGATTTTCTTAATCTGACTGTATTGAAAATTGGGCTAAATCCCATCTTAAAGTTTAGGAAAAGACTCGCCCATCCATATATCAACCATCCATTTTGGTCCAAGGGTGTGGATTTTACGGTCCTTCCCATTTAGGGTCTGTTTTTCGTTCTCGTCCCCAAAACTCCCAAAAACTTCGAAAATTTTAGTCCAACATTTACGGCTTCTGATAGTACTGATCATTATCTTTCCAACGCATGTCTAATTTTGAAATTTAAGTTATCCCATTCAAAAGTTATCGAGCTCAGAAATATGACTCAATTTCTATTTAAAAAGGGGAATATGTTTGTACAAGATGTATGTATGTGTAAATGTGTGTGGAAAAGTTACACCGACCTGAATTTTTTTTCTTTGTTTCAACAGGGGGTCAGGGCCAATTCAGCACCGGTGTAGTTTGTGACTTTCGACCATCCATAAGCCAGCTATAGAACTGGATAGGGACAAAACGGCATATTATTGGGGGTATATATCTTAGGTTCAAGGAGACACAGGAAAACGCTAATACACCAAGTCAATAGCGTTGAGTTAAGCTTTCAAATGGCGCCTAAGCGGTCAGGATCAGACATACACACGGCTCAGTATAGCTGAAAAATTAAAAAACTAAACTTTTAAAATTTTGGTTTCTCGACAATTACTCAAAATTTCAACCTACGAATTAAGCCAATAACTGAGCGTTTGTAGCAGGACTCTAGACGCGTCTAACGATGTATACCTCATATCTGTAAAAATTCGAATTTTTAAGTTATAGGCTTCATAAATGTGATCAAATCTATTTCCTATGGGAAAAATGGTTTTTCAAGCTTAATAATTCCTGTAATACCTTAAATTATCATACTTGACCTTGGATGCATCAGATACTACTTGTCAATATGTTTCAAACTCATGTTTAGTGATTAAAATCGGTTAAGTCGTTTCGAAGTTATCGAACTCCAAAAGTATAATCCATTTAACCATTATCGCCGAAATGGTTTCTGTAGTTGTGGTGGTTACGACGCTAAATTTGATCGGGCAATCCGAGTTCATTTATCGGCAATCCCCATATTTTTTTCAGTCTATTTCGAATAGACAAAAAAATCTAGTGTACATTCCATAGACTCTAGATCATTTAGGAGATAATGCGAGAAAGGCGACTATTTATAACGCTTAACGTGTAATCGAGAAACATTACATTCAACTTCATACATTTAATTTATAAATAACTTGGAAAAAGTCCTAATACAAGAATAAAAAACTGCTAAACGCCGTAAAAATGAGTGCCCCATAAAACATTCCAGCTACAAAAGAGCTGATATGAATATTACGTGCCATGTAGCGCGAAAATGTATTTTCATTTTGGTGGAAAAAAAATTCTAGTTTTATTAAAAGATTTTTTCATAATATTTGCTAAATTTGAAGTAAACGCGCCACAAAAGAGCTTTAAAAGGCAAACTGTATGAAAGTTACTCTTTTGTGGCGCGTTTTACTTCAAATTTAGCAAATATTATGAAAAAATCTTTTAAAATAAAACTAGAATTTTATTTTCCATCAAAATGAAAATACATTTTCGAGCCACGTGGCACGTAATATTCATATCAGCTCTTATGTAGCTGGAAGATTGTTTACGCCACCCATTTTTACGGCGTTTAGCGGTTTTTAATTCTTGTCTACTATAGGTACACCTGTAAGAGTCATCTCAATGTCAATCTACTTGTTACCAAGATCATTTAAAGCATCCATTATGCTTTCAGTAAAAAATGTAATTATTTAAACAAATGCATTCAATTGATTCCAAGACATTTTGCATTTAAATAAAGATATTTATTCAAATTTAATACACAATTAAAGATTAAAATCAATTAAACAATATTTAAATGATACTTGGTGTGTCTTAATAGCTTATACCACTCAGAACAGATATGGTCGTTATTAAATATTAATTAAAAACCGATATAATAAAAAATATGTGTGGGAACTTGTTTGTACTTGTGCAATATTAATAATTTACATTATTAGATTCAATCTACAAGACGCAAACTTTATTTTATTTAGAGGTAGCCATACTTACCCCAGCTGAACAGCTGAAATACTCAAAGAAATGGAAAAATTAGGGACGGAAGTAATGCTTAGAATTTGCAATGAGATCTGGAATACCGAAAAGTGGCCAAATGACTGGGGTAAACTCACGTTTATTCCCATATACAAAAAAGGTTGTCTGACAGATTGCAGTAATTACCGTACAGTAGAGTTGATATCTCACGCGAGCAAAGTACTCCTAACAATAATCAATGAAAGATTAAAATCCATTCTCTTACCGCAAATTCCCCAAGAACAATGCGGATTCGTTTCAGGTAGGGGAACAAGAGAACACATTCTCAAAAATCTCGAGAGTTTAACATATAAACATATTTGTGCTTTGTTGACTACTACAAGGCCTTCGATAAAGTAAAATTGGATAAAATGTGGCATATACTTAGAGAAATGGGAATGCCAGAACATATAATCTATCTATTACAAGCAGTTTATGTAAATAACACCGCTAATATAAGAGTTAATAAGGTGGTTTCTAAAAACTTCAAATTAAAATCTGGAGTGCGGCAGGGATGTATAATATCCCCTATTCTATTCAATATAATTAGTGAATACGTTTTGCGTCAAGTTTTTGAGGAATGGCAAGGTGGAGCAACAATAGGAGGAAGAAAAATAAAAAACCTACGTTATGCTGAATGACACTGTTATATTGGCGTCTTCACCAGAAGAACTGGAAGAAATATGAATAGGCTAGGAACGGTGAGTACGGAACATGGTTTGAAAATAAATATACAGAAAACCAAAGTAATGATCATCGATAGAATCAGAAACAACCAACCGGAGATAAGAGACTTGGCAGGTTACGAAATGGTCAGACAATTTAATTACTTAGGTTCCGTTATTACTAACAGTGGAGGATGCGAAGACGAGATCCGTAGGCGCATCATAATGGCCAGATGGGCAACAGCCAAACTCACAAAAATATGGAAGAATACTGACATTACAAAAAACACAAAATTACGCCTTGTTCGAGTGTTAATATTTCCTATCGCCACCCACGCTTCAGAGACTTGGACCTATTGGACCATCAAAAAAGCAGATTCAAAACGTATAATGGCATTTGAAATGTGGGTCTACCGGAGAATGTTGCGCATACCATGGACCGCACATCGCACAAATAATTCAATATTAGCCGAACTTAACATAAAAACTAGACTCAGCACAACTATCAACCAAAATATACTGAGATATTTTGGACATGTAACTAAAAGAAGAGAAGGTATGGAACGAATGATAGTTGGAGGGATGATAGAAGGCAGAAGATCCAGAGGAAGATCTCCATTACGATGGTCGGACCAAATAAAGGACATGACTGGTTACTCATTCTCCGAAGCAAAACAACACGCACAGGAGAGAGAGAATTGGACAGAAATAGTCAAACGACTTACATGACGCCACTAAATCCTTACGAAGGAGAACAGATAGAGGCGGAGGAGGATATTTACCCCTCTGAAGATACCTAATGAGAGTGAAACTTACGTAAGGACGTTTATGGTCCTCTCTGAAAAAACTAAAATACATCTAAAATAAAACGGGATAATACCCGAAGGTTGGCTGTATACCATCTAGTTAAATAAAATTAACATGAAGTAAAACTCCCTAGTGTAGTTGGTATATTTAAATAAATATACCAACAGTTGTTAAATATACCAACTACACTAAGGAGTTTTACTTCATGTTAATTTTATTTAAAATATATCTCTTAAGTTCGTTTTATAGCGAATTATATTATATTAGTTTTACTCCTAACTAAGCATCGGAACCAATTTTTTGTTGGAATTTGGCCATGATGATTAGACAGGTAGCGAAGTGCAACTTTTAGACTTCCCCATGTCTTATTTAATTCATCATTCGTTTGGTTTGCAAGTAATAGAAACCACGAATAGGCATAACCAGAAACTTAATCCCATTAGAGGTTTGGTTTCTCCGGAAATAAACCTTCGAATCGACTTGTTTATTTTATTTCTTTATGATAGACTGTTGTTTATAAGAGTATGTACCTACCTAATAGTTTTATATTATTTTCTAGCACGCCAATGTGGTACATTAGTGATGTTGAAAAAGTAACTACTTATTCGTTACAAAGTACTCGTTACTTACGAATACCGAAAGTAACGATTACTATACAGAGATGGCAAATCGTTACTATGATTACTCTGATTACTTCGTACCAATCGTATAAGAGCTAGTAACTACTATTGTATCTACTTTGATTACTTTGATTACTCTGATTACTTCGTTACTTTATACCAATCGTATCAGAGCGAGTAACGACTATTGTATCTACTTTGATTACTCTGATTACTTTGTTACTTCGTACCAATCGTATCAGAGCGAGTAACGACTATTGTATCTACTTTGATTACTTTGATTACTCTGATTACTTCGTTACTTCATACCAATCGTATCAGAGCGAGTAACGACTATTGTATCTACTTTGATTACTTTGATTACTCTGATTATTTTGTTACTTCGTATCAATCGTATCAGAGCGAGTAACGACTATTGTATCTGCTTTGATTACTTTGATTACTCTGATTAGTTTGTTACTTCGTACCAATCGTATCAGAGCGAGTAACGACTATTGTATCTACTTTGATTACTTTGATTACTCTGGTTACTTCGTACTTCGTGAAGGCTGTTATTATATCGGAATACCTATACAAAATACCTACCTACTGAGAAATACGATTCTCGATATGATTACCGGTACTCAAATCCAAAAGTAACAAAAGTAATCATAGTAATCAAATAATTTTTATCCCTTAAACAGATTGGTGAAGGTCGTTGTTATAACAGAATACCTATACAAACCTACCTACTGAGAAATACGATTCTAGATATGATTACCGGTACTCAAATACAAAAGTAACAAAAGTAATCATAGTAATCAAACCATTTTTATCCCTTAAACAGATTGGTGAAGGTCGTTATATCGAAATGCCTATGCAAAATAGCTACCTACTGAGAAATAAGATTCTAGATATGATTACCGGTACTCAAATACAAAAGTAATAAAAGTAAACATAGTAATCAAAGTAACGAATACTGTAAATGATTTCTTTATACAAAATACCTACCTACTGAGAAATACGATTCTCGATATGATTACCGGTACTCAAATACAAAAGTAACAAAAGTAATCATAGTAATCAAAGTAACGAATACTGTAAACGATTACTTTATATAATATACAAAAGTAACGATTTGTAACGAATACTCGAAAAGTAACTAGAATCAATATGACTATTCTACATCCTATCTCCTCTCTCCTATCTGTGTTGACGTTGGTCACATGTACGACAATCTCGTTTCTATCCTTTTCTTCCATCTTCTATCGAAGTTTGGATAGCAACGTGGCAATTCTTATTTTACTTACAGCTGCTCCAAATAGTTGGTTAGAGCTCAGACTAAACCATTCCCTTCGTCTTCTTTCTCTTTATAAGCAATTCTGCTTGTTAATTTTCGGATTGATACCTCTATGGAAGGTTGTCACTCCATCTTTTGCGCGGTCGGCCGATACTTCTTCTACCGATTGGTGATTTATCTCTGGCTATTTTGACCACCTGTGAGCTCCAATATAAGCTAATCAACTTGCTGGATTGGTGTAAAGCTATTACGCTTTCTTGGTTCAGATCCCCAATCAAATATGAATACAAGATCGGCCAGCATTGCCGTGGTAATATACCTTTCATTAAGGATCTATGTGTCACTTTGGATGCAAATCTACAACTTTACGATCCCTTATATAATGTAGTCAACAAGATATTTCAGATGCTTGGCTTTCTCAAAGGAAGCACACAGGATTTTACTGGGATTACTGCCTTAAAAACTTTTTATTGCTCTCTTGTTCCTCCCCATCTTGAATATGCGACCTTTTTATGTTATGAATATTGAGACCTTGTGTCTAAACAAAGATTTCTAAAACAGATTGCTTTCAAATTAAATATTTTGGACAACTACAATGATGCAGATTTACTTGCTATATTAAATATGCCACCCATTTCTATGCTATATCATTCTGCTTATATCGTTATTCCATTATTTCTTTATATATAGTGTCTATTCGTTTATACACTGTACGTTACATTGTCTTCTTATGTCTTTACTCCTCTTTTGATATCCCAGCGTATTTCCTGTAATTCTTCTCAGTAATCTCATCTCTGCCGTTTCCAGAAGTCTTTGAGTTGTGGCTGTATTGGGTTTTGTTTCTGATAAATATGTCATTATTGGTCTTACACTGGCTTTATAAATTCTTGACTTTATCTCAGTGTTAATATATCAGTTTCGCCATAATATAATGTTATTAAGACATCTTGCCAGTCTATTTCCTTTTTGTACTTGATTTCTCACTTCTTTCTCCAGGTCTTCGTAGCTTCACAATGTAATTCCAAGGTATTTTATTTCCATTAATTGTTCAATCCTGGTACCATCAATTTCTATTTTACGTCTTATTGAATCTTGAATGATTATTATTGGTTTAGTTTTCTGAGATGAAATTGTCATAATGAATTTTTTTGCCCTTATGTTAAAACCGTGGACTAATATTTGCAGACTATCTTCATCTTAGTCTATCAATATTGCGTCGTCTGCTTACAGCTTAAATAGGCACAAAATGTCGCCTGTCAATATTTTCAATGTGTTTTAAATGTATTAATTTTTTTCGAATACTGAGAAAACTAATAAATACTTTTGAAAAATTTAAACGCAGAATAAAAGATCACATTTTTACTGAGGGCCTAAAGTCCCTGAAAACATCTATAATGTTTATTTTAATAAGTTGCAGGGATTCAAAAGAAACTTTTTATTTATTTTAAGGGACTTTCGGCACTCGGTAATAAAGCAATATTTCATTCTGCGTTTAAATTTTTCAAAAATACTTATAGACAAGGCGAAAACGGCGGGTTCGTTGAGAAAAATATTCACATTTTTTTGTCATAGTCACATTCGTGAGACATCCCAGAATAAGGTTCAAGAAGTCGCCCACGTGAAAAATGGTCCAAATTTTTTTTAACAATTTTTTTAATCAAATTGCAAAAATCAATATTTTTTGCCCGGACAAATTTTTTAGATTGTTTGGATCATTTTGGACAAAAAAGGTCTCTTATAATTTTTCTCTAAAGTTGATCATTTTCGAGTTATAAGCAATTTAAAATTTGAAAATCGCGAAAATGGCCATTTTTAAGACTTAATAACTCAGTTAAAAATTATTATTATGAAAGTCATAAAATGACTAAATCAAAGCATAAAGCCCCCTACATGATTCTAAAGAGATTTGTGTCATTAATTTATTACTAAGCTGTTATTCCTAATTAATAAAAATGAGCGGTTAGATGTATTGACGCGGCTGTAAATGTGAGTGCGAGTAAGATGCACAATTGGATTGCCGGAATGGCATCTCTTTCGCACTCAGCATTTAAGGCCGCCTAACACTTGCATGGATTGATTTTTGCAATTTGATTAAAAAAAATTGTTAAAAAAAATTGGACCACTATTCACGTGGGCGACTTCTTGAACCTTATTCTGGGATATCTCACGAATGTGAATATGCAAAAAGATCTCATGGGAATATTTTTCCCAACGAACCCTCCGTTTTCGCCTTGTCTATTATTAGTTTTCACAGAATTCGAAAAAAAAATGAATACATTTAAAAGATATTGAAAATTTTGACTGGCGACATTTTGCGCCTTTCCCCTTAATAGAGGATTTTTACTTCTTTGTTTCCTAGTCTGTATCATATTCCTTTGTGGACGCTTTTGATGATTTCATCCATGTTTAAAGTAAAGAGCACTCATCAGGACTCATTAAGTTCTTAGATTTCGTAACCAGATTTCTATCCTTGGCTGCGTGTATTAGGTTATTTCTGGTAGTGTTCGTCCTATCTCTTATATTTCTTAGCCACGATTTTTTCTTTTGACCTATGCTTCTTCTTTCATCTATCTTTCCCTTTAAGAATAGTTGTAGTTTTTTTACTGATGGTAGAGCATCATATGGCCGAGGTAAGCCGTTTTTCTCATTTTAATAGTTCGGACTAGTCGTGCTTGAGCATTTATTTTCCTTAAGACTTCTACGTTGCTCTTTATACTGGACCAGCTGACTCTTAGAATACATCTGTACAGCCACATTTTAAACGCTTGGAGCTTTTTAAAATATCCCTACTTTATTTTTCATGTTTCACATCCATACCAGCAGGAAAACCTGCTGAAAATTACTTCTACAGAAAATAGAACAGTCCATTTGGATTTAGAGCGAAACATTCTCCCATCGAACAAGTCCCACTAGTTATAACAAAATTGTATAAATCATTTGAAGATCAAGGATACTGCTCTGCTGCTTTCTTAGATATCTATCAAGCTTTCGGTAAAGTTTGTTACGACGGACTATCATATAAAATCAGAAGTTTAATGAACAACATTTTCCTTTTTCTCAAATCCTACCTTCAAAATATACAATTTCAAGTAAGGTATCAATTAAAATTAGCAACCAGAGTGGTAAAAAACAAACTGCATGAAATTATAACATTAGCAGCAGAACAACAAGGTTTTAGGTCAAGAAGATCATGCACCGACTCTCTATTTATAATGAGGCAAGTTCAAGCACAATATCTAGAATACAACAAACCGGCAGATTTATGTTTCCTGGACCTTAAGAAAACATTTGACAGGTTCAAATTAAAGGACGTTTTCCATGTGTTATACTCAAGGGAGGTACCTCTAGGAATAATCAAAATATCGAACACATCTACCAGAACAACACAATAAAAGTATAAGTAGAAGATGACCCAATTGAAGCTGGCAATGGGCTAAGACAGGGGCATAATCTGAGTCCTCTATTGTTCAACCTGATCATGGATAAAATAATAAAAACAGTAAGAATTAAAACAGGATGCAAAATGAGAGAAAAACAACTTAAAATAATCTGCTATGCAGAAGGATCCAATATTAATCTCTCAAAGTGAAGATGATTTACAATTTACAACGTATGCTGCAGCAATTTAATATAACCGCCAGAAAATTTAACATGTTAAATTCCTACAAAAAAAAGATTGTCTGAACGACGCAATATGGAGAAATAAAAATATCGGAAATAAAAAAATATAAAAAACATTTTTTAAGAAACGCTTTTCTTTGTTTACGAGTGACTAAAATTATAAGTATAAAAAAATCAACTAAAAAGCAAAAAATAAAAAATAAAAATTAAAAAAATCTAACACATTCGTCAAAGAAAAGCGTGGCGCGTCTTCATCGAATAAACGGTTTTCGCCCCACGCTTTTCTTTTACGAATGTGTTAGATTTTTCATTTTTTTTTATTTTTTGCTTTTTAGTTGATTTTTTTATATTTTTAATTTAAGTCACTCGTAAACAAAGAAAAGAGTTTCTTAAAAATTTTTTTTTTCATATTTTTTTATTTATTACTTTTTAGTCTTACACTTTTCAAACATTAAAATATATCGCCATGTTTATTAAAATATGTATAAAACATATTATGATGATGTACAAACATGAAAAGTAGTCGGAATCGGCAAAAAATTTAAAACTTTGTTGTTTATTTATGAAACATAACGTAAACAATTAACGTAAAAGTGAAATTATGAGTAGTTCATATAATTAGCTACAATCTGTAAAAGTTCCTTCATTGTAAAAAATAAAAGAATGTAAGCATTTTTCGTTAAAATCGTTGTTTTATTTAAACAACTAATAAACATAAAATTTTTTTTTATTGACTATTCGTTTATTGTTCCCGCGAATGAATATGTCTGCAAATTTTTAGTCATTTGCACTGAAGAAAAGGCAGTCAAATTAACGTCCAAAGATTTGACCCAAACGATTGAACTAAAGAAAAGCGTTTAATTAATTAATACGTCAAAACGAATTCTAATGTTAATAGTAGCACAAAACGTCTCTACCGGTAGTTTTTCTAAGACTACGATAAAAACACGAATTTTTTAAATTCGAGTTTTGGTTGAAGTTTTGGTTCGTATCGTATTGAAATTTCACACGAATAAGCGCCGATTTTTATATAAACAAATATATGACCATTCAAAATTTGAAACTTTATCGTTTATTTATGAAGCATAACGTAAACAATCAACGTAAAAAGTGAAATTATGTGTAGTTCATATCATTAGCTACAATCCGTAAAAGGTTCAAGTTTCTACATTATAAAAACAAGAAAATCTAAGCATTTTCCATTAAAGTCGGTTTTTTTTATTTAAACAATTAATAAACTTAAAATTTTTTTATTGACTATTCGTGTATTGTTCCCGCGAATGCATATGTCTCCGAATTTTCATTAATTTGCATTGAAAAAAAGGCAGTCAAATTAACGTCTAAAGATTTGATGCAAACTGTTGAAGTAAAGAAAAGCGTTTAAAATACAAAAGAAAGGCAGAACGTCAAGCTGAGTGTTTATTTCTATTCCTTCATAATATGTAGCTGTAAACATTTTGAACCAATATGTCGGTTCCAGGTTCCACGGTCCAAAACTAGAGTTTTGGTTTTTGTGGAGTTAATCTCTAGTCCCATTTTTAAGGAGTATGCTTAGTTCATCTCACCTACATTCTGAAATATTATTCTTGCTCTACCTACCTGCATCTTGGACTACACAGCTTTCTCAGATTTCTAACATATTTTTCAATATTTTTACCATCATTCTCTTCAGGTTTTTCATACTATTTACTTCAGATAAGAAAAGTCTTTGCTTTACCTAATGTATAAAATGAATCCCGCTTTTCCTATACCACCGCATAACTTGAGATTTCATTCATCTTTTGTTTTTAAGTTTTATAACACTGTGTAGAAGAATCTCAGGGAAAGAAAATTAACAAATGCACAAAAAATCAAAACATGTCAGAAAACTTAACTATTTAAATTCACGCCTTTAACAATTTCGCATTTGACTATCACGATTCGAATGTCGTACTGAAAAAAAAACAAGTTCTATAAAGAAATGACTGAATTGAAGGAGTATAAAAAAATTTTCGAATTTTTTTTTGAATTTTTGGCTGTTTGACAAACGAAAATACGGAAAGGGTAGAAAAAAATTAGGATAAAATAAAAAGATTTTGAGAAGTTCTTTTGACTTTTTTCTTTTTACTTTTTTTTAGTTAGTCGGGACAGCTAGTATTATTCAAATATCAATGCTTCTGCTGACTATGTATTTAAAATGTAATAGTTATTTTCCTAACTAGTGCGGAAAGTGGTACTTTCACGCACGACGCTGCCCTTGACCCGAACGATAGCGGAGTTCGGGCAAGCAGTCGAGTGCGGGAAGACACTTTCCGCATGAATTATTAGAAACAATATTTTTTCTAGGGCCGTACGTTTGGAAAAAAGCCATAAAAAATAGAGTTATATCAATATTTATTTAGAAGTGAAAATACACAAATTAATTCTTTGACAAGGTTGTCAAAACCAAACTTTCAATATAATGGGTTACCACGACGACGATATTGGTTACCATGACGACGATTCAAAACCATTGTAATTGTCTACTGATCTGACTTTTAAATATTATGTCAAAATAATTTTATTTTATCGAATTATCAGTAGTAATTGCACAAGAGCTCTAAAATTCTATATTAATTTTAGAGATCGAGTGCAATTTGTTGCGATTATTTCATGAATAAAACTGTTCAAAACCAAAATTTTATTGTAATTTATTTATGTAAGTACAAATTAGTACAATTAAACATATAGTTGTTAATAATATTTGACGGTTGAAAATCATCACTTTTATAATTTTTAAAATATTAATTGTCATTAATGTCACTGAATGTATTTTTTCATAGCAACGAAGGGCATCTGACGTAATATACTTGACGACGGGAAATTATCAAAAACTATCAGTTTAATTTGGATTTCTGTAGCTTTCTATTGGTCAGAATATCCTATGAATGAAATAATCAGTAGTAATTGCACAAGAGCTCTAAAATTCTATATTAATTTTAGAGATCGAGTGCAATTTGTTGCGACTATTTCATGAATAAAACTGTTCAAAACCAAAATTTTATTGTAATTTATTTATGTAAGTACAAATTAGTACAATTAAACACACAGTTGTTATAAATATTTTACGGTTGAAAGTCATCACTTTTATAATTTTTAAAACATTAATAATTTATTGTCATTAATGTCACTGAATGTATTTTTTCATAGCAACGAAGGGCATCTGACGTAATATACTTGACGACGGGAAATTATCAAAAATTATCAGATTAATTTAGATTTCTGTAGCTTTCTCAGAATATCTTATGAATGAAATAATCAGTAGTAACTGCACAAGAGCTCTAAAATTACTGATTTTTTCCCGAGTGACACTTTGACAGTTTTAATTATGAAATGATGTTATGAAATGAAATTATGTTGAAATTATGTCAAAGGGTCACGAGGGCAAAAATTTTATATTAATTTTAGAGATCGAGTGCAATTTGTTGCGATTATTTCATGAATAAAACTGTTCAAAACCAAAATTTTATTGTAATTTATTTATGTAAGTACAAATTTGTACAATTAAACACACAGTTGTTATAAATATTTTACGGTTGAAAGTCTCCACTTTTATAATTTTTAAAACATTAATTGTCATTAATGTCACTGAATTTATTTTTTCACAGCAACGAAGGGTATCTGACGTAATACACTCGACGACGAGAAATTATCAAAAATTATCAGTTTAATTTAGATTTCTGTAGCTTTCTATTGGTCAGAATATCCTATGAATGAAATAATCAGTAGTAATTGCACAGGAGCTCTAAAATTCTATATTAATTTTAGAGATCGAGTGCAATTTGTTGCGATTATTTCATGAATAAAACTGTTCAAAACCAAAATTTTATTGTAATTTATTTATGTAAGTACAAATTAGTACAATTAAACACACAGTTGTTATAAATATTATACGGTTTAAAGTCATCACTTTTAATTTTTAAAACATTAATTGTTATTAATGTCACTGAATTTATTTTTTCACAGCAACGAAGGGTATCTGACGTAATATACTTGACGACTGGAAATTATCAAAAATTATCAGTTTAATTTAGATTTCTGTAGCTTACTATTGGTCAGAATTTCCTATGAATGAAATAATCAGTAGTACTTGCACAAGAGCTCTAAAATTTTATATCAATTTTAGAGATCGAGTGAAATTTGTTGCGAGTATTTCATGAATAAAACTGTTCAAACCCAACATTTTATTCTAATTTATTTATGTAACTACAAATTAGTAAAATTCATCAAAAAAAGTAATCATTTTTATAATTTTTAAAACATTAATTGCCATTAATGTCACTGAATGTATTTTTTCATAGCAACGAAGGGCATCTGACGTAATGTACTTGACGACGGGAAATTATCAAAAATTATCAGTAGTAATTGCACAAGAGCTCTAAAATTCTATATTCATTTTAGAGATCGAGTGCAATTTGTTGCGATTATTTCATGAATAAAACTATTCAAAACCAAAATTTTATTATAATTTATTTATGTAAGTACAAATTAGTACAATTAAACACACAGTTGTTATAAATATTGACGGTTGAAAGTCATCACTTTTATAATTTTTAAAATATCAATCGTCATTAATGTCACTGAATGTATTTTTTCGTAGCAATGAAGGGCAACTGACGTAATATACTTGACGACGGAAAATTATCAAAAATTATCGGGTATAATATCACAAGAGAGTGAGAATAAATTGAAAATAATGCGACAGTTTTTCGAAAATTTGTTGTCTGGCAATAGACACGAGAGCCCGCAGGGTCTTGAGTGGCTATTGCCCAATGACAACAAATTTGACTAAAAATGAAGCATTATTTTCTTATTTATTCTTACTGTCGTGTGATATTCGTGAGATTATTTTTTAATACGTATATTATGGATATTTTCTTAAATGTGACAGTTGCCAAAACTAGGAAACTGGTTCCCAATAAATAGAAACAATCTATTTAAACAAATTATATCGGTAATTTTCTACAGTAGATAATTCTCAGTATAATTTTAATCTGATTGGACAGAATTAAACACGTGATCAAATATCTTACAATACGATTGGAAGTTAAAATCATCAAAAAATAATCAATTTAATTTAGATTTCTGTAGCTTTCTATTGGTCAGAATCTCCTATGAATGCCATAACCAGTTTAATTTTTATTTCTGTAGATTTCTATTGGTCAGAATCTCCTATGAATGAAATAATCGCGCTAATTTCATTAAACCATTAACACAATAGACAAATTTGAAATAAATTAGTAAATATTATCTAAATATTAGTTTATTGCATGTATTATACATAGTATTATTATAATGCTATATTACAAGGTATTTTACTTTTCTGCACGCCGTGCGGGAAAGTGCAACTTTCGGAAACGAAATGCGTGCGTGAAAGTGGCTCTGTTAGCACAGCCGTAGAAATAGCTATTTGTATAACAAGGGAGGAAAGTGTTACTTTTCCTCCCGAGAATGAAGTTTACTGCCCGACGCGTAGCGGAGGGCAGTAATCATTCAAGGGAGGAAAAGGCACTTTACTCCCATGTTATACATATGGTTTTTCCACCTTCCTCAAATAACAAGTCATTTTTTCATTTTTACTTAATTTATTTATGTAACTAACCAACAAAATTTATTAGAACTAAAACTAACAAGTAGGTACAATATAACTGTCAACTGTCAAATATAAGTCAAATTATTAATGTAAACATTGTTAAATCAAAATAACAATTTACTGTTTTTTACCAGTCTGCAAAATAGAGGATGTTTTATAAATAAACGTTAAAATGTATAGATACTTCGTAATAGAAAATAGATATTGTACAGGGCGTCAATAAGTTATATTTCATGAATGAAATACCATTACGTCACTTTTACTTTTCCTCCCTAGGGAGGAAAATATTTTTCCTCCCTAGGGAGGAAAAGTACAACTTTGCTCCCTACAATCAGGTCCGGAAAAGTATACTTTCGGTAGAGGTAGGTGGAAAAATACTTTTTTAATTCATATTTTATTCTAGATATTGGTGACCAAAATTCTCCCATTTGTGTAGAAATAAAAAATCAAATTGGTAACTTACTTATTTTACTTGCAATTCCACAAATCTGTTAGTCTTCTATCCTTAAATAGTGATTCAGTATTTTTAATAATAAAACAAAACATAAAAACACAACACTGATTTTTAATCTCCACATAATATCGTCAATTTGACATGTGTCGCTGTAAAATTGCTTCCTGAGAATATAAATATTAAACTAACTACCTGTGTAAACAATTTAAATCGTCCTTAACATATATTTCTGTCGTTTTTAACGGCTAAATTCCCGTTAAGCTAAATAATGGGGATTTCCCAACATTTTTAAAGTTGTATCTTTAAAATGATTAATTTCTAGTATTTCGAAAAAAGTGGTACAGTAGGCGGCACTGTAGACTAATAGCGCGAGGCTTCATTCTATGTTTTTTGTATTTTTAAAAGGACTCCGCAATACTCCTTATGGAAAAGTGGGCCCGGTTAAATTTAACGAAAGTTCGATCAATAATAATAATCCACAAGGAAGAAATTCCTGTAACTGGCTGTATACCATTAAATTACAAGTAAAATTTAATAAAAAATTTTGTCCTGGTAAAAGGTATATTAGTTTAAAAAACCGAGATAGGGCTACAAACATATAAACAAAACGTTTTCGCTTTGTAACAAGAGCATCATCAGTGTTACAAGCACATGGTGAGCCACCCAAAAATACAAAGGTTGAAACCTTTTACAAATAGACTAGAAGTCTTATATAAATATAAACATCCTAAAATCCAAAGGATGGATAAAATTCCTATGGATGCGGCTTTAGGGCAACATATGACTCCCACAGGTGGTAAGTGGGTCAATTAATTAGGTCATTGTGTTGTAAGAGGTGACAGGCAACTAATGTGAAAACGTTACCCGTGTTGAGCTGGCCCCCCCCACTTGCAAAAATTAAAAAACAAATAGCCCTGATTTATGAGCTATTTATGAGCTCTCATATTCCGCAAACTAAAAATTTTGAGCTCGTTCCACTGAGCAGGAATTTAATACCCTAGTGGGGGGGGGCTGAGTCAGCCCCCCCCACTACTTAAAAATAGGAATATTGAATCGGTTTTTGCGGCAGAATTACGAGCTATTTATGAGCTCTTGAAATTATATAGTTTCGATTTTTGAGCTCATCCCCTTCACCCCCAAACAACCCTTTAATTGATTTAACTTAAGAGAAAGATGCTGAGAAAACTTAAAATATATCGTATTGCGGATATAATTCATATAGCTTATATACTCTAAGAATAAACTATTAAATCAAGAGCATTTCGATTATTGAGCTACAACCCCTTCGCAAGAAAACCACCCTATCTTCCCGGCTTAAGAGAAAGTTGTACTTAAAATGCATTAAACTAATTATTTGGCGACTACATATCATTTAATAATTTATAAGCTTCCAAATTACGCGCATTTAGATCAGTAGATTGCAATTTATTTTGTATAGTGCAGTCACTGAAGGTAAAAATCAACAATTACCTTCAATTTCGGTGAACCTTCATCGATTTTCACGAAAATTGGTCAGTAGTTAGAGGATACGTCAAGAAACAAAGGTGACATGGTATCACCTTGCGCCTTTACCCTGAGGGTGGATACCGCCCCTTCTCGGGGGTGAAAATTATTTTATAAAAAATAAATGCACAAATCAATAAAAGAACAAATTAAAAGCAAAATTTATTATACAAAGTTAATAAAATAAGTCAATACTTTTTAAGTTATTAAAGATCAAAGATTTTAATTATTTGTGAAAAAAATGCATGTTTTGAAAAGGTTTTTTGTAAATCACTGAAAAACTTTAAGTTTTTACAAAAAAGGTAATAGTAGTTTAATTCGTATAGCTTATATTCTAAAAATAAACTCTTAAATCATGCGTCTTTCGATTATAGAGCTACAACCCCTTCGCAAGAAAACGACCCCATATTCCCGGCTTAAGAGAGAGTTGTTCTTAAAATAATTTAAATTAATTATTTGGCGACTACATATCGTTTAATAATTTATGAGCTTGCAAAATATACGCATCTCAATTATTGAATTGCCATTTTCTTTCTATAGTGCAGTCACTGAAGGTAAAAATCAACTAGTACCTTCGATTTCGGTAAATCTCCATTTATTTTCACGAATTGACAATAAAAACTTGGGGTTTTAGCCTGGGGTATATGTCACCCCTTCTCGGGAGTGAAAATTACTTTATTAAAAATAACCCCACAAATCGAGAGAGGGACAAAGTGTAAGCAAAATTTGTCATATAATGTGATTAAAATAAATCAATACTTTTTGAGTTATTAAAGATCAAATATTTTAATTTTTGGAAAGAAAATGCATGCTTTAGAGCGATTTTTCATAAATGACTCAAAAACTGTAAGTTTTTACAAAAAAGTTTTCATCACTAAAATTGAAGCTAATAAAAAATATAATAAATTGCTTACTTGAAAAACCCTTTAATGTTAATTTAAAGTAAGTTATTGGTAATTAAATGTATATTTTTTCCGCGACTGTTAAAATCTAAGGGTTCAAGCTTAAATAACGGGAAAAAGATGCATTTTATAACACTTAGGTACTAAATACTTGTCAAAGTACTTAGAAATACCTATGAAAAATAAGATGCAGAAAAAGTTGATAGTATCAAAATCCGCTCACCAATTTTCGTGAAAATGAATGGAGATTTACCGAAATCGAAGGTACTAGTTGATTTTTACCTTCAGTGACTGCACTATAGAAAGAAAATGGCAATTCAATAATTGAGATGCGTATATTTTGCAAGCTCATAAATTATTAAACGATATGTAGTCGCCAAATAATTAATTTAAATTATTTTAAGAACAACTCTCTCTTAAGCCGGGAATATGGGGTCGTTTTCTTGCGAAGGGGTTGTAGCTCTATAATCGAAAGACGCGTGATTTAAGAGTTTATTCTTAGAATATAAGCTATACGAATTAAACTACTATTAACTTTTTTGTAAAAACTTAAAGTTTTTCAGTGATTTACAAAAAACCTTTTCAAAACATGCATTTTTTTCACAAATAATTAAAATCTTTGATCTTTAATAACTTAAAAAGTATTGACTTATTTTATTAACTTTATATAATAAATTTTGCTTTTAATTTGTTCTTTTATTGATTTGTGCATTTATTTTTTATAAAATAATTTTCACCCCCGAGAAGGGGCGGTATCCACCCTCAGGGTAAAGGCGCAAGGTGGTACCATGTCAGCTTTGTTTCTTGACATATCCTCTAACCACTGACCAATTTTCGTGAAAATCGATGAAGGTTCACCGAAATTGAAGGTAATCGTTGATTTTTACCTTCAGTGACTGCACTATACAAAATAAATTGCAATTTACTGATCTAAATGCGCGTAATTTGGAAGCTTATAAATTATTAAATGATATGTAGTCGCCAAATAATTAGTTTAACGCATTTTAAATACAACTTTCTCTTAAGCCGGGAAGATAGGGTGGTTTTCTGGCGAAGGGGTTGTAGCTCAATAATCGAAATGCTCTTGATTTAATAGTTTATTTTTAGAGTATATAAGCTATAGGAATTATATTCGCAATACGATATATTTTAAGTTTTCTCAGCATCTTTCTCTTAAGTTAAATCAATTAAAGTGTTGTTTGGGGGTGAAGGGGATGAGCTCAAAAATCGAAACTATATAATTTCAAGAGCTCATAAATAGCTCGTAATTCTGTCGCAAAAACCGATTCAATATTCCTATTTTTAAGTAGTGGGGGGGGCTGACTCAGCCCCCCCCACTAGGGTATTAAATTCCTGCTCAGTGGAACGAGCTCAAAATTTTTAGTTTGCGGAATATGAGAGCTCATAAATAGCTCATAAATCAGGGCTATTTGTTTTTTAATTTTTGCAAGTGGGGGGGGCCAGCTCAACACGGGTGAAAACGTTTTGTTTATATGTTTGTAGCCCTATAGGGGCTTTTTAAACTAATATACCTTTTACCAGGACAAAATTTTTTATTAAATTTTACTTGCAATAAGTAATAATTCTCAGGGCCGGTTGTTCGAAAGCTAATCAACAATGATCACTATCAAATATTTAATTACTGTCACAACTGTCAATGTCAACTTTGGTTGGGTTGCTGAAAACATAATTAATTATAATTATGGGATTAGTTAATCAATTAACATAACAATTATTAATATAATTTATTAACTAATTTCATAATTGTAATCAATAATTATGTTTTCAGCAACCCAATCAAAGTTGACATTGACAGTTGTGACAGTAATTAAATATTTGATAATGATAATTTTTGATTAGCGTTCGAACAACCGGCCCTTAGTGTCTAAATTAAAAAAGTTCATGGGACCTAGGTCTGAAAAACTATTATTCTGAAGCTACAGCCTTCTAAAATTATTGGATTCAGGTGTTTAAAGGTACGTATCCATACAAGGGTGAACCCCGCTCCGTGTAGCAACTCCACATAGTGGATACGTCGGTGAACCCCCCTCTTCAATTCAACCGGTTTGGGTTTTATATATAGGGGAGCTCATACCGTATCCATTTGAGCTGCTACAAGGAGCGGGGTTCACCCTTGTATGGATACGTACCTTAATGTACGTGAAAGACACTAATTCACAGTCAAGTGAACGAAAATATTTATTATTGAAAGAGCTCATTTCCTTCATGTATATTTGTGTGTTGCATATGAATTCGTGGTCAAAAATAGATGCATCGTATTTTAGATTCAGAAAACCTCCGGCAATTTCTCAAAAAACTGAAGAAGTGCGATAGAAAATGTGCTGCTAAAGCGACATAGGCATATTATGTTTTCATGAATGCTTAACACTTATCCAATACAAGCATAGCTCCAGTTTCGCCTTATCTTTAAAAAACCCCCTCTTCTAGGGAAATTCCCA
Source organism: Diabrotica virgifera virgifera (assembly GCF_917563875.1). Lineage (NCBI taxonomy): Eukaryota > Metazoa > Arthropoda > Insecta > Coleoptera > Chrysomelidae > Diabrotica > Diabrotica virgifera. Next base: position 173,863,006 of record NC_065450.1, on the reverse strand, counting down.
TATTTATTATCTTGTTTTCTAAAAAATCTTAAAAGAAATTCGGCATAATAATATGTAATGCCGTGATATTTTAGGTATTGTCGATGTAGTAAATGTCAGTGCAGCCTTTCTTAATTTTTTTAAATCATGGATCAGCGTTTTTTTGAAAATTAAAATGGTGCTGTTGCTGATATCACGTTTATTTTCTACATGTGTGAAAAAGTGAGAAGTCTTGTGCGGCTCTATCAGCACTTGTTTTGGTTGTTCTTCAGTTTTTTGAAGGCGCTTCATTATCAGAGGCAGATCTAGATATTTTCCTTGGAAGGGGAGACTTCCAATTAAACCCACTTGCAAAAATTAAAAAAACAAATAGCCCTGATTTATGAGCTATTTATGAGCTCTCATATTCCGTAAATTAAAAATTTTGAGCTCGCTCCACTGAGCAGGAATTTAATATTTTAGTACTACTTAAAAGTAGGAATACTCACTACTTAAAAATAGGAATATTGAATCGATTTTTGCGGCAGAATTACGAGCTATTTATGAGCTCTTGAAATGATATAATAGTTTTGATTTTTGAGCTCATCCCCTTCACCCCCAAACAACCCTTTAATTGATTTAACTTAAGAGAAAAATGCTGAGAAAACTTAAAATATATCGTATTGCGGATATAATTCCTATAGCTTATATATTCTAAGAATAAACTATTAAATCACGTGCATTTCGATTATTGAGCTACCACCCCTTCGCAATAAAACTACCCCATCTTCCCGGCTCAAGAGAGAGTTGTACTTAAAATGCATTAAATTAATTATTTGGCGACTACGTATCATTTAATAATTTATGAGCTCCCAAATTACGCGCATTTAATCAGTAAAGTGCAATTTATTTTGTATAGTGCAGTCACTGAAGGTAAAAATCAACGATTACCTTCAATTTTGTTGAACCTTCATCGATTTTCACGAAAATTGGTCAGTGGTTAGAGGATAGATCAAGAAACAAAAGTGACATGGTGCCACTTTGCGCCTTTACCCTGAGGGTGGATGCCGCCCCTTCTCGTGGGTGAAAATTATTTTATAAAAAATAACTGCACAAATCAATAAAAGGACAAATTATAAGCAACATGTGTTATATAAAGTTATTAAAATAAGTCAGTAGTACTTTTTAAGTTATTATAGATCAAAGATTTTAATTATTCGTGAAAAAAAAAATGCAAGTTTTAAAGCGGTTTTTCATCAATCCTGAAAAACTGTAAGTTTTTACAAAAAAGTTAATAGTAGTTTAATTCGTATACCTTATATTCCAAGAATAAACTCTTAAATCACGCGCATTTCGACTATTGAGCTACAACCCCTTCGCCAGAAAACCATCCCATATTCCCGGCTTAAGAGAGAGTTGTACTTAATAGTTATTTATGCTATAATGTTAAAAGTACAATTTTAAATCACGCATGTGAAAGTTTGCAGAACGAGCGAAGCGAATTCTGCGATTCACATGAGTGCCTTAAAAATGTACTTTTTAACACGTATATCATACAATATTTTTTCTACAAACGTTATAAATTTATAAAATACAATATTTTTATTAATTACTGAAACCATGAAACCTATGACCCGTAAAAGGTAGAGCTGTTTGTCGACACTCGAGGGAAATGTCTAAAAATTTTTAGAGAAAATATTAAACCTTCACCTACATAAATTTGTTTTTTCTACAAACGTGTTTAAAATGCAATAATACAGTTTAAATTAAATTAAAAAAAAACCTTTTAAACCACCTTTTTCAAATTGCGTAGGTTGTACTATTAATATTAATGTTAATAAATGAAATATAAATATTTTGACGTTTCATAATTTGACAATTATTCACTTTTAACTGCAGTGCCTTAAAATTTTTAAAGCACTAGTGCCTTAAAGTAGCATTTTTAACGCTCCTATGGAGTGGTAAAAATTGCATTTTTAAGACGGTTTTAGAAAAAATAATTTAAAATAATTAGTTGGCGACTACATATCGTTTAATAATTTATGAGCTCGCAAAATATACGCATCTCAATTATTGAATTGCAATTTTCTATCTATAATGCAGTCACTGAAGGTGAAAATCAACTATGAAACTATGACCTTCGATTTCGGTAAATCTCCATTCATTTTCACGAAAATTGGTGAGCGTATAGAGGATACCTCAAGAAATAAATTTAACAATAACAACTTGCGGTTTTAGCCTGGGGTATATGTCACCCCTTCTCGGGGGTTAAAATTACTTTATTAAAAAAAACCGCACAAATCTAGAGAGGGACAAATTCTAAGCAAAATTTGTTATTTAATGTTATTAAAATAAATCAATACTTTTTGAGTTATTAAAGATCAAATATTTTAATTTTTGTGAAAGGAAATGCATGCTTTAAAGCAATTTTTCATAAATAACTCAAAAACTGTAAGTTTTTACAAAACATATGCCCAGGCTAAAACCGCAAGTTGTTATTGATAATTTTGTTTCTTGAGAAATCCTCTATTCGCTAACCAATTTTCGTGAAAATGAATGGATATTTACCGAAATCAAAGGTCATAGTTGATTTTTACCTTCAGTGACTGCACTTTAGAAAGAAGATTGCAATTCAATAACTGAGATGCGTATATTTTGCGAGCTCATAAATTATTAAACGATATGTAGCCGCCAAATAATTAATTTAAATTATTTTAAGTACAACTCTCTCTTAAGCCGGGAATATGGGATGGTTTTCTTGCGAAGGCGTTGTAGCTCAATAGTCAAAATGCGCGTGATTTAAGAGTTTATTCTTAGAATATAAGCTGTACGAATTAAACTACTATTAACTTTTTTGTAAAAACTTACAGTTTTTCAGTGATTTACGAAAAACCGCTTCAAAACATGCATTTTTTCCACGAATAATTAAAATCTTTAATCTTTAATAACTTAAAAAGTACTGACTTATTTTAATAATTTTATATAACAAATGTTGCTTATAATTTGTCCTTTTATTGATTTGTGCAGTTATTTTTTATAAAATAATTTTCACCCCCGAGAAGGAGCGGTATCCAAACTCAGGGTAAAGGCGCAATGTGGCACCATGTCACTTTTGTTTCTTGATCTATCCTCTAACCACTGACCAATTTTCGTGAAAATCTATGAAGGTTCACCGAAATTGAAGGTAATCGTTGATTTTTACCTTCAGTGACTGCACTATACAAAATAAATTGCACTTTACTGATTAAATGCGCGTAATTTGGGAGCTCATAAATTATTAAATGATATGTAGTCGCCAATTAATTAATTTAATGCATTTTAAGTACAACTCTCTCTTAAGCCGAGAAGATGGGGTAGTTTTCTTGTGAAGGGGTTGTAGCTCAATAATCGAAATGCACGTGATTTAATAGTTTATTCTTAGAATATATAAGCTATAGGAATTATATCCGCAATACGATATATTTTAAGTTTTTTCGGCATTTTTCTCTTAAGTTAAATCAATTAAATGGTTGTTTGGGGGTGAAGGGGATGAGCTCAAAAATCGAAACTATATCATTTCAAGAGCTCATAAATAGCTCGTAATTCTGCCGCAAAAATCGATTCAATATTCCTATTTTTTTTAAGTAGTGGGGGGCTGACTCAGCCCCCCACTAAAATATTAAATTTCTACTCAGTGGAACGAGCTCAAAATTTTTAATTTGCGGAATATGAGAGCTCATAAATAACTGATAAATCAGGGCTATTTTTTTAAAATTTTTGCAAGTGGGGGGGGGGCAGCTCAACAACGGTCTATTAAACACCAAACAAAAAACACAATAAAGAAAAACCCAAAATACATACCTAAAAGACATAGATAATATAACTTATGTTCAATAAATTCCCTTAATCTAACTGTCCAGTTAATTTAATTCTGGAGCGTGTTACGTGGGGAATTCCCCTCCCCAGATCCGCCACTGTTGAGTAGTTTTGGTCTAAGAGCTAGCAACGTTTTCGGGAAACTATTTTAAGACAGCTGATTCTTTCATATATTGTTCCCTACGCTTCCGAACACTGTACCGGCCATCTGGCTGCTGATACAGGTTGCGTTCATTACTGCGCAGCACACCTGTACAGGTAAATACCGGGTGTCCACTTATATTTTCCCCCATTTTAACTGCCTATAACTTCTAAACGGCTTAAGATAGAAATATGCGGTTTTCGATGAAATGTTTTATTTTAGTAAAAGTTTTGTCTGAATGGATTAAATTTTTTATATCGCTTTCAAATACGAAAAGAAAAATGGCGGATTTTTGAAAAAAACGTTGTTGACTTTTTTTTAATGGAACACCCAGTATATTTTTTTGTAAATTGAAAGAAAGGTCATTCACCTATCCAGCGATATAAAGTTTTTCAAAATCGGTTGTCAAATCACTGAGTAATTAATTTTTAAAATGAGCGGTGCAACGTAGATATCACATACCTAAATAACATAACTAAGCAAAATGATGTGATTTCCACATTGCATCTTTCATTTTAAAAATTATTTGCTCCGTCATTTGACAACCGATTTTAAAAAATTTAATATCGCTGGATAGGTAAATGACCGTTTTTTCAAGCTACAAAAAAATATGCTGGGTGTTTCACTAAAAAAGTCAACAACGTTTTTTTTCCAAAAATCCGCCATTTTTAATTTAAAAGCGACATAAAAAATGGTCATTTACCTAAAAACTTGAAAAAAGGGTCATTTCCCTATCCGACGATATAATTTTTTTTTAAATCGGTGGTCAAATGACTAAGCAATTAATTTTTAAAATGAGAGATGCAATGTGGAAATCACATACATAACATAATATCAATTTTGCTTAGTTATGTTATTTAGGTATGTGATATCCACGTTGCACCTCTCATTTTAAAAATTAATTTCGCAGTGATTTGACAACCGATTTTGAAACACTTTATATCGTTGGATAGGTGAATGACCTTTCTTTCAATTTACAAAAAAATATACTGGGTGTTCTATTAAAAAAAAATCAACAACGTTTTTTTCAAAAATCCGCCATTTTTCTTTTCGTATTTGAAAGCGATATAAAAATTCGGTCCATTCAGACAAAACTTTTATTTAAATAAAACATTTCAGCGAAAACAGCATATTTCTATCTTGAGCCGTTTAGAAGTTATAGGCAGTTAAAATGGGGGAAAATATAAGTGGACACCCGGTACAAAATCAGGGTGATGGATTAGTGTGATAAAGCTTAGTAGATCCGCTATAGTAATAGATATCAATAAAAGTTAATAACAAAACTTGTAGCCAACTTTGAGCTTCACATTACAAAATTAGTTACAATGTTACAGGGTGTTCAATAACATAGTGGCAGACCAAACTTATGTTTTTTTAAATAGAACATCCTGTATTTTATTTTATATTAGATATCCTGTTAACTTCTCTATCACAAAAATATAAAGGTTTGTTATGTTATACAGGGTATTTACAAAGTTATAACCAATGTTCTACGAAAATCGTAGTAAGTTCAGCTCCCTGTATAAATAAAAATAAGCACAACGTCAATGGTTTATTGGTGCCATATTTTTTTGTTGATTATCAAAATTTATAAAAATGGTTAATATTGCTAATTTTCTTTATATCGAATACAGGATGAGTCAAAACTCAAGTACATTATTTTCTCAGTAATTTTAAATACACCTTAATGTAGAACACCTTAATTAATAACTTGCTCTGAAAAATTAAAATATCTCGAAAACTAACAAATTTAGGCATAGGGACTATTATCCCAAAAATTAAAGTACGGTAATGATACTTTTCGATGGTGATATAAAATATAGGGTGTTCCATTTAAAATTTCTGAGAAAAGAATGTACCGGGTGTCCCAATAAGAATGGCTCTCGGCCATATCTCAGGAACCGTTTATAGTACAGCTTTGGGAAAAAAAATTTATCTCAAAAGTTACTTCGAGAAAAGCCTGGAAATTATTTTCATATTTGTAAGTCCACCGCTAGAGGGCGTAATGGAATGTCAAAAATTTTAAAATCAAAATTTTACAAAATTTACATAATGAAAGGGCACTGAAAATCGAATCATCGTATTCTTCGCAAAATTCTGAGAATATTTGATTTCACAAGTGTAACTCTACCTATGCAAATAAGAGGTGGGGGTGAGTGGGAACCTTGTTATGGAAAATGGCTGTAAGTCCGGTTCTGATTAATCGATTTTTGAAAACTTGGTCTCGTTGAAAACAGATCTTTTTCGTTAATGTAAGAGTTATAATTACGAAACAGCCTAATAAGTAATATGCCAGCTAGGGGGCGCTATTTTATGTTTTTCAGAAATCTAGTTTTCCTTGGAAAATATTAAATAAAAGTATGCACTTTTAACCCTCTATTACAAAATTAGACCAAATTATCAACATAATATCGAAAACCGCATGTCGATACCTTTTGTGTATCTCGAGATATCTTAAGAAACGTGTTAATTTTTAAACATAACTGATGATGTCTCCTGTAAACGAAGTTACGGAAATCAAAGTGGAAACAAGTAGTGTGCTGTGAAAAAAAATTAAAGGGTGAACTTGCGGAATGCGACAGAAGTGAATACTTATTATAGATTCGATTATATTCTTTTGATTCAATTAGATTCCATTCGATTAAATTTAATTTTATTTAATATATTATATCTATAATTTGATATAAATATATAATGTATACCTAATTTAATACATAATATTATATACTAGTGATTTTACCCGTTAAAATTAGGATTAATAAGATATAAAGATACATAAAGCTTTAAATTATTATTTTTCTTAATAATGTAACCGATATTTTTTAATTTAAAAATTTAATTACTGATAAAGTATAGTAAATACTTCGTGTAAATTTTAATCGTAAATAATGCATGGAAGAGTTCATTTATTTTTAGATACTCTCATTAAAGTGGAGGCCGTTATACAGAAGTGACTTTTTTAAATTTGTTGATTACATTATTCCTTTCAACCTACTTATCCTCAAATTGTATTTTTAAACATCATATTCATTTTATATAATAACAATTAAATTCACTATCAAATTTGAAGTAAAAATTCTTTTGAAAGTTTGCTAATTCTAAAATTAATGGGTAAAATCACTAGTACAGTTTGTCAAACGTAACAAAAAGTTTAAAAATTTCGGCGATTGTAAGATTTTCAAACTCTTTCCTACGTTTGACAAACCATATATATTATGTATTAAATTGGGTATATTTTAAATATATTAAATTATAAGCATAATGATAATAAATAAAATTAAATCCAATTAAATGGAATCGAATTGAATCGAACCGAATATAATTGAATCTATGAGAAATATTCACTTCTGTCGGCACTCCGCAAATGTCCCGCTCTAATTTGTTTCCATAGCACACTACCTGTTTTCACTTGGATTTCCTTTTCGTTTACCGGTGACATTATCAGTTTGTTTACAATTTATACATTTCTTAAGATATCTCGAGATAGAGAAAAGGTATCGACATGCGGTTTTCAATATTCTGTTGATATTTTGGTCTAATTTTGTAACACATGGTTAAAAGTGCATACTTGTATCTAATGTTTTCCAAAGAAAACTAGATTTCCGAAAAACATAAAATAGCGCCCCCTAGCTGGCATATTACTTACTAGGCTGTTTCGTAATTATAATTCTTACATTAACGAAAAATATTTGTTTTTAACGAGACCAAGTTTGCAAAAGTCGATTAAGCAGAACCGGACTTACAGCCATTTTTCATAACAAGGTTCCCACTCACCCCCACCTCTTATTTGCAAAGGTAGAGTTACACTTGTGAAATCAAATATTCGCAGAATTTTGCGAAGAATACAATGATCGGATTTTCAGTGCCCTTTCATTATGTAAATTTTGTAAAATTTTGATTTTTAAATTTTTGATATTCAATTACGCCCTCTAGCGGTGGACTTACAAATATGAAAATAATTTACAGGCTTCTCTCGAGGCAACTTTTGTTATAAAATTTTTTTTCCCAAAGCTGTACTATAAACGGTTCCTGAGATATGGCCGAGAGCCATTCTTATTGGGACACCCGGTACTTGCGTTTTGATTCACCCTGTATTCGATATAGGGAAAATTAGCAATATAAACCATTTTTATAAATTCTGCCAATCAACAAAAAACATAACACAAATAAACTATTGCTGTTCAGCTTATATTTATTTATATAGGGATCTGAACCTGTTACGTTTTTCATAAGAAATTGGTTATAACTTTGTAAAAGCCCTATATAACATAACAAACCTTTATATTTTTGTGATGGAGAAGTTAACAGGATTTCGAATATAAAATAAAATATAGGACGTTCCATTAAAAAAAACAAGTTTAATTTGCCACTATGTTATCGAACACCCTGTAACATTCTAACTAATTTCTTAATGTAAAGCTGAAAGTTGGTTACAATTTTTCTTATCAACTTTTATTGCTATCTATTACTATAGCGGATCTACTGAGCTTTATCACACTCGTACATAAACCCTGTATATTGAATTTAAATTATTTTAGGACGAAACATTTTTTTGTCATTTCTTTTTAAACCACAAAAATGTTTGGCAATTATAGTTCATATTTCTAATAATGTTTAAAAAGTAATGACAAAATAATTTTTCGTCTTACAATAATTTAAAATTTGATATGTTTACCTGTACAAATGTGCTGCGCAGTAATGAACGCAACCTGTATCAGCAGCCAGATGGCCGGTACGGTGTTCGAGGAAGCATAGGCAATAATATATTAAAGAGCATGTTGTCTTAAAATAATTTTTTTCCGGCGTTGCTAGCTCTTGGTCCATTTTGACAAGTAATTAACTGCAGCTCTGCTGGTATTGGATAACTATGAAGCATTCATGAAAACATGATAATTCTTATGTAGCTCTAGCAGCACATTTTCTATCAGACTTCTTCAGTTTTCTGTGGACTTTTCGGAGGTTTTCTGCAGACTAAAATGCGCTGCATCCTTTTTTAACCACGAATTCATAAGCAAAACTCACATATGCTTGAAAAAAAAAATGAGTCTCTCATCTTTCAATAATAAATATTTTCGGTCACTTGACCGTGAATTACTACACTTAACGTAAACCTAGCACCAGAATCCTATAACTTTACAGGCTGTAGCCTGTAGTTCAGAATAATAGTTTGTCAGACCTAGGTCCCATGGACTTTCTTAATCTACGCACTGAGAACTATTATTGACTGAACTTCCGTTAAATTTCCGAAATTCCGTTAAAACCACGGAGTTCTTCGCCTTGGGAACGATTTACTTTTATTTATGCTTCTTTCACTAATAACGTCCTTGACTGATATTAGACTTAATTTTTCCCCAGAATAAGATTTTGCGCCCCCAAATTCGAATATAACTGAAACTTCTGATATAAGATAATACTTAATGCACATTCTAAATACGACAGTAATTGAAATATGACCGACAACGCTTTGTTTTACGTAGGCTAAAACTAACATCCAATGATCAGGCGGCTAGAATCGACTAATTATAGGTACTTGTAGTTAATCTATGCTTTGAACTAACTTAAGTATAGTCCTGTCCTGCCCTCTTCCGACTGAATATTAATCTTATTTCTCTTTCTAGAATGGAGCAATTACAGAAAAAATATAAAACGAGGTTGAACTTTTCAGAGTCATATCCCCATTCGCGTATATGTAATTTTACACTATTATAGTCGTTCTCTAAGATTATTGTGTTAATTAAGAAACAATGAGAAAAGTGCTTTATGAGGCGAATAATTATAAAGTTTATTTATCTTTCATTTGACGTGCCCTATTACTCCAGGGAAATAAGGCAAAAATGTATCATGCTCGGGACACTTGACCAGCCAGGTTGCAAATGGGCTTTTTGAGTACTATATACCTAATACATTATAAAAACAAAAATGCCCGTCATAATTCGGACGAGAATTTTTAACAAATAAGAGTCAAAAATGGCAGTTTTTTCGTTTACATCGCTACAGGTAAAAATAGGGTAATTAATGCCTGGTTGCACCTCCAGCTTAGCTAAGCTCTACTTATAGATAGGGCCTCCTTTATTATCACTTACGTTGCACCATCATTTTAGATTCTTACCTTATTATCAATTATATCTATTATTATATTATGGTATTCTTATTGTAATATATTATAATTATACTATTTTAATTCTTATGATATTCTCGACTTAAGCTTAAGATCTGTTGGTGCAACCGGGCATAAATATCTTATTTAGAGTATTCATCTTTTAGTAGATGAACAAAGGTTTAAAATGGCCGTTTTAGAATTTTGGTCAGATCATTTGTTGCTTCGGAAATTGCAAAATACCACTAAAATTTCGAAAATAAAAAAATTGCTATAACTTTTGCAAAAATAAACTAAAGACTTTGATATTGCATGAAAAGTGGAATCAAACAGTAGGGATGGCGGTTTTTGACAAAACACCGGTTTCCGGTTGTACCGTTTTTTTTTGCTTACGGTTTAACCTGGCGGTTATAACCGGCCAAAAAAACCGGTTTTTGGAAAAACCGGTTTTCGGTTTTTTTAATCCAATAGGTTACAAAGTTACATTTACAATACACTTTAGTTTGCGATACTCCATTCGACTCGATATCAATATGATCAAATTACTATCGACAGAACATATATTACTTTTAACACGTTTGTATATTTGTAGAATAGGTACATTTTAACGCATTTAATACTTCCTGTATGAGTGTATCGTTTTGAAAACGTAGCGAAATTCTTGGAGATCCGTATTCGTAATCATAAATTCGATATTCATAGTCAGAGCATTATTTTTGGTAATCAGAAAAAGTCATTCACCCACTTTCAATGTCAAGAGTTAAGTGTGAAAAATAGATGATGTTTGCGTCTAATTCAACCAGATCACTTCTTATGTAAATATTACGATTACAAATACCTTTTCAAGGAAATATTATAATAAAACCTAATAATTGTTTCTGGCTGATGTGAGATTGCACTTTCAGTTTGCTTCTGTATTTTATAAAATAAAATAAAATTTGAATTATGGTTTTGTTTGGAATAATTACTTGAGAATAATAATTATGATTGGGATCCAAAATAATACCTAACCTAGTTCTAATCACCGTAAAAACCTAATAACCGGTTTTTACTTTAAAAAGAAAAACCGGTTATAACCTGGACACAAAAACAACCGGTAAAACCGGTTATTGCGAAGTAAAAAAACCGATTTTAGGTTTAAACTGGTAGGTTTTTCCCATCCCTATCAAACAGTCCATATAATTCACAAAATATTTTAAGACAGTTCGTCAATTAATTTAAATTTTATTCCATTTGTTTATCCCACATAGCTTTTTTGCAATGTTATTGCTCAGAAAATGATAATGATACAGCGATTTTGCGGATACGACATAAAAGGAGAAGACCTATATTTTCTTTATTTTTAATAAAAAATCAACAAAGGCCACTTTTACCATTGCAAAAACATTTTACTAAAATAAAGTTATTTTTGGCTCATAAATATTTTGAATAACTTTGTTAAGAGCATACAGTAGCGATCAACAGGTGGCAACAAACGCGGTCCAAGATTGCGGCTGTAATTTTGAATATTTTGTCGAGATATTTGGCACACATATTCGTAATATAATGAAGAAGGCGGTACAGAGCCCAATTTGAGAAATATGTTAGTATGTGGAAATTACTCTATAATTAAATAAAATATGCAAAAAGGAGTCTCTACCGCCATTATGAAAGACAAAAAATACACTTTCTTCAAATAAACTTTTTTCCCATGCCTAGATTTTGCGTCACATTGGATCTACTAAAAATCGATTTCCTATAACAAGAAATCGAACGTGACTGACTCGGCAACATTGCGCACCTATGAGCATAAAAATTATTATTTTTGATAGTATAAATGTCACTGTCAGTGTCGAATTACCGACGCACTGTTGCCTCACTGTTGAAAGTTCGCAAAAATTTCGAAAAACAAAAATATTGATGACGCCCTACTGTTTACTCTTAATATTAAAGGTAGAATAAATCCACTTTGTTATTTGTAAAGCTGATTTTTTTAAATAAATTATCGCAAAAAATTCGCCTAGATCACTTAATGTCAAAGTTAGCCACTTTTTTTATTTAATTCACAGCTACTTTGCTTATAACAATTAAGCAACCTATCTAGCTCCATTGTGAAGTTCAAGGTATATAGTTGATGTGTAAAAGTAAACTTGTACACATACCACCTTACGTTACAAACTGTTAGGGGGAACCCCTAATGTTATCATTCAGGGATATGAAAAATAGATTACGACCGATTCTCAGACCTACCGAATATAGATAGGTATATAATTTCATAAAAATCAGTCAAGCCATCTCGGAGGAATATGACAACTAATACTATGACAGGAGAATTTTATATGTAAATATATAGATGGTTATTAAAAAATAAGGGGTTTGTGATAGAAGGGTGAACATTAAGAATTGTGTGTATTTTTTAATGCTACATCATATAAAATTTGGGTAAATAATTTTCTCCAAAAACATAAAAAATAATGTCAGGGGCAACCCGGCTTATAAATTATGGGCATGAAAAATAGATAACAACCTATTCTCAGTCCTACAGGATATACGTGTAAAATTTCATAAAAATCGATCAATCCGTTTCGAAGGATTACGACATGAGACGTATGTAACACTGTTACAGGAGAATTTTATATATAGAAGTACATAGCTGTGAATTAAATAAAAAAAGGTTAACTTTGACCGTAATTAACATAGGTAAAATTTTTTTTCAAGAATTCTTGTAAAAATACCAGCTTTTCAAATCCCAAAGTAGATTTAGTCTATAAATTTATGTTCCAGAGCAAAAAAACGTGATCTTTTGTATTTGTTTAAAAAAATTGTTTAAACAATTTCTGCCCTAAAATTTCGCCCGGCAGCCTTCAGATTTGTTTAAAGGGGACATTTTTGAATAGGAATCCACAAAGAAACCGAATCAGAAATTTTTTCAGACGAGAGCGGTCTCGCCATATGTACTATATCTATAGTCAATATTAACAAAGTTATTCAAATTATTTATAAGCCATAAATTACTCTACTTTAGTAAAATGTTTTCGGAATGGTAAAATGACTTTTTATTCATTTTTTTAATACGCTGAAAATATAAGTATTCTTCTTTAATGTGACTTCACAGAATTGCTGTATCGTTAATATTTTCTGAGCAATAACATTGCAAAAAAAGTGGGATAAACAAATTGCATAAAATTTAAACTAATTGACGAATCGTCTTGAATTTTTTTATGTATTATATGGACTGTTTGACTGGCTCTACTTTTCATGCAATATCAAAGTCTTAAGTTCATTTTCGCAAAAGTTATAACACATTTTTGACTTACGAATTTTAGTCTTATTTTGCAATTTCCGAACTAACAAATGATGGTACTAAAATTCAAAACTGCCATTCTCAACATTTGCTCATCTACTAAAAGATAAAAATTCTAAATAAGATATTTATTTACCCTATTTTTACCTGTGATGCCAACTTTAGTATGGTGTATGGTTCTGATTAATATTCGTTCTATAAGAAATAAAACTGACGAATTATTTTTGTTTATAGGAGAATTAGGATTTCCCCAGATACCTAGTTGCAGTTACAGAGCACTAGCTTGAAGTCAACGAGCCTTTTTTTTGTAGAAAAATATACCACAATTGCTAGGTATGATCGTCCAAGTTCAGTTCATGGAGGCACCCTAATTCTTTCTAGAGATAATGACTTTTTTCTGATAACAAAATTTGACTTATGAAAATCTTAATCTTTACATTATTTGCATCTATAGACATAGGCGTAACCAGGGGGGGTTTTGGGGGTTGTAACCCCCCCCATTGGGATGTACTTTGAGCTCCATACGCTTAACACCATAGCCCTCAGAGACCTTCCAGTAGTTGTAACCCCCCCCTTTCAGGTAGTTGTAACCCCCCCTTAGGATCATCCTGGTTACGCCTATGTCTATAGATCACCTGAATTAAAAGCTGTGTTAAGTATCTTGGTACCTATCTAGACAGGAAATTGTCATGGATAGATCACATTCATAATATTGTTAAAAAATCAGAAAACTCAATAAATATTTTAAGAGCTTTCTGTAAAACAAATTGGGGAGAAGACCCAAATATTGCTTTGATGTTTTACCGTAACATGATCAGACCCATTTTCGACTATAGCTGTCATTTGTTTGGATCAGCGACCAATACACTTTTAAATAAACTTGAAATTCAAAAAAATAAATGCTTAAGATTATACCTAGGCTATTTAAAATCCACTCCAGTCCAAATAATGGAAAATGAAGCAGTGGAACCTCCATTGCATTTACGCCGCCAATTTCTCAGTGATAAATTTACAACTCGAATTCTGTCCAAAAAATGTAATTACCTTCAAGATCTACATGAGCTATCAGTTTTAGACCTCACTCATGGGTACTGGAGAACTAAAAAATCTATACCTTTGGTAGAAAGTTATCTAAGTACGGTAAAGTACAGTGAAGTTATCTATAAAAGCCAAATTCCGCCTTACTACAGTGCAATGACAAAAACATTATTTTCTAACAAGGTTAAAACATGTTATTTAAACTCACATTTACCGCCAAATATGTTTGATATACTTATTAGAGAAAAATGGTTAAATTTTCAGTACATATTTACCGATGGGTCAAAAGACGCAAATGGAACGGGATGTGCAGTATTCCACGAAAATAAAAATTACCATCATCAATATAGCCTACCTATTGAATGCTCAATATACACAGCAGAAATGATAGCAGTAATGTTTGCTGTTCAGTATGTACTACTGAATCCAACTAGCAATTATGTTATATTTACTGATAGTAAAAGCGTGGTGGACAGATTGAGTAACATTCAAACAGTCAAACACATAAACCACATTGAATTGAATATTCTTAAAACTCTGTTTGAAATTATACAATTAGGAGTAAATGTAACAATTGCTTGGATTAAGGGTCATTCGGGAATAAAAGGCAATGAAATAGTTGACAATTTTGCTAAATCAGCTTATGTGATCGGAGAAAAAATAAACAAAAATTTAATTCCAGCTTCAGATATTGATACTTTTAGCAGACAAAAACTTAAAAATAATTGGCAATTGCATTACAGAGAATGTAATACTGGCTCAAATTTTGCTCATTGTAACCCTAGGATATTCTCAAAAAGATGGTTTTACACAGAATATAACAGACATTTTATAAAGACCATTAATCGGTTGAGAGCCAATCATGCTCTTACGCCATCTTACATGCATAGAATCGGCTTGGCAGATACTCCCAATTGTACGTGTGGCAAAATCGGAGATCTAACACATGTCATATTAGAATGTCATTTAAACATAAATAACATAAACGACCTTTATAAGGAATTAAAAGATTTAAAATGTTTTTTCCCAATAAACCTAAATACTTTAATATTTACAAATGATATGGAAATCCTTCATCTCATTTATAAACATGTTAAATTATGCAAATACAAGTTGTAAACGTAATATGTAATAAATAGGCATAATTTGTTAATGTGGTTTGAAAAAATTAAAAAAAAAATAATATTAAAAAAAACACAAAATAAAATAATAACAAAAAAAATAATAAACAAAAAAAAAGGAAAAAAAAGGAACAAAAATAAAAAAGAATAGAAAAAAAGAAGTAAAAAAAAGTGTTTCGCACAAAATAAAATATATATTAAAAAAAACACAGTAAAATAATAAAAAAAAACAAAATAAAAAAAAGCTACACAATGTACCAATGTATCTATAAAAATAAAATTGTAGAATGTACTTATGTTATAAGAAATTTATGACTATGAATCTGCAATCAATCAGAAACAAGTCTGGCTAATTGGCTCTGCAAAGCCATTTTTCAAAAAAAAAGATCACCTGAATCTTCTGTGGAACTATTTTTTCAGAACCTGCTAAATTTGTTAGATGACTTGCCTCATAAAATCAGAAAAATTCTATGCGGGGACTTCAAAATTAATTATGATGCTGCTGGTGCTACCCAAATGTCCTTGGTCAACATATTTGATTCGTATGGTCTCTCAATGCACGTTAATTCTCCTACAAGGATTACAAAAACTTCATCTACCATAATTGACTATATTGTCTCAGATTTCTCACTTCAATCAAAATGAAAATACATGTTTGCGTTACGTAATATTCATATCAGCTTTTTTGTAGATGGAATATTGTGTGCGCCACTCATTTTTACCGCGTTTAGCGGTATTTTATTCTTGTATACTATTTAGTATTTATTTATTTAGCGTATGGCATATTATATCACAGTTTTTGTATCTAGATAAAGATAACAATACATTATAAATAATTAATTTTTGTAAACAAAAATTTAGTTGGTACCCAGTAGATCATAGCTGGGGAATTTTCCTCTTGAATTCAATTATTGTAATTCGTTTTCTGTGTGTGTTTCTTGTATAGCAACCAGATCAATATCGTTATCTTGTAATAGTCTGTATAGAATTTGACATTTTGCTCTGCATATACCTTCTATATTTACAATATGCTTATACCTTTTATATTATAGAACAGAGGTCGGCAACATTTTTCATGTAAAGAGTGAAATACTAAATTAAAAATTCATGGCGGGCGCCAACTATTTTTTGACCTCACAATTATATTAATATAAACGTATAAAAAATATACGTTTTGAATTTCTTGTCTAAATTAACAATAGTTTAAGGGCGCATTAAAATTTATTGAAGGGCGCAGTGGCGCCCGCCATTAGGTCTAATTTCTTTTGTTATTTGTTCCTTGGAAAGTCCATTCATTAACTGTGTCATCTTTACTTACTTTAAAAAAACTGCGATATACTTCTTCCAGATCTTAAAAAAGATTGTCTGGCTCTTCTTGTGCTCTTTAGTTTCACAGGGTGCACGTGCAGTATTATACTGCGGACGCGAACTAGCGTTGCAGCCCCTTTAAATGTATAAAATTATGTATATGAATAAGATATAAATAGAAAAATATATTTTGAACAATTTTCTTTGACACTTAAAAAAATAATGTATAATAATATATACTACACTCACCGGCAGAGAAAACGGGCACCCCAAAAAATGGGGATATATCTAAAATATTTATACCCGTATGCACGCCAATGGTGAATATAAAATTCTTAATTGTATGCCAAAAAATGCGCAATAACTACCTCTTAAAATCTACCAAATTTCATTTCCATATCACAAACCGTTTTAGAGAAATAAATAAATCGTCAGTTTGTAAGAACAATTTCAACAACCCCTATCTCGGAAACGAAGCATTTGCGGGCATACGTTTATAAAGCAAACTGTCATTATTTTATCATGCAGAATTACCCCTTAAAGTTTGCCGTACTTATTTAAAAACATTCTATATTAACGAAAAACAGGGGTAGTTGTTAAAGTGCTTAACTTTTTTATTATCCAACATAAGCGAATGAATAAAAAAACAGAATGTTAAGAAAACCTGAGGCTATAGTTTGGTTATAATTTCAGTATTTTATAAAAGCTAGAACATTCCACAGGGTGTTCCAAAGTTTGAGAAAAAAACACAGTTTGATTCGTACACCCTGTATACAATGACAATGTACCTGTCTAGCAACAATATTATGACAGCGATATTGATAAAGAATAAGGCTATAACATATTAAAAAAATTACTTAAATCGGACATCAGGTTTAGGAAATACAAGATATTAAAAATGACCCATTTTTTGGGGTGCCCGTTTTCTCTGCCGGTGAGGTATAAAGGTGTATTATGACTACTATGTGAATTTCTGGTTGAATGTTTTTAAACCTCTTTGAGATATGTAGCAATATGAAAAAAACCAAGATATATACTTAGTACTCGATCTTAAATAAAATATCAAAATTATTATTTGAAAATATTGATATAAACAAGAAGTTTTTAACCTGGAGCAATTAGAAATACGTGAAGCACAGACACAGACAGAGAGTGGACGGACGACATCGAAGTCCGAAGAGCACGAGCAAGAGCAGGTGGGTGCAGACTGGCCCAGAGACATGCAGCCATGCGACTTCTTCTTCTTTTCTTCTTCTCGGCAGAGGTAATAACCTTTAAAGGCCGATTGCCGGTCAACTGGCGACGTCAGACGCCTCAACACATATTATGTAAGAATCAGTGTTGCCACCAGTCTGTCTCTTAGACCAGGCAATATAAATAATATGATTTTAATATAATTACTGCTCTGCGATTATCCTTTGCGTAAGCCAAACGGAAGCAACACATATAATAAGGATAGTTCTTTATTTACTTTTTTTTTTAAGAAGAAAATTAGGACTTTACTGAACGTTAACTTTTTAGAGACAAAAAAATATTATCAAATAGAAATATAACAATATGAAAAAGTTATCTTTATCTTTATCTAGGCATTTACTTTTTCTCTTTAAATTATTTACTAAAATTTAAATCTTTATTTATTTACTTAAATACATCATTCTTTGCCATTTATTTAAGGGCATGGGCGCAAATATTTTACGGCTATCCCTACTTTTTTATTTTTACACGGTAAATTACGTGTAGTAAAATTCTCATTGGTATGGATATGTAAACATTACTTGCCAATAAATGTCATCATTAACTTTAAAGAGATGGCTTTTGAATGTTCTTGGATAACTGTTACTTGTATAATTGCATCATTAATTCAGTTAATTAATATGGTAATTTTTTCATTAACTATGTATTCAGTGATTGTAATAATTTATATACTGTACAACAAAAACTAATACTCAATCGAGAAAAGAGGAAAAGTGTTAAAGTGATTTTTTAATAATATATTGTTACTAGGGAACGCTTACAATTTTGAACATCTTCAACAACAAAATACTTGGATCACAGAATATATCCTGTTGTATTCTCTGCTTGGATCTTCCATAAATAATAAACAAAAAATAACTTTTTATTAAGTTAACGTCTTAAAAATCAATTACTTATCAAATACACTATCAATATTATTTAAACAACAACTCAAAATATTCCCGATGTCATGTCACATAATATTTAAAATTGTCACTGTCTTATCACCATCTTTTATTCGACGCAGTGCGTTGTATGACAAAGATAGCGAATGTTCGATTTGGAAAATATCACCACGGACATGGTGTCCATTTTTGTCAAATCCTGAAAAACTAATAAATATTTTAGAAAAATTTAAACTCAGAATGAAAGACTAAATTATTACCGAGCGCTGACCCTTAGAATAAATAAAAAGTTTCTTCTGAACGAGATATTTTAAATTAAAAATCACACTACATTTTCTTTTAGTTTTCCACCCCTGTAACTTATTAAAATAAACATTACAAAAGTTTTCAGGGACTTTTGATCCTCGGTTAGAACGTAATATTTCATTCTGCGTTTAAATTTTTCAAAAATACTTATTAGTTTTCTCAGGATTTGAAAAAATGAATCCCATTTAAATAGCATGGGAGCCGAAACTACGTGCCCATCCCCTTAATGGAATTATGGAAGTTGGACAAATGCCAGACTAATGGCATAAGTATATTATAATAGTACATACCTATTTACAAAAACAAACTACAGGGCTATAAAACTACTTGGTCACACCATGAAAATATGGGAGGGAGTATTTGATAGACGGATAAGTACGTGAAGAAACTGAAATAGTCGATAATCAATTTTACTTTTGTGCAGGGCAGATTAACAAGAGATGCAATTTTTCATTATAAAGCAGTTGATGAAAAAATACCGGAATAAAGAAATAAACGCTTATAGGGAGGGTGGGCCGCAATGAGACAAAATTCACTTTATTATTTTTTAATTTTTTTTTCAGTAGACAGAATATTTTTCAAATTTAGTATTCTAGAAACGTTGACGTTTTCTCTACGTTTTACATTGAAATTGATGATCTGTGATTGATTTCAATCAGTTTCATAAAGTTTTTTAAAAATCCTTGCAAGTGTTTCATTATGCCCCAAGCATGGGCCATAATGAGACACCTGGATTTTTTCAATGTTTCCTTAAAAAACTTACTTTTTATCACCATTTATGTTCTTTGTTGAGATTACTTTACCTATGTAATAAACATCTCTCATGTCTTTAGCCTCAAAATTAACAAGGACAAAATCTTCAACATTTGGGTCTTCATCAAGGGGCTTAAATTTTGAAGGACCAACTCTTTCTTGCTGGTCATTATCAGTGTCTGAAAACTTCTCTTCTCTGTTACTAGAAGCGGTAATTTCAAATTCCTCGCTGCTCTCACTTGAAACGTAGTGTTCTGTCTGACTGCCTACAAAAATTCTGTCTCATTGTGGCCCAATCCACAGTGTTTTACTTTTTTGTTATTATAACCGATTTAAACATAGAAACACAAAATATAAATATCATGAAATTCAACTATACCTACATACATGTGTTATGTTAGTTATAAAAATTAACAGAATATCTGCTTAACTGGGTAACATTTTGTGATGAAATAGAGTGATGAAAAAACTTCTGGTGTCGAAAAAGTACGAAAGTCAAACAATCTGTAATAGAGTGATAGCAGCCATTGGTAATGTAGGGATCTGGGTAAAGATGAAATTTATAGAACTGCTCATAGAGTTCAGCACCTGCCAAGCCTTGCTACATTTAAATACTTTATCTGTCTCATAGTGGCCCATGTCTTATTGTGGCCCACTCTAACCTATTCATTGATCTTGAAAAAGACTATGATAGAGTTCTCGACACGGGCACTCAATAAGAAAGGGTTCCCGATGAATATGTAAATATTGTAAGAGAGATAATGAGGAAATAATAATTAGTGTTATAAAAAATAGGACGGGTATGGCAGAGACTGACAGATTTCATGTGCAACTAGGATTGTACCAAGGCTCGGTGCTTAGTCCTTATTTATTCTAATTAGTTTTGGATCAGATAACAGTGTAACTAAAGGTTCCTGGTGCTTAACACATTATAGCTGCCACTTATATTCAGTAACTTTCTTCTTCTTCTTACCTGCCATCTCCGCGACGAAGGCTGGAAATCAGCATTGCTATTCTAACTTTTGACACTACAGCCCGAAGGAGATTAGTTAAGCTGCATCCAAACCATTCCTTGAGGTTTCTCAGCCAGGACATTTTTCTGCTACCTATGCTGTGCCTTCCTTGAATCTTCCCCTGCATTATTAATTTTGGGAATTCATATCTGTCACCACGTGTTATATGACCCAGTAACTTTCGTATGGAGCCAATATAAAAAGAACCCTATTTAATTCCACTGGTTATGAAAGCCAAAAGGCGTCAGCGGCACCTGACTCGAGTAGCATAAACCACCTTTTGGCGTAAGTTGCAGTGAATGTGTTAATGTCTTAGATTAACGAAACCGTTTCGTTAATCTAAGGTTAATGTATAATACCAATGATGTAAGTATTAGTAGGAAATAGTGAAAGCTACTTAAGACAAAAACTGGAACAGTGGAGACTAGCTCTTGGAGAAACAGGTTTAAAACTTAGTAGGACAAAAATTTTGTAATGTTCATTTAGAGATGGAGTTACTACACATAATATATATTTTGATGGTAAAATGATGAAAGGTAATAGTTTTAAGTATATATGATCTGTATTAAATAAAGAGTAATGGGGAAATAGATGGAGATGCATGTATAGGCAGAGATCCCGTGTACCAAAAAAAAGTTGATCAATAGCAAGCTGAAAATGTATTAATAGATTAACGGTGTCTAGTCGGACAAACTTTGATGTATGGGAACACTGGAACAGGGGAAGTTTTAATTGTGGAACATATCATCCTGGCAAGTTTATGATCGTGAAAACTAGCAGGCTGTTTTTAAGTTTATTCAATAGCAAACTTTATATAATATATGAAAAAATAAACTAAAAAGGGGTAGTTCCCTGGATTGGCTGTATACCTTATAGTTAAACAAACTGGAACATGAAGTAAAAACCACTTCTATGTAAAAGGTATATTTACTAAAAATTTTTAGAATCCCAATGGATTCAATAAAATGAGTTCATCAGACCTATCGGTTCAAACCTATCGGTCCATCATCAGTGATTTGAATACTTGCAAAATAGCCCCAGAACCAAACAATGGTTGTGATTATAAATAAATCTACATTATGTTGAAATAAATTTAAAATGGCTAAACGCCGATGTTCAAGGATTAAACCTCTGGGAACATGGTGAAACTCTACCCGAGGACCCAATCAACCATCTTCGGTCAACGATGACTAGTTATCGTAGTCATCGTTGACCGAAGATGGTTGATTGGGTCCTCGGGTAGAGTTTCACCATGTTCCCAGAGGGTTAATCCTTGAACATCGGCGTTTAGCCATTTTAAATTTATTTCAACATAATGTAGATTTATTTATAATCACAACCATTGTTTGGTTCTGGGGCTATTTTGCAAGTATTCAAATCACTGATGATGGACCGATAGGTTTGAAAACGTTCTGATGAACTCATTTTATTGAATCCATTGGGATTCTAAAAATTTTTAGTAAATATACCTTTTACATAGAAGTGGTTTTTACTTCATGTTCCAATATGAAAAAATGTTTGTCGGACAAGTATTTTAAACAAATGTTTGTTGGGCATTTTAATAAGTGACACACGTAGAACATGCCAAATGCCAGGAATTATATTGGTGGTAAATAGCAGTCTGATTTTTGCATGAGAGTTTAATGAAAGGGAAACAAATCAATTGGAAGTTCTGTCAGACAAAATACATGGGACACTTTCATAGTCTGACGTTCGAAACCTGTAACCTGTTTCAAAATTAAAACTTTCCCTGTTCCAGTGTTCCCGTACATCAAAGTGTGTCCGACTAGACACCGTTAAGCTATTAACAAATTTTCAGCTTGCTATTAATCAACTTTTTTTTGGTACATGGAATCCAGACATAGTAGTAGAATTATGGTTGGAAGGATGAAGTGGAGGGAAGCTAGTGATGTGTTGTGTGAGAAAAAAATTCCAATGAAGGTGAAGAGAAAATTCTACAAAAATGCCGGCTATGATATTACGGAACTGAATGTTACGCAGTTAAAAAGAAAGAGGAACAAAGAGTGCATGTGGCTGAAATGAGAATGCTTAGATGGATGAATGGAGTGACAAAAAGGGGTAAACTAAAGAATCAACAGATATATTAGGGGAAACCTAGGGGTGAATTTGAGACCAAAATAAAAAAGCATAGGTTAAGATGGTTTAGTCATGTTCAACGTCGAGACGTTAATAACCCAATACGAAAATTGCTGATCTGCGGAATGCCGGAAGGAATAGGAGAGGAAGACCCAACACGACTTAGGAGGAAGACATTTAGGCAGGACATGTCGGTAAAGGGGATTGATATTGATATGACCCAAGATACAAACATCTGTTTTGTTTTCTATAGTAAGCACCTGGAAAAGTATAAAAAAAAGTAATTGGGTTGTGGCTGCCAGGCCTTAAACAAAATACTAGTAACGAGAATGCCGATCTTGCTCATTTAATCCGAACATAACGAAAAGGGGAAAACGAACATACTGCGTACTGCCTATTGAGAAAATATTTCAGACTAATGGTAGGGGAGCCCAAGCGGGGATTTTTGCAGTTACTCGAGCGCGTCAGATTATGACATGGGGAGGAACCTTGTACCCTGTAAATGTATCCCTACCATATATTCGATTTTAATAGAGGGCATTTCGTTAAGGGTGTCCGAAAAAAAAATCTATCCTTAGAAAAACTCGAAATCATCAGATTAAGATAAGGTAAGTTAAGTACATGCAAAACAGTGTATATTTCAAAAATCTGACGATTTGAGCCGGGCGTATGGAAATGGGTGAGTCCCAAAGTTTCACAAGAAAAAAGCGAATATTTCGCGAAATGAATGACATATCGAAAAACTAAAAAATACGTGCTCAATATTTTTCAAAAATATATCGAATGATACCAAACACGACTTCCCATGGAGAGGGGACTAGGTAAATTTAAAATTTTAAATACAAATCCCGCGATATTTCGTGAAATGAACATAGATCGAAAAAAAGAAAAATACACTTATTCAATATTTTTGAAAAATCCATCGAATGGCACCAAACACGACCTCCCCCCACAGAGGTGGGATGGGGGTTACTTTAAAATCTTAAATGGGAGCCCCCATTTTTTATTGCAGATTGCAGTAACTTTTATTCGAGACGTAAGGAATCCGAATTATGAATAGATGGCGCTATAATCTAAAAAAAACGATTGTTGGAACTGAAAAATTAAATTAAAAATGGAAAGTCCCCACTAAAATGGAAAACTTTAGTTAACTTTTTCTGGTTTTAGGACCTACTCTTCACAACCCAATAGATTCTCATAACGCTCGAGTGACTGCATATTTAGCATACTTTGCTCCCCTACCATAAAAATAAGCAAACAGTTTATTATAATCTTAATCAAAACTTTGGGTCTCTAAATAACTAAAGATAAAACGTACTACGAACTCACTCTGTATTCCGAATAGTACACAGATTTGGCAGGTATTTTTCCATGATTTAAATCTTTCCTAGAATTTCATTCTTCTTATTCGGAAAGTCAAACCCGCTTATTGGAATAGCCTTTGTGCCAAGTAAAAGTATTCCTGTAACCGGGATGTTCTAATAACCGATCATAGGTTGCTACTATAACTGTTTCGGGACCTCAAATTTCTATTCCTTAAACCGGGATATTCCTTTAAGAGGTATTCTAATAAGCGGGTTCGACTGTATTCGATGATTTTTTGCTTCAGTATCCATCTGGCTAGTAATTTTTAGATGCCATGGAGGTGTTACTAGGAAAATGGTCCAATAAGTTTTCAATTAAATATCTTTTAGAAATATTTTGGATATTTTTAAATATTTTGAATATTTTTATTACGTTGAAAACTTTGACTTTTATATTATTGTTTGTTCACTAAAACAACTCTCAGTATTTTACCATGTGATTCATATTAATTATTATAAAAAACACACATATTATTATTCGCGGTGTGCAAGTACTTGGAAAGGGAAACGAGAAACGACCCTGCGCGAGTCGCGGAGAAATATTGCAACTATCTTAAATAATTCATATTGTCAATTTAAATTGTCAAATTGACGTATATTTCATACCTTCTGTCAATGAAGCAGAAAAATTATATATTGCTCCACAATATTGATATGATATGCAATTATTATATAAAGGTAAATTTAATTAATTGTATTTTGCTTGCAGTACTGCATTTTAATAACTAATTTTATTTACTACATACAATTGTTGATGTTTTCATAACATAACCTGAATCTTATTTTTTCTTCTTATTATTTTTTTGGACTACGGCCTTGACAATTATCCAGTAACCAGGACTAATATAATTGGCCAATATAATTAAAAGTGCGAATAATAGTACAGAGCGTAGAAATAGGGGTCGCTTTGCCGAACTTGCACGGTCCCAATACAGATTTAGTAACATTCAAACACACACACATTTAGTAACACACTTATACAGTGCGTCCATAAAGTAACGCATAAATTCATTATTTCGTAAACCGGTGACTTTAAGTGTCTAATTACGATGTTGTTAATTTACG
Source organism: Diabrotica virgifera virgifera (assembly GCF_917563875.1). Taxonomy (NCBI): domain Eukaryota; kingdom Metazoa; phylum Arthropoda; class Insecta; order Coleoptera; family Chrysomelidae; genus Diabrotica; species Diabrotica virgifera. Next base: position 173,837,468 of record NC_065450.1, on the reverse strand, counting down.
ATGTTTTGGCATATATATCATACTTGTGACGTCATCCATCTGGGCTTGATGACGTAATCGATGATTTTTTTAAATGAGAATAGGGGTCATGTGATAGCTCCTTTGAAAGGGTATTCAATTCTCTATCCACTAATATAAACATTAACATAATTATTTATGAAGCGTGTTCAAAAACAATTTTTTTTAATTAAATTAATTGAGACAAAAAGAAGAATGTATGTAATTTATTTAATTCCAAATACGTTTTACTGTTGCCAGAAAAAAGAAAAAAAAATAAAATTATTTGACAAATAAACATTGATTTTCGCTTAAACGAAATGTTCAAATTGCCAAGAGGTAGGTGGGTGGCAGCTTTAGCATTGAATTTAAGCGAAAAACAATATTTATTTGTCCAATAAACATTTTTTTCCTATTTTCTGACAACAGTAAAACGTATTTTGAATTAAATAAATTACATACATTCTTCTTCGGGTCTCAATTAATTTAATAAAAAAAATTGAATTGAACACCCTGTATCAACAATTATGTTAATGTTTATATTAGTGAATAGAGAATTGAATACCCTTTCAAAGGAGCTATCACATGACCTCTATTCTCATTTAAAAAAATCATCGATTACGTCATCAAGCCCAGATGGATGACGTCACAAGTATGATATGTATGCCAAAACATCGTAAATTAAAAATAAAAATCGACGTGTTTCGGGATTTTTACTTAAAGTCGCCGGTTTACGAAATAATGAATTTATGCGTTACTTTATGGACGCACTGTATACAGATTTAGTAACATTCAAACAGCCAAACACATAAACCACATTGAATTGAATATTCTTAAAACTCTGTTTGAATAAATGGCAATGAAATAATTGACAAATTTTTTAAATCAGGTTATATAATCGGAGAAAAAATAAACAAAAATTTAATTCCAGCTTCAGATACTTATTGATACTTTTAGCAGACAAAAACTTAAAAATAATTGGCAATTGCATTACGGAGAATCTAATACTGGCTCAAATTTTGCTCATTGTAAACCTAGGATATCCTCAAGAAGATGTTTTTACACAGAATATAATAGACAATTTATAAAGACCATTAATCGGCTGAGAGCAAATCATGCTCTTACTCCTTCTTACATGCATAGAATCGGCTTGGCAGATACTCCCAATTATACTTGTGGCAAAATCAGAGATCTAACACATGTCATATTAGAATGTCATTTACAGATAAATAACATAAACGACCTTTATAAGGAATTAAAAAATTTAATATGTTGTTTCCCAATAAACCTTAATACTTTAATATTTACAAATGATATGGAAATTCTTTATCTCATTTATAAACATGTTAAATTATGTAAATACAAGTTGTAAACTATGCATAATTTGTTAATTTGGATTGAAAAAATTAAAAAGATAAAAAAATAATATCTAAAAAGAACATATTATAATAAAATAATAATAACAAAAAAAAGAAAGCAAGTAAAAAAATAACAAAAAAAATAGAAAAAAAAAGTGATCTCCACAAATTAAAATATATAATAAAAAAACATAATATAGTAATATGTTGTATCAAAGAAATAATACTGTAGTACTTACGTTATGAAACAAGAAATTTATGACTATTAATCTGCAATCAATCACAAACGAATCTGGATAATTGGCTCTGCCAAAGCCATTTTTCAATAATAAAAAAAATTATAAGAAACAAATGTCTAGGGACGTCCTGTATACGGCATTTAAAAATAAACGTCCCAAAAACAGTACCTATAAACTTTAGTGTTTATTTCTTACTGGTTATTTTTATAGTGTGCATAAATTACGATCGTGGTCTGCATACTACTCGCGTATGCAAAAAAAGTCGCCAAAAACATATTTTCACCAAATATATCCTTGAGACTCTCTTAACACACCTACATCTTTCCATTTTTGTGATACCTTTTTGTGGTCACAGAGAAACTCCAAAAATACGACATAAACAATAAATTTTAAAGTGATTCATACGCGAATATTTCCATATAGGTCTCTCAATATCCGTTTTGAGTTTAGATGGACGCCGTAGACCAGGCAAGAAATGTTCAAAACTATATCCATGCTTTTCATTATACAGAGTGAGTTTTATGTATGGAAACACTCAATTTATCTCGAAAACGGCTTGCACGATTTTTATAGATTTTGGTAAGTAGGAGTTTTCTAATGCGGCCGATATTATAGTGCTAATTACATTGTTGTCATATTTTCCGTTTTTCTGTAAATCTAATGAAATTTCGTATTTCAAATGGAACACCCTGTATATTTTTTGCGTTTTAAAGTCTTTAAGAAATACTGATTATTTTTCTTGTTATAGTCCCTATACCTAATTGCCACAATTTCGGAGTTATTGCTACATTTATTTTAAAACAATTTTTTAAACAAATAATAAAAATCAATTTTTTGGCCTGGTTAAACACTATATTTTAGGTTGTTTGGATCATTGGGAACAAAAAAGATCTTTTATAATTTTTCTCTAAAATTAATCGTTTCCGAGTTATAAACAATTTAAAACTGAAAAAAAAATCGAATAATGACGATTTTCAAAGTTCAAGAACACAAATTGACAATGTTATTTTTGAAACTGCGAAGTACCCAAATTCAAGCTCAAGTCTTATTTTATCAGTTACCGATAAGTAATTCGAGATTGTTTCAATTTAGATTTTTTTTTAAATTATTAATGCAACCCGATCGCCCGTCCTCTCATATGCACTTCATTAAAAATTAAAAAGCAATGTTATAGAATAAAACGAGGCAAAAAATATTATGGCAAGCTATTAGAAGAAGAGTTGGACTTGAATTTAGGTACTTTGTAATTTTAAAAATGATATTTTTTACTTGTGTTCTTGAACCTTGAAAATAGTCATTATTCGATTTTTTTCAGTTTTAAATTATTGTTTATAACTCGGAAATGATTAATTTTAGAGAAAAAATATAAAAGATCTTTTTTGTTCCCAATGATACAAACAGTCTAAAATAGTGTTTACCCGGGCCTAAGAAATTGATTTTTATAATTTGTTTAAAATTTTTTTTAAATATAAATGTAGCAATAACTCCGAAATTATGGCATTTAGGTATTTGGAATATAACATAAAAAATAATAAGTATTTCTTAAGGACTTCAAAACGTAAAAAATATACAGGGTGTTCTATTTGAAATAAGAAAGTTAATTAGATTTCCAGAAAAACGGAAAACATGACAACAATGTAATTAGCATTATAATATCGATCGCATTAGAAAACCCCTACCTACGAAAATCTATAAAAATCTTCTAAGCCGTTTTCGAGATAATTGAGTGTTTCCATATATAAAACTCACTCTGTATTGAAACTGGTTGATATTAATTTGACGGACTTTAGATTTGTATAGGTTTAGTGCCTTCTGATAATGTTATTAGAAATAATCAGAGCAGACTACAGATGAAGCAGGGGCGGTTGAAATGAATTATTGAAGAGAAAAAGTTTTTTTCTTGACTTTTTGACCCAGACTATTAGTGTCTTTATCTCTTGCATCATCTACTAAACCTAAAAAAATATAGGTTTAAAAATAGGGGAACCAATTCAAATCGGATGTGTTAAATGGTTTTAAAACAATTTAGCCCGATCAAGGAACAAAAAACTTTACCAAAACCTCCAAAAAAATAAAGGAAGGATGAAAATTTGTGAACAGGTAGTTAAAATTGTCTATTATTATATAAGAAAAAGTTTACAAGTCTACATGAATTCTACACAAATGGAGGGTATTCCCCTCCATTTTACAAAAATTTGAATACCCCTTCTCGTGGGTGAAAATATACCTTCAAAATAAGTCCGGAATTGGATAAAATGACTATTTTCTAAGCAACTTTTGTTCTATAGGGTTTTTTCACTAAGTCAATACTTTTCGAGTTATTTGCGAGTGAATATGTTTATTTTTAACAAAAAAAAAAATATGCTTTTTTTTTTCGTAAGACGCAGGACGGTTTTTCGCAAATAACTCAAAAAGTAAGTATTTTATAGAAAAAACTATTCTTAACGAACATATAGCTTATAAAATAGTGAAACAAATGGTGTATGCGCGAAGTCCGTTGACCTAGTAGAAGCAAAGTTGTAGCTAATGAGAGGTAAATTTTTCTTCGTCAAAATTTCAAATCGAATATTTCAATGTGAAATAACCACAAACGGAGCACTTTTCGGGGAAAACTCATTACAACTTTTTTAGTATTTAAAAAAAGGTTTATTTTGTTTTTTAAAAAACTTCTAACGTTAAAAGTAAGTGAGTAATGCTCAAAATATTGTTGGTCGCTTTTATTTTTTGGTAAAAATATCACGAAAATCACCCCCTAATTAGCATCTCAAATAAAATTAATCGTTGCCGCCTCACAAGTTACTTTTCTTATGTATTCTTTATATGATCTTTAAGATTCATCGGTTCAAAATGCTTGTTTTTGAAAATCTGTAGTTAAAATGGCTTGAACGAGTCACTAATCACGAGTGTATGCAAATTTTGAACAGTCATAGCATAACCAATTTTTGTCTACCAGGAAAACAAAAAAATCCAAAATATTCAGAAAAATAAAACGTACATTTTATTACTCTTTGATATTTTAGGTATTACTAATAATTTTTAAGAGATTAAAAAATGGATTTTTTTTTAAATTAGAAATTTTTTTTTATTTTAAAACCAATTTTTTTCAAAAATGAACAGTTCAAACCAATGAAACTTATAGATAACTATAAAGAATACATAAGCAAAGTAACTTGTGAAGCGGTAACGGTTAATTTTATTTCTGATGCTAATTAGGGGGCGATTATTTTTACCAAAATATAAAAGGGACCAACAACATTTTAAGCGCAACTCACTTACTTTGAATGTTAGAAGTTAAAAAAAAAAACAAGAATAAACCTTTTCTTAAACGCTTTAAAAAGGGTATAATGAGTTTTCTCCGGAAAGTGCTCCGTTTTTTTGGTTATTTCACTTTGAAATATTCGATTTGGAATTGGACGAATAAGAACCTACTTTTCATTAGCTACAACTCCGCTTCTACTGGGTATACAGACTTTATGCGTACACCGTTTTTTTTTTCACTTTTTTATAAGCTATAATTTTACTAAGAATATTTTTTTAAATAAAATATTTACTTTTTGAGTTATTTGCGAAAAACCGTTCAAAAACATGTTTTTTTTTTGTTTTGTTGTTTGTTTGGGTTTATATGACTGCAGACACTAAATCCATTCGCCATTTTTTTTTTGTTCAAAATGAACATATTCACTCGCAAATAACTCGAAAAGTATTGACCTAGTGAAAAAATCTCTATCCAAGCAACAAAAGTTGCTTGGAATTAGTCATTTTATATAATTCCGAAGTTATTTTGAATGTATATTTTTTAACCCCCGAGAAGGGGTATTCCCCTTTGTTTTACAAAAATGAAGGGGGTGTAGAATTGTAAATTTTTTTTTATATAATAATAGACAATTTCAACTATCTATTCCCAAGTTTTCATCCTTCTTTTATTTTTTTTTGAGTTAGATTGTTCTTTTATCGAGCTAATAGTTATGTTAATGTAAGTGAAATCGTATTATGTTAAAAAGTTTGGTTTACATTTTTAGACTATAATCTATAAAACATACGTATTTTTTTAAACTCAATGGCTTTTTTGTAAAAGTATTTGCATGAAAAAAAAAGCGCTTCCCGAATACCCATACCGCTTCGGAAACCAAACTCCTTATCACCAGAATCACCTTCACAAGGTTCGTCTAGTGCGCTGGAATAAGTGTTACTCCCACCTATTAACTTATTTATTTTTAGCACATACGCAAAACGCTCGGACAGGTCAATTTTTAAACTAATCATAGTATATTATAGCTTGAATATTTCGAACTTAACGTGATCCCTCTTCAGGTGACAGTGATAACTTTGAGTTTTTGAAGTTATACTTCTTTAGGCGCGATTTCATTGAGGGTGAAATTTTATTAATCTGCGCGCATGCGCACACAGGCAGTATGGAGTTAGTTACTAAATGTTTTTTATATTAGTGTTTTTAAATATATTTTTCTACAAACGTGTTAAAAATGCAATTTTTAGCACTCCATAGGAGCGTTAAAAATGCTACTTTAAGGCACTAGTGCTTTAAAATTTTTAAGGCACTGCAGTTAAAAGTGAATTGTCAAATTGTGAAACGTCAAAATATTTATATTTCATTTATTAACATTAATATTAATAATAAAACTTGCGCAATTTGAAAAAGGTGGTTTAAAAGGTTTTTTATTATAATTTTGTGTCTTTGGATTTGTCTTCCTTGGGCGTAAAATAATAAAACATCTATTTTTATATTTCACTTGTCACCGTGATGTATAATTATGTATATCTGAAACGTAAGTAGCATGCGCCTTGATGGCCTTGTTGGTAGAGCATTGGACCAGAGATAGAGAAATCGCGAGATTGCGGGTTCAAATCCCGGACGATTCATACTTTTTTTTTTTTTTTAATATTTGGCATTGTTAAGTTTTGGTTAATTTTTGGTAATTATTGTTAATTTTTTGTATTGTAACTGTTAAGTAGGTATATTTATTTCGTTGAAATTATATTATAATAGAAGTATAACTTCTTACGTGCGTACAAAGTACACACACATTCTTTTTTTAAATAGGAAAGTGCACCATGGTACCCCTCATTTAAAAGCTTTTGAAATACTGATTTTAAAAATATTTATGATTTTAAAATGTATCATACTTTGGTTAGAAAATTTACAAAATCTAAATTATGCGAGAAAGAGTTTCAATGAGTGGGCATACTGGGAAATGCCACTAACTCCATTTTTTTCAATTTTGAAATTTTATTACCATTAAATCCACAAACATCAATATGTTAACAGGAAAAACCCTATATCTCCAAATTCGTCATCCGCCGTGCTTAAATCGATACATTAAATGACAAAGAAAATCAACTAATTCCATCTTTTTCTAAGTTTTCTTGAATAAAATAATGTTTTTTCAAATATTTTTATGTACATGTATGTACGTGCACACCACCTGTGGTTAACATCCTTCAGAATCATATCCAGGTACCAAAACTTGAATAGTCAGTGTAACCGATTTTTAAGAGGTAAGCCATAAGGTATAATAAAGTTTAAGTGCATTTTTCTCAAAACTTTACTTTTGTGAGGTGCTGGATTTTTCCAGTAAACACACGAATGTACCTACGTACCTCTAGATCTGGTCAAAAAACTTACCCAATGATCTCCTTTCGTTGCATAGCAACTAAACTATCACTGGTAAAAAAACTATCATTGGTAAACATTGTTATACAAAAAATAACTCAAAAGAACAAAAAATCATTAAATTGTTGCAAGGTATGTATTAAAATTCTTTCTCGTATAATTTAAATTCTGTAAATTTTCTAACCAAAGTATTATATATTTTTGAACTCAGTATTCCAAAAGCTTTTAAATAAGGTGTCACGTGATGTACTTTCCCATTTAAAAAAATCAAAGTTATGACTGTCACCCGAAGAATGATCAAGTAACATTGATGCCATAATATACTATGATTATTTTAAAAATCGACCTGTCCGAGTGTTTTTGCTTAGTGCTAAAGATAAATAAGTTTATAAGGGGGGGGTAACACTTATTCCAGCGCACTGTATATGCGACAATGCAACATTTTCTTAAAAATTTTGATTGTGTTAAAACTATACTATGTACTAAACTGTAGTCCGTCCGCTATAACTTTTCCCATGCGGTACGATTCATTTTCAATCAAATTAAGTCAAAACAGAAAGTGAAACGTACGCCGATGTGTGTAGTATACAGGGTGAGGCAGATAACTGGCCTATTAGAAATATCTCGAGAACTAAAAGCAACAGAATCATGAAAATTTGAATACAGGGGTTTTGAAGGATGATCTATTAAATTAAAATATTTTCATCTCTTTTCAACTTCCGATTATACCGGAAGTTGCTTATAACTTCGTTTTTTAAATGGGACACCCTGTATATTTTTACACTTTTGGATTCTCTTCGATGTCTTCTTTCTTAAAATATGAGGATTTGTAATGTTGTACAGGGTATTTTAAAAGATAATTACGTTTGTTTATTAATTTCGTAGCAATATTCACACCCTGTAGAATTGTAGTAGTTTGACAACTAAAACTCTACTTACGTTCAAATGATTTTTAATATAGTCTACTATTGTTAAGAATCATTAGTATAGCTAAATTTTTAATTTTAGTATACAGGGTTGGTCGAAACTCGGAATGAGTATTTTCTGAGTTTTCTTAAATGGAACACCCTGTATTTTAGTATTGTAATGAAATGATATTTTATGGTACTTTTTTAGTTCTTAAGCATTCCCTATACCTAACTGCTTTAATTTGTGCTTAATTGTTAGTCGCACCAACAATCTTAACTACGTAGCTATTTTGATAGCTAAACCATTATTGGTAATTTTAAGGATCGGTCTGGATTAATATGTATTTATTTCTGAAAAATTGTTTGTGATTGATTATTTTCATGGCCAACCTAATAAAATTTATAGTATACAGTATACAAAATGTACACATCGACGTTCGTTTCAATTTATGTTTTGACTTAATTTGATTTATGAATCGTACCACACTGGAAAAGTTATAGCAGACAGACTATATGTGTTTATACTAATTTTAAACTAGTAAGTCGATAGTTGCTACAGTCGGAAAAATAAAAGAATACCCATGAACGATCATATCAAGCACATATTTTGGATTTGCTGCCTTTTTCTATAAATAACAAACCAGAGAGAGATAGATTATTAAGTGTTGTCTACTAAGCAAAAACGTTATCCAAGACATACGAAGTTACATGTACTTGACAGAGTGAGACGGCGATACAATTGTTTAACGTAGTTATATTAATTTAGTAGAAAATTTACTCACATTTGACTATTTCTGTACTTCTAATGTCATTCTTAGAAAAACATTCAACATCAGTTGAGATAATGATTGTATAAACTACTATTCGAGTAATCGTGCTGGTCAACTATAATCTGACAGATTCAATTTCTATCACTTTGACAGTGAAACTGGGTTAGGTTCGGTAGAGTTTATAAATTTTAATAATCAGTCGTATTTACTTGAATAAACTCAGTTCTTTTAAAAGCTATTTTGATATTATATATTGTATTTTTGGTTTGGTAAGTATTTATTTAATTAAAATAAGTCAATAAAATTTGTAAGTAACCATCTATCAATATGGTTAACTTCTGTCTATGAGTTTGCCAAACGTGTACATATTATTCTGACTTTTCAATCATAGTGTGTAAAAAGAGATTAGTAAATTTTTACGAATGTACATTTATTTGCAGATAATGTCTGGAAAATGATCTGGATACCAAAATGATCTGAATTTATTAAGTTTACTTTCATTTAAGTCACTTAATGCAGCTGACATAAACGACATTTTTTAAATTTCTGTTACTATTTACGTCCGTCAACTTTAACATGGAGAAATTCATAATACTATATTTGCTTATTCATTATTTTTGTATTATTAATCTATATCAAATAATTAATTACGGTAGTAAAAGTAACATTTATTACCAATAAATATATACGCTCTGTGCTTCGCTGGTGTCGCTCTTAGCGGATTACTAATGCAACTTTCACCGGTAATTTTTAAATTTATTATTTAATTGTTATCGCTTAATATTTACAACGCAAAAAAGTAATTAAATTGTAATCGATTTTTTAAAGATTTTGCTAATCATTTTAACGTTGTATTAATGAAATATTAATTTCTTACTTCGTATACTTTCACAATTATCGTGTAGATGGCGCTTAGATTAATTTATAATTACATATTACGAAATATTAAAAAACTTAAATTCACTATTTAAAACGTAAGTGTATTTAAGGTAAAAATATACACCACAGCTTTGACCAACTAATATTATTTGTTACTACTGGCGCTAGCGAATTTTTAATTATCCCTTCTACCTACGAGGTCATAGCGTATATGTATTATCAGAAAAAGAATAACATCACAAAACTTTTTTGACACATTTACGTAGCGAAAAATCGTACGGTGGGGTAGTAGTCACATCCGTTTTTTTACAGTAGTAACTTAGTTTAGACGTTGTTTTGACTAGAAATTTTGGATTTGATTCGTATGCATATCATCGATGACGCATGGGTATTCTTTCATTTTTCCTACTGTATATTCCCTAGCGTTACATTTTTGGGCATAGTTACAGAATATTGATTCCAACCAGTTATCAGGTAATTTACCTCTGTAGCATATGTTTTCAAAGAAGGAAGTGATAATCGCAGCACTCTCATGATTTTCTGATAGTTGTAATATTTATGTAGGTATCGCATCAGGATCTTCCTTCACTCTTTGATATTACCAGATTACATACTTATAATTCTACTATTAGTTGTCATGTCCTGGCTCCAGCTTTTAAATTTATAGACAGGACTCTTGTAACCATCGGTCTTTTGCTAGTTTATTTCTTTTCGGGTTTTTCTATGTATTTCATTATATTTTTCCTTGTTTCTTGATTTGTACTGCATTTGAACGCCCATTTTGTCTAAGATACCTGTATCATCCCGTCTTTTCAACTTCTCGTTGTCTGACAAAATTTTTTCGAGCTGTAGTAGTTTTTATTTGTTCCCAGCAATAATCGTTTATTTATGTTGTTAGTAACTTACAGTCTAGTTTCGTATAACTTGTTAATTTCTTGAGAGACTTCTTATGTCATGGCGTGTAAATACCAAGATATAAATCACCAATGTGCGTACGGGACGGTAGCGCACAAGATGGAGCGACAACCTTCCATAGAGGTGTCAATCCGTCTGTGAACAAGCAGATAATGTGCTTATAAAGAGGAAAAAGAGTAAGAAGAAGTAGAAAATCTATATTATCTATATAGTATGATATAATTGATCCAAATAATGCCATAACACAGACATCCAAAGTGAAAGATATCCACCAACAACACCAAATTGTTCTATATGGTCCACATAATGTTCGGAAAAAAGTCACACCATTTTGAGCGTCGGGTTTGGGGGGTAGAGGGGGGAGAAATCGGTAAATTCGTACTTTTTTAGGTTTTTCGTCAATATTTCTAAAACTATGCGGTTTAGCATGAACAACCTTTAATACAAAAATGTTCTACAATAAATTTGCAATAAAAAAGGTCCGATACATAATCCTTCTAAAATGAACGGTTCCAAAGTTACGAAGGTAGTATAGTATAATTGGTCCAAAAAAGGCTTAACCCAGATATCTAAAGTAAAAGTTTTCCTCCAACGCCAAATTGTTCTATATGGTCCACCTATTGTTCAGTAAAAAGTTACACCATTTTGAGCTTCCGGTTTGGGGGGGGGGGGGAGATGGGGGAAAAGTCGGTAAATTAGTAATTTTTTTACGTTTTTCGCCAATATTTCTAAAACTATGCTTTAGCGAAAACAACGGTCTCTACAAAAATGTTCTACATAAAATTTAAAACACAAAAGGTCTTATATATAATTGTTATAAAATCAACGGTTCCAGAGTTACGGAGGGTGAAAAATGGAGGTTTTCGATACTTTTTATATTATCTGGGCAATTCATGATGGTTTTTGGTGGTGAGGTTGACGTTTCTTCGAGGGCTTATCACTAACATATCATCGGCCACTGAAATAGCAAATTTTATTTACAAAATACAATCCTGTTAAAAAAATTTCTATAAATTGCCCAAAGAATATAAAAAGTATCGAAAACCTCCACATTTTACCCTCCGTAACTCTGGAACCGTTGATTTTATAACAATTGTGTATAGGACCTTTTTTGTTTTAAATTTCACGTAGACCATTTTTGTATAGAACATTGTTTACGCTAAAGCATAGTTTTAGAAATATTGACGAAAAACGTAAAAAACCTACTAATTTACCGACTTTTCCCCCATCTCCACCCCAAACCGTACGCTCAAAATGGTGTAACTTTTTACTGAACAATATGTGGACCATATAGAACAATTTAATGTTAAAGGAAAACTTTTACTTTGGATGTCTGGGTTAGGCCTTTTTTTGGACCAATTATACTATACTACCTCCGTAACTTTTGAACCGTTCATTTTAGAAGGATTATGCATAGAACCTTTTTTATTTCAAATTTAATACAGAACATTTTTGTCTAGAAGGTTGTTCATGCTAAACCGCATAGTTTTAGATATATTGACGAAAAACGTAAAAACTACGAATTTACCGATTTCTCCCCCCTCTCCCCCCAAACCCGACGCTCAAATGGTGTGACTCTTTTCTGAACATTATGTGGACCATATAGAACAATTTGGTGTTGGAGGATAACTTTCACTTTGGATGTCTGGGTTTGGGTCTAGTTAAACCATACTAATATAACTGTTACATGCATGAGCAAAATATGATTTTTTAATCTTAATTTGATTTACGGATTGGCCTAACTATTTTCAGTTGATGCAATTGACTGGTAAGTGTTAAAGTACCTACCCACTGATAATTTTTGGGGAAACTAAAAATATATCCGAAAATCTGCTTCTCTTCAGGATATAATTACTAACAACTGTCTAAACTTATGAGATAGATATTTGTGTTTCTTATTAAAATATCCGGAAATTATTATTTATATACAGCCAAAAATAATATGCTCAGTTTACTTTTAATGCTTGTTTGTATAATTATAGGCAATGGACATCTAAATTTAAAGTGTCACACGAAATATCATAATTTGATAGACTTCAAAAACGAGGTGACGATAAATTGGTAAATTTGATTTATTTTATAGAGAGTATGATGTCGCAATTATTATCGAGCCATCGAAAATAATCACGTTAGACAAGGCTGTTAAGTGGTCTTGGAGGCGAATTGGAAGGTTCTAGGAATTGATCTCAGCTTTACTATCAAATCCTATTCTTACGTCCCCAAAGGTACGGTAAAGTTTAAAAAAAACTGCGCGTTAGAGAAAATGGGGTGACCCATAAAGTTTAAGAAATTTTTTATCTTTTTATTTGTTTTTTTTTATTTACCTATATCAAATTAAATCTACTGTGTTCATATTCTTTATGTATATCAAATGTTATTAACATTTTTAAAAGAAACCAACTATCGATATGGAAAGATCAATGGAATCTTTACTGCTTAACAAACTCCACAAGATACACCACTTTACAACCAGTGATTCCACAAAGTACCTGGTTTAATAAATACATTTCATTTTCGTTTTCATCAGGGTCAAAAACATAATCTAAGATCAAAATAAGCCATTTATCACCCATGGTTAGTGTGACCAACTAGTCCGAAAAATTCGGGACATGGCCCGAATTACGAAGTCGTGTCCCGGCGTCCCGGACAAGGCTTCCGGGTCATCCGAATTTTCAACGATTTGGTAAAATTCAATTTTGAAATTTTGAATATGTTATTCTTTTAAGAATTCACATCAAATTAAATTGGCGGGACGAAAAAAAAGTACAATTTCTAGAGTGTAATACTAATACCATATCCAAATCGCATGCATTTTATATCGTGGTATTATAGTTCTACGAAAACTCAAATTGTGGTTTTTGAGAACTATTTCCGGATTGGAAGTCGAAACGGCAAAAACTAACAAAAATGTAATTATCATTACAACTTATTGTGGCTTAATCTCGTCAAAAATATCATAGTTAACATAAAAATGTTAAATAATCAATAAAATAGTGATTGGTGGAAATTCAATATTAAAAAAATGGACCGATTTTCATGGAAAAGTCCCGGATTTCAGGTATTTTTTCCAGCCTTGTCCCGAGTTCGACCGAATTGAAGTTGGTCACACTACCCATGGTCAGTATCTCGAAAAATCAGCGTTATATTGGGTATTTCTAATGTCGACATTAAAAGTTGCACTATTTTTTTTCTATAAAACATTTTGATCTAAATCTTACCGGAAAACTTCTTTGTACTCTCTATTTTAACATAAACGTGATTAAGAAGCTAAATTTTAAACTTCGTCACACAACTTTTACGATTAAACTTTGCAAGGCACAAACCCGCACCATTTCCTTTGAAAAATTCGTAACCTTTATCAGGATAAGAATCAAAGCTTGAGACAGGTACCGTTGTCTTCAGAAATATTAGAGCTATATACTGTAAAAATTTCAGAAAAAAATGGAACCGAGTTGTAGCGAGGTAAACGCAAAAAAACGTGATTTTATTTTTTTATTTTTGGGGTAAAATTGCGATTTTGACAATGTTTCCCCACATTAAATTCAAAATAAACCTCATTTTCGTTTTCAGCACCATCAAAAATATTCAGTATGACTAAAATTGGCCATTCACCTCTCCGTAGTCGGTATCTCGAGAAATAAGCGTTTTTTGGGGTGTTCCGTTCGTCTAGTAATGAAGCTCATTATGATACAGGTAGTGAAATTATAATTGATATATCAAAGTATGAGAATAGAAAAATTGATATTTTACACTCATCCGTAAACAATGCTTTTTTCCAATCGTATTTTGTCCAAGTGACGTGTTCACGGGGAGCATCTAAACATTCCGTATATGTATTTGGAACCTAGGAGTTTTCTATTGGTTCGTTGCAGCACGCGGTCATATTTTAACCAATAGGCGGCGAGGTCCCAAACGCATATACGAAATGTTATTCGGTTCCAAACTCATATACGGAATGTTAAATATTCGTACACCGAAAAAGATAAGTTTTTATTAGAGTCTGTTAAAAGCTAATTAATTTTAAAATACTTGTTACTGTATTATTAAATAAAAATAAAACAATTATAGTATTTGGAATGTTATTTGGTGCGAAATTCATATACGGTATGTTAAATATTCGTAGAACAAAAAGACCATTTTTATTAAAGTCAGTTAAAATGAGACTGGTTTTTAATAGTATATTATACAACGAGCATTTAATGACGAGTATAAGGGATACGAAACGAGCCGCATAGCGGCGAGTTTCGTATAGAGTACACGAGCTTCATAATAATAATTAAATGCAAGTTGTATACACGATTTTTTCTATGATCGTTCACAAAAAAAATATATTTAACTTTATTAATTTTATAACGCAAACAAAAGTAGTTTGTCAGTCTGACAGTTTGTTTACATATTGAGAACTGTCAAACCGCATATATTTGACTAGCCATTGGTTACTGCGCGTGTGCCACCTTTATCGCGAATGTCATATCGCGATTCTATTGGTTAAAAATCTGTATCATATTGAAAATCTGTATCATAATGATGTTCATTATGATACACGTAGTGACATCATAATTGATATAGTATGAGAATAGAAAAATTATTGTTAATGTATTATTAAAGATCCATAAGGGAAAAGCTTTTCCTGTAGTTGGCTGTATACCATATAATACAAAAAAACGAATAAAATCCTTTATAAAAGGTCTATATTTAAAATCCCTAAAAAGGGCTACATCACAGAACTAGTTTTCGATTGGTTGACCAATCATCATCAGTGCTTTCGTAAAATGAATATAACTTTATAAAATGGTGCAAAGGCTTTAAAATTTTGACTACGGTTAAAAAAAGTTGTACGTTATATTCACGTGATCTTACATGCTAACCACCAAAATATTTGTAATTATGTAATATATGTAAATAAAATTTGTAATATTATATTTTGGTGGTTAGCATGGTAAGGACACGTGGGTAGGTATAACCTACGACTTTTTTAAACGTAGTCAAAATTTTAAAACCTTTGCATCATTTTATCAGGTTATATTCATTTTAGGAAAGCACTGATGATGATTGGTCAATCTATTTAAAACTAGTTCTGTGATGTAGGCCTTTTTAGGGATTTTAAATATAGACTTTTTATAAAGGACTTTATTCGTGTTTTTGTAGTATATGGTATACAGCCAACTACAGGAAAACCTTTTTCCTTGTGGATCTTTAATAATACATTAACAATAATTTTTCTATTCTCATACTATTATAATATATCAATTATGATGTCACTACCTGTATCATAATGAACTTCATTATGATACATATTTTCATTAGGATATTCGCAGTAACCAATAGCGAATCAAATACATACTCTTTGACAGTTCTCAATATGTAAACAAACTGTCAGACTGAGTAACTACTTAATTTGTTTGCGTTACAAAATTAATGAATTTGAATATATTTTTTTGTGAATGATCATAGAAAAATTCGTGTAAATAACTTGCATTTAATCATCATTATGAAGCTCGTACTCTATAAAAAAACTCGCCGCTAGGCGGCTCGTTTCGTATCCCTTATACTCGCTTCATAATGACTATCATTAAACGCTCGTTGCATAATATACTATTAAAAACCAGTCTCATTTTAATTGGCTTTAATAAAAATCGTCTTTTTGTTCTACGAATATTTAACATATCGTGTATGAATTTCACATCAAATAACATTCCAAATACTATAATTGTTTTATTTTTATTTAATAATACAGTAACAAGTATTTTAAAATTAATCTCCTTTTAACAGACTCTAATAAAAACTTATCTTTTTCGGTGTACGAATATTTAACATTCCGTATATGAATTTGCAACCGAATAACATTCCGTATATGCGTTTGGGACCTCGCCGCCTATTGGTTTAAATATGACCGCGTGCTGCAACGAACCAATAGAAAACTCCTAGGTTAAAATACATATACGGAATGTTTAGATGCTCACGGGGAAATGCAAGTTTGCGTCTTTTGTGAGCTGCAGTAATTAATGGCCCCGTTGCTGAATTGAAAGCTATTAAACCCTGTTTTATTTTTTAAAACAGGGTTTAATAGCAGTTTTAAAACAGGCAATTTAAATCAATCAAACTACCGAAATTACTAGAAAAATAAGGTTAGCGTGGGCAGGATTTGTAAAACTGATCTTGAAAAACACTAAAATAGAACAATATTTGAGAACCAGAGTTTACGATCAGTGTATCGTCCCTATACTTACGTATGGTTCACAGACGTGGACACTCACCAAGGCCAATATGGATAAAATAGTAAAGGCACAGAGAGCGATGGAAAGATCAATGCTCGGGGTGAGGCTCATAGACAAAAAAACAAATACATGGATTAGAAGCAAAGCCATAGTAAAAGATGCAGGAGAACATGCTGTTAAATTAAAATGGAGCTTCGGAGGACACAATGCCCGACTGAAGGATAAAAGATGGAATCACGAAATACAACAATGGAGACCGTGGTTAGGAAGAAGAAGTAGAGGAAGGCCAGAAATGAGATGGGCCGATGACATAAAGAAGTTTGGAGGACACAACTGGAAACAGGTGTCGCAAAATAGGCAACACTGGATTACTGGATTGAATTGGGGGAGGCCTATGTCCAAAGTTGGATTACTGAAGGCTGAAGAAGAAGAAACCCTGTTTTCTTAACCTTCGTCGAATAGTAGAAATGCTTATGACTGGTCATTGGGCTTGCTGAATATGTCTTTGGTGTATTTTAGCAGTTTGCGCCCGGTTTTCCAATGCAGCAATAGAGAGAACGCGATCCTCTCTGACTGTTGTCTTACTTTTGGCACTCGTACCGGGTCGCTGTTGATAAGATCGGGTATCAAGAAATCGTTGGTAAGCTCTCTGTACAGTTGAACAACTTAGATTCATATATCTTTCCACATATCTTTGGCTTGCTACATTTTCCAGCAATGTAACAATCTGAAGAGAATTTCCATATTATTCAATCGTTAAAGAAATACACTTCAGAGTAAGGAGGTCAGTGTAACACTAAAATATCTCAGAAACTCTTTAGGACACTACAACAGTTAACACAGTTCTCAAAACTATCAATTCCGCGAAGCTTCGTTGATTGGTAAATAATGAGTTTTGAGTTTTGTATGGTTTAATAGGTTTTGTAATAGCTATTTGTATAATAAGGGAGGAAAGTGCTACTTTTCCTCCCGAGAATGAAGTTTGTCCGACGCGTAGCGGAGGGCAGTAATCATTCAAGGGAGGAAAAGGCACTTTACTCCCATGTTATACATATGGTTTTTCCACCTTCCTCAAATAACAAGTCATTTTTTCATTTTTACTTAATTTATTTATGTAATTAACCAACAAAATTTATTAGAACTAAAACTAACAAGTAGGTACAATATAACTGTCAACTGTCAAATATAAGTCAAACTATTAATGTAAACATTGTTAAATCAGAATAACAATTTACTGTTTTTTTACCATTCTGCAAAATACAGAGTGTTTTTAAATAAACGTTAAAATGTATAGATACTTACGTAATAGAAAATAGGTATTGTACAGGGCGTCAATAAGTTATATTTCATGAATGAAATACCATGACGTCACTTTTACTTTTCCTCCCTAGGGAGGAAAAGTACAACTTTGCTCCCTACAATCAGGTCCGGAAAAGTATACTTTCAGTAGAGGTAGGTGTTTATTCTCTTTACAGGCTCAGTATAGCTTCTCAGTACACGTGGTAATTCATTTAATTTAATTAACATAAAACAAATTAAAAGAAAATAGAGAAACATATCTTCTTCTTAGGGTGCCTGTCCGTTCCGAACATTGGTGATCATTCTGGCTATGATGATTTTGTTAGTTCCTATAAGGAATAGTTGTGTTAAGGTCTTTCTATACCATGCTCTCAGGTTAGCAAGCCAGGATATTATTATTCGTCCTGAGGCCCTTTTTCCTTCAATTTTACCGTGAAATATGTATTGCAGTAGCACGTATCTGCCTTGATTTCTCATTATATGTCCCAAATACTGCAGCTTACGGCCCTTCACGATGTTGACCAAATCTGCGGTTGTGTTCATCCTCCGTAGCACTTCTTCATTGGTGACTTTGTTTGTCAGCTAAAACCATAGCTCAAAAGCCTGAAGTTTTGACAGAGTTTTCGCCTTCAATGTCCACGTTTCTACTCCGTATGAAAGCACTGAGTACAAGTAACGTTTAAGGAGCCTTATTTTTGTTTCTAGGGTGAGGTCATGGCTCTTGAACACAGAACTCATAGTCAAGAATGCACTTTTTGGCTTTCCGATACGACATCTGATCTCTTGGGTATTGTTCTACGACTCATTGATTATAGTTCTCAAGTAGTTGTATTGTGAGACACGTTCAATTCTAATTTGGTTCACATACAGATTTGCTCTAGTTATGTTTTCCTTGCTGATGATCATAAGCTTGGTTTTGCTGGTGTTTATATCCAGTCCATATATTCTACTTGTTTCCGTTATTTTGTTCATTAAGTTTTGCATCCTTTCTATTCTATTGAAAAACACGATTGGTTACTGAACTTGAGACTCCATTTATTGAGATGCCTTCATCAATATCTTTTAGAGTCTCTTCGAAAATGTGCTCTGGGTACAGATTGAATATCAGTGGTGAAATTATGCAACCCTGTCTCACTTCCTTAAGATTTTGACCTGATCTGTATATTCTCCATCTATTCGGAGCACCGCTGATTGATTCCAATAAGGGTTAGCTATTATGCTTAGGTCTCTGCCGTCAATCTCTGTCCTCTTCCACACTTCCATCATTTGTTCATGCCTGACTCTATCGAAAGCCTTCTCGTAGTCAATCAGGAATGCAAAAACATCACAGCTGACATCTCTACATTTCTGAAACAACCCTAAATAGTCCATTTTTCACGGTTTTTGCTCTGAATTTTAAAGAACCGCTTGGATTGACATGAAATTTGGTATACGTGTAGCTTACATGTCAAAGAAAAAAAGTGATATTGTGTCGATGTGTGCTTTTGCCCTGGGGGTGACTTTCACCCCCTCATGGGGGTAAAAAAATATATGTCCAAACTAAATCCGGAAATGGGTAAACTGACTAATTTTAAGTAACTTCTGTTCTATAGAGCTTTTTCGCTAAGTCAACACTTTTCGAGTTATTTGCAAGTGAATATGTTCATTTTTCAACAAAATAACCACATTTTTAGACGGTTTTTCGCAAATAACTCAAAAAGTAAGTATTCTGTCGAAAAAAACGTTCTTAGCAAAAATATAGCCTATAAAAAAGTAAAAAAAATGGTGTACGCGTTAGGTCTCTGGATCTCGCAGAACCAGAGTTATAGTCAATGAAAAATAGATTCATATTCACCAAATTTCAAATAGAATATTTCGACGTGAAATATCCAAAAAATTAAGCACTTTTTGGGGAAAACCTATTATAACTTTTTTAAAGTGTTTAAAAAAGCTTTATTTATGTTTTTACAAAAAGTTTCTAGTATTAAATTTAAGCAAGTTACGCTCAAAATAAAGTTAGTCCCTTTTGTGTTTCCAAAAAAGAATCGGGAAAACCACCCCCTAATTAGCAACTTAAATTAAATTAATCGTTACCGCTCCACAAATTAT
The DNA here is from genome assembly GCF_917563875.1 of Diabrotica virgifera virgifera. NCBI lineage: Eukaryota > Metazoa > Arthropoda > Insecta > Coleoptera > Chrysomelidae > Diabrotica > Diabrotica virgifera. The sequence goes on along the minus strand of NC_065450.1, from coordinate 173,817,168 downwards.
TTTACTTATGTTGTGTTTATATGATCTGTAAGTTTCATCGATTCAAAGTGCTTATTTTTGAAAAAATTTGGTTTCAAATAAAATTTTTAAAAATTTAAATTTTGAAAAATATGCTTTTTTTCAAAATAACTTAAAAATTGTTAGAGATACCAAAAATCTCGAAAAACAAAAAAAGCCAGATTTGCTTTTCTGAATATCATGTATTTTTTTGTTTTTCCGTTAGGCAAAAATTGATTAAGATTTGGTGTTTCTAAATTTGCATACATTCGTGATCAGTGACTCGTTCAACCCCTTTTAACTACAACCCTTTCAATAATAAGGACGTTGAACCGATGAAACTTACAGATCATATAAACAATATATACACGAGTCAAGAAACTTGTGATTAATTATTTATATGGGAAATAAGCCACAATTAAAATGAAAAAAATAATTTTATTAACGTTTCGACGCCCAAATCGGGTGCCGTTGTCAAAATACAAAATATTACTAAAATAAACAAAAGTGTTGTTGTTAAGCAAAAAAATTCTTCTAATAATTTATTTAATCTCACTCATTTATATTGGCAATTCAGACATATATTATACATTTTAAAGTAGAAGACTTTAAAATGATATTGCCAATATTTATGAGTTGCGTTCCTGGGACGACTTACTGAAAGATAGTTCATTCGATTACATGAAATTAACCCCAAGTAAGTAAGTAACTATTTTCAGTAAGTCGTCCCAGGAACGCAACTCATAAATATTGGCAATATCATTTTAAAGTCTTCTACTTTAAAATGTATAATATATGTCTGAATTGCCAATATAAATGAGTGAGATTAAATAAATTATTAGAAGAATTTTTTTGCTTAACAACAACACTTTTGTTTATTTTAGTAATATTTTGTATTTTGACAACGGCACCCGATTTGGGCGTCGAAACGTTAATAAAATTATTTTTTTCATTTTAATTGTGGCTTATTTCCCATATAAATAATTAATCATAAAAATGCCACAAGGAAATAGCTTCAGAACAACATTAAGAAACTTGTGAAGTCGTAACGATTAAGTTCATTTAAGATACTAATTAGGGGGTGATTTTCTCGATTTTTTTACCAAAACCAAAAGGGACTAACTTTATTTTGACCGTAACTTGTTTAATTTTGATGCTAGAATTTTTTTTTATAAAATAAAAATGAAGCTTTTTTTAAACATTTTAAATAACTTGTAATGAGTTTTCCCCGAAATGTGCTTCTTTTTTAGTTATTTCACGTTGAAGTATTCCATTTGCAATTTGACGAATATGAACCTATTTTTCATTAGCTATAACTTTGCTTCTACTAGGTGTACATACGTGATATATACACCATTTTTTAAAATTTTTTACAGGCTATATTTTTGCTAAGAATGTTTTTTCGACAAAATACTTACTACTTGAGTTATTTGCGAGAAACCGTCTAAAAGCGTGGTTATTTTGTTGAAAAAATGAACATATTCAGTGCCAAATAACTCGAAAAGTATTGACTTAGTGAAAAAACTCTATAGAACAAAAGTTACTTAAAATTAGCACATATCGGCACAATATCACTTTTTTTCTTTGGCTTGTTAGCTATGTGTGTGCCAAATTTCATGTCAATCCAAGCGGTTCTTTAAAATTTAGAGGTTTTGCAATATTTTACCGTTAAAGAACGGACTAAAATAAAGCCTCCCTCGTACCAACGGCGTTCACAAATCCAAACTGTTTGGGCGCAATCTGTTCCTCGCTTTTCCGGTAAATTATTTTGTGGGTCACTTTTCTTCTTTTTGTGGAGAAACACATAAAAAATATGAAATTTTCTAAATTTTGTGGGTGGCCCAATTTTATTTTGACGCACAATTTAGTTTAAAGTAATATTTTAAAATTTTCTCTACTGTACTATGCCGATTACTTCTCTGTAATACAAAGTATCTTTTGAGCACGGCAATAGTGTTCTTAAGCGTAACTTAAACTGGCCTCAAGCTATGAGCTTTCCTCCGTATCGTGTCAATTTTTTATTATATGGTCATATAATTACAATGATTAAATTCAGATTTGGATCTTTTCTGCTATTAAGTTTCTATTTAAGCCACCCAGCATGATAGCAAATGTGCATTGAAATAACACATTTCTTTGGAATTTCATGACAAATAAATGCAGTAATAAAGACAAGACTGAATGGAATTAAATATAAGCACTACGACATTACATGTATAGACATAAACTGCTAGGCATAAGTTAGGGATATAGCAAATTATGTTCATTTTTATATGTAGTTGATTTTTTCGTGAACAGATTAACAGATTCCGCTAATTTTTCATTATTATTTTAGATATTTCTTTATTATTTACATAGTTGTGCAAAGGTTTACTCAAACTCCTTTTTTGTACTTATATCAGGTGGAAGAAAAGAAATGTTTTTCTTATGTTAAGTTTGAAACACCCCGTAGGGAGGACGAGGTACAAATCTGAGTATACGTCGGAATGATATTATTATAGTCTTAGGTTTTGTGAATATTTTGTTTTTTGAATGTATCAGATATTTTTAGAAACAAAGAAAATAGGTTGTTCACTCTTTAACATGTAAATCAAAAATGAATAACCATTTTCAATTTCGTTGCAACACGAAACTACAGCCGCATCATTATTCCAGTTCAATCAGAGAGCAAGCACCTCTACCGGTTTCGAAACTTATTAGTCTCTCATCAGGAGGCACATATGCTGCTCTTTCTGACCCAACTAGGACAAACCCCGGTGTGCAGTCACGGATTGCAACGAACGAAATGGCAGAGATGCCCTAGCGGCAACTGCTAGCAAAAAACGAAGGTTTCAATCTAATAGCACATAAAAAACATCCAAAAATCCACGAGGAAAAATTTCCTGTAGTTGGCTGTATACCATTACAAAAACATAAAATCCTTTATAAAAGGTATATTTGTTAAAATCCCTATACAGGGCTACATCAAAGACAGAACTAGTTTTCGATCGGTTGACCGATCATCATCAGTGCAATCCTAAAATGTGTACAACCAGATAAAATGATGCAAAGTATTTAAAATGTTGACTAAGGTTATAAAAAGTTATAGGTTATACTCACTTAGAATCTACATGCTAACCACCAAAGTAAAAATATATGGGTAAAAACCCTTTACAATTGATCCGTCACCGGAACATATGACAAAGATGTGAATTATAACATGGATGAATAAAATATCCAATGTTTTTCGCCCGAGGTACCAATGAGCTCTATCTGACAAGTTCACATCATGGCTGTAAGGAAGCAAGTGATTTTGATAACGGAAATTCTGACAACCAAACCTACTTATGCTTCCATACCTTTTCACGAAGATCGACTATCTGGGGATATTTCAAATATTATAAAAAGATCAGTAGATAACGTTCAGATTTCTTTTAAGGTATCCAACAACATAGGACAGTCTCTATGTAACACCAAAGATATTATCAACTATATGAATCGTAGTGGTGTTTACAAACTACAATGTTCTGACTGTGATGCCACCTACATAGGAAGAACTTGTAGATCACTTGCTTCTCGCTCTCTTGAACACATCAGAAGAGAGAATACCTCTACCTTCTCACAACATCTCAAAGAGAAAAATCATACTCTGAACATCCCAGATGATGTTTCTCTTCTACACAATATCCCACAAAGATGACTTTCTGAAGTTGGACTTGTACGAGGACCTGGAAATAGTCAGAGAAAAACAAAAAAGCCCAAATTGTGTCAACCGCCATGTTTCGTTTAACCGGGAATTCCATCCACTTCATCGACAACTTTTTTCTTAACTTCTATTTAATTACAATAGTACTTTTCACCTCTTTATTACTTCTATCGCTTTCACATAGCCACATTTACAGTTGATTTGACACAATTCATAATGATTTTCTTTCCTTATTCATCTCTATCCATCATTCACTATCATCTATCCAATTATACACACACAAACCAACAGCTGCTATTATCACCAACAGCTGCTATCATCACCCACATACATACCGTTTCATCTCTAAATTTTCATCAATAATTTAATTATATCCACCCCATATAATCATACTGTAACTAAATTTAATAGTCTCACTACTCTTTCTGGGTCTCGTTCATGTTACATTTTAATTATATTCTCATAAATTTATAACACCACCCCTCTCCCCTATGTTAGCTCTCTCATATATTGGTCTGTTTTGTCGAACCCTTAGAGCTCCAGGCGATTTGCAGGGATCTTGAGAAATGGTGGCATGTATCTTAGCTTGTATTATATATCCCTCCCAGATCAGAAAACAGTTCTACACCTTTGTCACCCACACAGTGATTTTTTATGGTACTTCCACATACTATAACAACTTCCAATTATTCTAATATAATTAATAACTTTAAATAAACACAGAACTGCTTTTCTAAGCCCTAGATATCACATATAAAGGGTTTGATAATGTTTATTAAGTTTTCTGTATTATGTGTAATGTGGTTTGCCTACTTCCTCCATTACAATATTTTAACATTTACACATCAAGTCTATTTCCATTTTTACAGACTATTTACCACAGTGGGAACGACTGTTTTTATTGTTATTAATTTAACAAATTTTACAATAAATACCACAAAACAACAGGGAAATTATAACTTCCTGTGGAACTGTCATTCCTGTCATGTCACCATTCAGAATTTCCGTTATCAAAATCACTTGCTTCCGTACAGCCATGATGTGAACTTGTCAGATAGAGCTCATTGGTACCTCGGGCGAAAAACATTGGATATTTTATTCATCCATGTTATAATCCACATCTTTGCCATATGTTCCGATGACGGATTAATTGTAAAGGGTTTTTACCCATATATTTTTACTTTGGTGGTCAGCATGTAGATTCTAAGTGAGTATAACCTATAACTTTTTATAACCTTAGTCAACATTTTAAATACTTTGCATCATTTTATCTGGTTGTACACATTTTAGGATTGCACTGATGATGATCGGTCAACCGATCGAAAACTAGTTCTGTCTTTGATGTAGCCCTGTATAGGGATTTTAACAAATATACCTTTTATAAAGGATTTTATGTTTACATCCAAAAATGTTATTCTACATCCTACTAGACTGAAAACAATGGGAACCTTCTCTGGTAACACCTCCGAGGCTTCTACAATTTGCAAGCCATAACGGATGCTGAGACTAAGGAAGATGAGGGAATTTTACAATTTATAATTCATGTCCCATCTGCTCAGCGCGGTAAAATTCCACCGAGAATGGTTCCCTTCGTACTCCATTGGGAGTAAACACAAATCAAAAATGAATTACCATTTTCAATTTCGTTGCAACACGAAACTACAACCGCATCATTATTCCAGTTCAATCAGAGAGTGCAGCAAGCATCTCTACCGGTTTCTAAACTTATTAGTCTCTCATCAGGAGGTACATATGCTGCTCTCTCTGACTCAACTAGGACAAACCCCGGCGTGCAGTCACGGATTGCAACGAACGACATGGCAGAGATGCCATGCCAAAATGGCATAAGGAAGATGAGGGAATTTTACAATTTATTCTCGTTGGAACTTTCCGCGCTGAGCAGATGGGACGTGAATTACAAATTGTAAAATTCCCTTATCTTCCTTAGTATCAGCATCCGTTATGGCTTGCAGATTGTAGAAGCCTCGGAGGTGTTACCAGAGAAGGTTCCCATTGTTTTCAGTCTGGTAGGATGTAGAATAACATTTTTGGATGTTGCTTTATGTGCTATTAGATTGAAAACTTAGTTTTTTGCTAGCAGTTGCCGCTAGGGCATCTCTGCCATTTTGTTCGTTGCAATCCGTGACTGCACGCCGGGGTTTGTCCTAGTTGGGTCAAAGAGAGCAGTATATGTGCCTCCTGATGAGAAACTAACTCTAACAACACAAAACATTCCAGGAATGTACTATCAAAGGTCTATTAATGTTTGAATATCCTGGACATTCAAGGAACATTCGGTGAACATCTAATTAAGTTATTGGTGGAATGTTACCACAAGACATTCTAAGAACATACTACCAATGTGCTATATTTTAAGAGAGGCCATTTACTATTCAATTTGCGTTCATTTTCAAATTTTCCGCGCGTGTATCTATGTATTAGGCAATCCAAACCACGTGACTTCTGGTTGGCATATAAAAAGTTACAGAGGTTATGTTTGTAGTATCTATTTTTCATTGTTTATCGTCGTATTTTTGATATTGATATCAATATTGATGACTTTTGCAGGCAATAACATTATTTCTTTTATTGTTTTAGATATTTATTGAAGCTGAAAATATTTGGGGATTTAGATCCATATACAATTCAGTCAGAATTGGATTTTACAGTAAAGTGCATTCCACCAAATTACTATCTATTATAGATATTTATACATATCTGGTGGAGTCTCACAGTTACTACTCTAAGCAGCAGATGAAAGCATACAAAAGCCTTCAGGCACATAAATATTTTACAGTTGAATTGGTTTTTAAAGTTGGAAGTCAGGAGCAACAACATCATAAGTACCTACAAGAGTATTGAGGAAATCCAGCTCCTCGATACTACTGGGCAAACTAGAAGATTGAAGAGGAAGAAGCCTTTTGAACTAGTTTGAGTGATAGGTGATAGTGAAAAGCAGAGCATAGTGCTTGTGTGCCTGTGTATGTTAGAATAGTGCACGATCTCGTTAGATTAGATAAGAGACGCTATGGGGTAAGCTCTTCATTTTAAGGAACAGTAGTAATTTAGGTTAAATTAAAATTGCTCATTGGTCAGTTATGACCAGATTGTAATTGTAATGTACAATGCAATACAATGAATCATAATCGTAGTGATGATTATGGAAAAAAATATATGACAAGATTTTGTGCAATAAAAATGTTTATATTTATCAAGGATGTATTATTTAAAAATCCACTAGGAAGAATTTCCTGTAGCTGGCTGTATACCATTAATTACAAGTAAAATTTAATAAAAAATTTTGGTCTTGGTAAAAGGTATATTATTTTAAAAAGCCCTATAGGGCTACAAACATCGAACAGAACGTTTTCGCTCTAAAAAGAGCATCATCGGTGTTGCAAGAACATGGTGAGCCAACCAAAAAATACGAAGGTCAAAGCCTTTCAAAAATGGACTAAAAGTCACATCAAAATGCTAACATAGCAAATTCCAAAGGATGGATATAATCCCTAAGGATATGGCCCTAGGATAACATATGACTCCCACACGTTGTAAGTGGGTCAAAGGTAACAAATTAGGTCATTATGTTACAAGAGCTGACAGGCAACGTTGCCTGACGTTGCCTGTCAGCTCTTGTAACATAATGACCTAATTTGTTACCTTTGACCCACTTACAACGTGTGGGAGTCATATGTTATCCTAGGGCCATATCCTTAGGGATTATATCCATCCTTTGGAATTTGCTATGTTAGCATTTTGATGTGACTTTTAGTCCATTTTTGAAAGGCTTTGACCTTCGTATTTTTTGGTTGGCTCACCATGTTCTTGCAACACTGATGATGCTCTTTTTAGAGCGAAAACGTTCTGTTCGATGTTTGTAGCCCTATAGGGCTTTTTAAAATAATATACCTTTTACCAAGACCAAAATTTTTTATTAAATTTTACTTGATGTATTATTTGGTATGGCCACATATACTTCTGGTACCTATATCGTCGGTGATGTGACAATACCTCCTATCTGCTTTTTTATTAATTTTGTAGGAGACGAAAAACCATTTCTAGGGTCATCTCCTGTTTTCACATGTAAATTTTGACATGTTTTGTAGTAAATAGATAGTTGAATTTACTACAAAACATGTCAAAAAATATCATATGAAAATATGAGACTGTAAAAAAAGTTTTTAGTCTCTCTTACAAAACTCATCAAAAAACAAATCGGAGGTATTATGTCACATCAGCGACTATATCCAGGGATTGTATAAAAAATTGTATAAACATTCGTAGACATTCATGGAATGTTCGAACACGACATTCAAGGAATGTTAAAAATGCTGACAGAGGACTTTCCTGGGACATTTAGGGGACATTCTTGTACTTTTGAGGACATTCCAGGAATGATTTCAATATCCTGTGCGTACATTCTATATTAGAGAATAATTTTCGAAACCGGTAGAGGTGCTTGCTGCACTCTCTGATTGAACTGGAATAATGATGAGGCTGTTGTTTCGTGTTGCAACGAAATTGAAAATGTTTATTCATTTTTGATTTAGATGTTTACTCTGATTGGAGTACGGAGGGAACCAATCTCGTTGGAACTTTGCCGCGCTGAGCAGATAGAACGTAAACTATAAATTGTAAAATTCCCTCATCTTCCTTAGTTTCAGCATCCGTTATGGCTTGCAAATTGTAGAAGCCTCGGAGGTGTTACCAGAGAAGGTTCCCATTGTTTTTAGTCTGGTAGGATGTAGAATAACATTTTTGGATGTTGTTTTATGTGCTATTAAATTGAAAACTTAGTTTTTTTTCTTTAACATGTATTTAACTGAAACAAAACTAAATTAATAATAAAAAATTACAGTTAACAAAACTTTTAAAACAGACAGGCACATAACGTATATATTTCATATCGACAAATATAAGAGATATTTGTCGACCAGGTAAGCGGTATGCACAGCGCAACATAAGAGAGATGAGATTGTTTAATGAAGGCTCCGTGATGTTTTGGGGTGGAATTTCCTTGTCAGTAAGTAAGGATTTGGTGTCTACGTAGAGGCTCTTTAAATAGCGAGAGGTACATAACACAGATTTTTTTGAACACTCTTTTCCTTTCGCATTATATATTTCGTTTTGTTAAGCTCTAAGGTAGGATATAGCACCCTACGCTCGGACGTAAAATGTTTTTTGAGTTAAAAAACATTTTTGTGTAGGCCAAAATATGTTTCCTTGACAATCCAACTTCTTAAGAATGTTCAATATTAGGTATTTGCATACTGTATCAAATGCTTTAGTTATGTCAAACATTTTTGATTATTTTTAAAAAGCTTCGTAAATAGCGTTATCCAGATCGATAATGTCGTTTGTAGATCTAGCTGGTACAGTGGAACCCACTTATTGGAATAGCCTTCGTGCCAAGCAAAAGTATTGCTATAACCGGGATATTCTACTAACCGATCATTGGGGGCTAGTAAAAACGTTTCGGGACATCAACTTTCTATTCCTTAAACCGGGATATTCCTTTAAAAGGTATTCTAGTAAGCAAGTTCGACTGTATAAAGCCAGCTTGTTCGATGGTTAGTTGATCATTGTGCATTATAAGTTCCACATTAATCTTTTGTTGACTATGTTTTTCAGAAGTTTACATGAAGAACGTGTTAATACGATGTGAGTCTAGGTGTAATATTTATCTTTCTTTGAATATAATTTAACTTTATTCCAGATTTTTGGAAATAATTCTTGCGACCTAAGAATTTATAAATAAAATAACTAAAAAAAATCAATATTAAAAAAGTACACCAAACATTAAATCATTGTTGTCTGTACCGGGTGCCCCAATAAGAATGGCTCTCGGCAATATCTCAGGAACCGTTTATAGTACAGCTTTGAGAAAAAAATTTTTATAACAAAAGTTGCCTCGGGAAAAGCTTGGAAATTATTTTCATAATTGTAGGTTCACCGCTAGAGGGCGTAATTGAATATCAAAAATTAAAAAATCAATTTTTACAAAAGGGCCTAGCCGGGTAAGATGGTGAAAAGTGCCCCCAACTCGATTTAAATTCCATATAGGCCACTTTTTAGCACATCTAGAGGAACTCACTTTCTGAAATTTTTAGCCCCCTAGGTGGTCACGTGACCCCCCTAGAGCCTAATTAGGCTTTTTATGTTTTTATTTTTTATCTCAGCCGCATCAAGAGCTAGCCAAAAACTTTATTTAAAAAAGTTGTAAGTTTCATAAAGATCCATATGAAAAATTTTTTTTTTTATTTTTTGGCGGGAAATTCGAATTTTTAGAACAATTTTAAACTTTTAAATAACTCTGAAAAAAAACTAAGACACTCGTTTTTACGAAAATCATTTATAACGTGTATTTTTGCACAATATTTCATCGTGAATTTTTTCAGATTTTTAAAATTGGTGAAACGTACCTTTAAAAATAAAATACCGCATTTTTTCGGTTTTTTTTTTCGTTTTTTGATACAATTTTATACATATTTTTCAAAAAAGGTAACACCGTTACTAGAATAGGTAAAATACTGAAAAATGATTGGGGTTTGTTCTATAAAATTTTTTTGTAACGCCATCCATTTTCAAGATACAGGGCGTTGAAGAAAACAAAATTTTACACATTTTTTACGATTTTGCTGAAACTACTGGCAACATTGTAATAAAACTTGGCGGGTTTTCAGAGGTAGTTATTGTGCATGTTTTGACATACAATTAAGGATTTGATATTCATCATTGGCGCGCATAGGGGTAATGGTCTGAACTTTTTAAAGAATAAAGATAGTACGCCACTGACATATTTCAAATTAACAATCGTTTTTGAATTCCTCGTTCAATTTGTGACAAAAAATCTATCTTCTTATTTTTTCATACGACGCGCCATTTTTATTCAAAAAATAAAAGATCCTAATCCTTACAAAGCATTCGAACTTCTAGTATAGTTTCTACATCTACATACATAAACTCGTACATCCATTATAAAAATTAATTCGAATACTTTGGAAGCGTTAAGGTATTTTATTTTTTGCAACAAAACGGCGCGTTGTATGAAAAAATGGAAAGATAGATTTTCTATCACAAATGGAACGAGGAATTCAAAAATGATTGTTAATTTGAAATATGTCAGTGGCGTACCATCTTTTTTTCTTTAAAAAGTTCAGACCATTACCCGTATGCGCGCCAATGATGAATATAAAATTCTTAATTGTATGTCAAAAAATGCACAATAACTACCTCTTAAAACCTGCCAAATTGTATTGCAATGTTGCCAGTAGTTTCGGCAAAATCGTAAGAAATGTGTAAAATTTTGTTTTCTTCAACGCCCTGTATCTTGAAAATGGATGGCGTTACAAAAAAATTTTATTAAGCAAATCCCAATTATTTTTCATTTTTATACCTATTCTAGTGACAGTGTTACCTTTTTTGAAAAATATGTATAAGATTGTATCAAAAAACGAAAAAAAAACCGAAAAAATGCGGTTTTTTATTTCTAAAGGTACGTTTCACCAATTTTAAAAATTTGAAAAAATTCAGGGTGAAAGATTGTGCAAAAATACATATTATAATTGATTTTCGTAAAAACGAGTGTCTTAGTTTTTTTTTCAGATTTACTTAAAAGTTTAAAATTGTTCTAAAAATTCGAATTTCCCGCCAAAAAATTAAAAAAAAATTTTCATATAGATCTTTTTGAAACTTACAACTTTTTTAAATAAAGTTTTTGGCTAGCTCTTGACACGGCTGAGATAAAAAATAAAAACTTAAAAAGCCTAATTAGGCTCTAGGGGGGTCACGTGACCACCTAGGGGGCTAAAAATTTCAAAAAGTGAGTTCCTCTATATGTGCTAAAAAGTGACCTATATGGAATTTAAATTGAGTTGGGGGCACTTTTCACCATCTTACCCGGCTAGGCCCTTTGCCTAATGAAAGGGCACTGGAAATCCGATCATCGTATTCTTCATAAAATTTTGCGCATATTTGATTTCCCAAGTTTAAGTCTACCTTTGCAAATAAGAGGTGGGGGTGAGTGGGAACCTTGTTATGAAAAAATGGCTGTAAGTCCGGTTCTGCTAAATCGAATTTTGCAAACTTGGTCTTGTTAAAAACAGCTCTTTTTCGTCAATGTAAGAGTTATAATTTCGAAACAGCATATTAAGTAATATGCTAGCTAGGAGGCGTTATTTAATTAATTGCAGAAATCTAGTTTTCTTTGGAAAATATTAAATACAAGTATGCATTTTTAATCCTGTATTACAAAATTAGATTAAATTAGCAACATAATAGCGAAAACCGCATGTTGATGCCTTTTTTCTATCTCGATGTATTTTAACAAACGTGTAAATTTTAAACATAACTGTTACTGTCACCTGTAAACGAAGTTGAGGTTTTGCCTCTTCTTCTGGAAGATGTATATACCACTAGCAGTACGTAGGTCGATGTTGTTTCAGCACGATGGTTGTCCCGAACATTTTTCCAGAGTAGTAAGAGATTTTTTAGATGACTCATTCGCTGAAAGGTAGTGTGCTGTGGAAAAAACAAAGAAACATTTTCTATAATTAATTAAAACATTAACTATAGACAAACAACACTATAAAATATAACAAAGATATAATAACAACTACTCAGTGATGACTTAAATATTCAAATTATTGCCCACCATTTTTGATTCAAGCATTTTTACTCTTTCAAGAGTAAATCGAACAGCAGTCTTAATTTCTGCTCTCGAAATGCTTTGAATGGGGTTTCGTGAGAAATTCCTCAAACCACCAAAAATAAAGAAGAAATCGTGGATGACAAACGAGATTTTAGATATGATGGAAGAGAGGCGAAAGTCCAAAGATCAGGACATGTCATTATACAAAAGAATAGATAAAGATATCAAAAAAGCAATTAGAATAGCTAAGGATACACGACTAAGAGAACAGTGTGCGGAAATCCAGCAATTGCAACATAAACACGATTCATTCAATATGCACAAAAAAGTTAAAGAAGCTGCAGGCTTATACAAACCTAGAAGAGTTGGGTGTTTGGCAGATAACCAAGGCAAACCACTGTTAAGTGTGGAAGAAAAACTAGACACGTGGAAGAAATATGTGGAAGTAACTTTTGCAGATGAAAGGCAGAATACCATTGAAGACATTGAATGCCAAACAGGACCCCCGATTACCATTGAAGAAGTCACGTCAGCTATTAAAACAACTAAAGATGGTAAAGCTGTAGGGCCTGACCAGTTTTATGTAGAATTCCTAAAACTTATGGATGAACAAGGAATAAAATGGATAACAACCGTATTCAACAAAATATACGTAACTGGAAAAATACCCCAAAGCTGGTTAAAGTCGACCTTCGTAACTTTACCCAAAAAAGTAAATGCCAAAACATGTGAAGACTACAGAACAATTAGCCTAATGAGCCACTTACTCAAAACGTTTCTGAAGGTGATACATGGCAGAATATATAAAAAATGCGAACAACAGATATCATGGACGCAGTTTGGATTCCGCGATGCCTTAGGCACCCGAGAGGCTCTATTCGCTGTCCAAGTGCTTATGCAAAGATGCAGGGATGTTGACTGTGAAGTGTATATTTGTTTTATCGACTACAAAAAGGCGTTTGATAGAGTAAAACATGATAAACTCATAAACATCTTGAAAGAAGCGGGAGTAGATGATAGAGACTTGAGAATCATATATAATTTGTATTACAACCAAACTGCCAATATTAAAGTGGAAGACCAATTAACAGAGGCAGTCTCCATAGATAGAGGAGTGAGGCAAGGATGCATCCTGTCCCCGGTGCTGTTTAATATATACTCTGAATGTATCTTCGAGCAAGCGCTGGGAGAACTACAGGAAGGCGTATTAGTCAACGGAGTGCGTCTGAACAACATTAGATATGCCGACGACGCTGTAGTTTTTGCAGACAGTCTAGATGGTTTGCAAAGAATAATGTCGCGCATATCAGATATAAGTAGAGAATACGGACTTGATCTCAATACGAAAAAAACAAAGTATATGGTAGTCAGTAAGCGCGAAATATTAAATACACAGCTTTTGGTTAACCAACAACTAATTGACAGGGTCGACAGCTACGCATACCTTGGTACCAACATAAACAGCCAGTGGGACCACTCAAGTGAAATAAAACAACGCATAGGAAAAGCGAGATCAGCGTTCATAATGATGAAGTCTCTTTTCAGAAGCCACGATTTACCTCTTGCTACCAAAATCTCTATCATCAGATGCTATGTATTTTCTACGTTATTATACGGAGTAGAGGCCTGGACACTTTCCGAGGCTTCTTTGAGAAAACTCGAGGCATTTGAGATGTGGTGTTACAGGCGCATTTTGAGAATTTCGTGGGTGGATCGTGTGACTAATATTGAGGTTCTACGTAGAATAGGCAAGGAATGCGAGATTATTAACATAATCAAAGAGCGCAAACTAGAATATCTTGGCCATGTTATGAGGAATGAACAGAGATATGGCTTGTTGCAACTCATTCTTCAAGGCAAGGTATTTGGAAAGAGAGGACCAGGGAGAAGAAGAATATCTTGGCTTCAAAACCTGAGAAAGTGGTTTAATACATCGACAACCGGACTATTCAGAATAGCAGCAAGCAAAGTTAGGATAGCCATGCTGATCGCCAACATCCGGAACGGATAGGCACCTTAAGAAGAAGAAGAAGGGGTTTCGTATTCTCTGGATCATTTTTTCTCGAGTAGGCCTAGCTGCAAAAACAAGGTCTTTAATCCGTCCCCATACCTAAATCAAAGTGAAATACCAAACCGTCCCCACACCAAACAGTTAAATCTGGTGATAGTCAGATAATTGGAGCCTTTCTTTTCAATAATGCTATTATTGGTGAACGCTATCTAATTTTTTAAGGAATGAATTGCCTCTTCTTCTGGAAGATGTACCACTAGCAGTACGTAGGTCGATGTTGTTTCAGCACGATGGTTGTCCCGAACATTTTTCCAGAGTAGTAAGAGATTTTTTAGATGACTCATTCGCTGATAGATGGATGGGACGTGGAAGCCTATTTTTTGGCTAGCCAGATCACCAGATTTAACTGTTTTAGACTTTTATTTATGGGGGCGGATTATAGACCTTGTTTTTGCCTCTAAGCCCACTACTCGAAAAAACATGATCCAGAGAGTAGGAAACGCCGTGCAAAGCATTGCGTGAGCAGAAATTTAGACTGCTGTTCAATATACTCTTAAAGAGGAAATACTTGCATCGAAAATTATGGGCCATAATTTGAACATTTAAGTCGTCACTAAGTAGTTGTTTTTATTTCTTTGTTATATTTTATATAGGTCTGGATCCCGCGTATGAAAAAAAAGTTGATTAATAGCAAGCTCAAAATTTGTTAATAGCTTAAGGGTGTCTAGTCGAATAAACTTTGATATGTGTGAACACTGGATCAGGGGCAGTTTTAATTGTGGAACAGGTTAAAAATTTGGAACGGTCACAGCACGAAAACGGCACATTTATTTTGTCCGACAGAACAGACTTAAACTCTCCGAACAGAGATTAAACTCTCATGCAAAAATCAGACTGCTATTTATCACCAAATGGGCGTTTTAATGAGTGGAACATGTAGAATATGTCAAATGACAGGAATTATGACAGGTAATAAATAGCAGTCTGATTTTTTCATGAGAGTTTAATCTCTGTTCGGAGAGTTTAAGTCTGTTCTGTCGGACAAAATAAATGTGCCGTTTTCGTGCTGTGACCGTTCCAAATTTTTAACCTGTTCCACAATTAAAACTGCCCCTGTTTCAGTGTTCCCATATATCAAAGTTTATTCGACTAGACACCTTTAAGCTATTAACAAATTTTCAGCTTGCTATTAATCAACTTTTTTTTCATACGCGGGATCCAGACCTAATAGTGTTACTTGTCCTATTGTTGTTTAAATTAGTACACGTTGACATCTAAAAAATGTTTATTTGTTTTTTCCACAACACACGGCCTTTCCTCAACTTCGTTTACCGGTGACAATAACAGTTATGTTTAAAATTTACACGTTTGTTAAGATATCTCGAGATAGAAAAAAGGTATCGACATCCGGTTTTCGGTATTCTGTTGCTAATTTGATCTAATTTTGTAGTACAGGATTAAAAATGCATACTTGTATTTAATATTTTCCAAAGAAAACTTGATTTTTGAAAATAATTAAATAACGCCTCCTAGCTGGCACATTCTTAATAGGCTGTTTCGAAATTATAACTCTTACATTGACGAAAAAGAGCTGTTTTCAACAAGACCAAGTATGTAAAATTCTATTTAGCAGAACCGGACTTACAGCCATTTTTTCATAAGAAGGTTCCCACTCACCCCCACCTCTTGTTTGCAAAGGTAGACTTAAACTTGTGAAATCAAATATGCGCAGAATTTTATGAAGAATACGATGATCGGATTTCCAGAGCCCTTCCGTTAGGCAAAATTTGTAAAATTTTAATTTTTTAATTTTTGATATTCAATTACGCCCTCTAGCGGTGAACCTACAATGATGAAAATAATTTCCAGGCCTTTCCCGAGGCAACTTTTGTTATAAATATTTTTTTCTCGAAGTTGTACTATAAACGGTTCCTGAGATATGGCCGAGAGCCATTCTTATTGGGACACCCGGTACAATGTGTTGTCTGTGAAATGTACTAGATTTTTTAGGTTAGTTTAGGTTTTTTAGGTTTAAAATACGATATTACTTTAGAAGATCTACTTTATTATTTAGAATATTTAGAATATTTAGGTTGTCATTTTTTTTTGGAGTCTCGTTATTTTTATATAAATCTCCACAATAGTTTTGCCACGTTTCCAATATTTTGTCAGTATCAGTCTTATACGACCTTCCTTAGCCATCACAGACTACGTTTGAGTTTAATCTTCTCAAAAAAAAGATGCTTGAAAAGAAAATGGCAATTGAAATGGAATCTTATGAGGATGACTTTGTTGTTCTATATATTTTTTTCATCTGTCATAGTTTACATTTATATTTTCTTAAACTTTAGAATTTGGCACAAGATATTTGTAAAATATTGGTAAACAATGCTTGCCTGAATATATTTAACTCAGTTTGAACCAACAGATTAGTTTACAGGAAAAAAGGGATTAACGAGTTATAAAGATTTATTGTTGTATTTTCCATTTTTTTTTCTGAATCAACTAGCATAATATTTACATTAAAAAATCTGATACAAAATATAAGGCATATACGATATTTTCTCAGAAATTAAAAGCAAAATAATATATAATCCATAACATTAATTATATTTGATAAAGAAGTGTTAAATGCTGTGTGTGTTTTTAACACTTCTTTATCAAATATAATTAATGTTATGGATTATATATTATTTTGCTGTTAATTTCTGCGAAAATATCGTATACGCCTTATATTTTGTATAAGATTTTTAATGTAAATATTATGCTAGTTGATTCAGAAAAAATTGGAAAATACAACAAGAATAAGACAAACAGTCCAGTCGGGTTAGACGAATAACAGGCCTAACCTTGCATTACGAGCTGCCCCAAATTGTATTTTTCTAATCTTTAGAGGGAGTCAATAGTAGTGCAAATTTAAAATCTCGACTGAATTCCGCCGTTGCGTTAGCCGCTATCTTGATTTTAAACGAGAACCGTTTTTGCTCAATATCTCCGCCTTTTTCAACTTTTCAACAAAAAGTATACAAACTAAAATTGTTGAAAATGTTATTTTCTAATATATATTTTATTACAATTTTTTCGTGCTGCCGATATTTTCCGAGTTATTGGGAGAAAATAGTGACAGTTAGAGCATAATTATAAAATTATTGAATCATCTCGTTTATTATTAGCTTTAGAACAAATATCTATGTATCTATACAAAAATAAAGAGAATTAAATTTAGAACAATTTTGGTCTCTTCCATTTTTTTAATAAAATCAATATTTAAGGTGGTATATATGCGGTAAATGTGCGAGCGTCAGACCTGATTGATTTTATAGCAATTGTTTTTGTTAAATATTTCAAATTGTTGCAATTACGATTTACTGCACCCCCTGACATGACCCCCTCTTGAAACACCGAAAAAAAAATCAGATCGGTTTAACTTTTCCACACACATACATACCTACATACATGTTCCCCTTTTTAAATAGAAATTGAGTCATATTTCTGAGCTCGTTAATTTTTAATGGTATAACCGATTTTCAAAATTAGACATGCGTTGAAAAGGCAATCGGAATCAGTGCTATCAGAAGCCGCAGAGGTCGGCCTTAAATTTTCGAAATTTTTGGGTGTTTTGGGGATGAGAACGAAAAACAAACACTGAATGGGAAGGGCAGTAAAATCCACACCTTTAGACCAAAATGGATGGTTGACATATGTATGGGCGAGTCTTTTCCTAAACTTTAAGATGGAATTTGACCCAATTTTCAATTCAGTCAGATTTAGAGAATCGAAAATTTCGTGATAGTGTCGCATGTAGGGTGGTTGTGCGCCACTGGCGAGAACTGCCGTTCTCTGGGAGAAGGAATATGCTGAATCGGACGAAAGCAGCCCTACCTATGTAATGCACATATACATTGTACAGGTAGAATAGTCTAGTAATTCTTCTATCTAGCTAACGACTGAGAAGCACTAGTCTTTCTATGTTTCGTGTGTCTAGATGTAGAAAAATATTTATAAGATAAGATATTATAAGGTCGACCTTCACCTATCTGTTTAATGGATAAAAATTAGTGGATATTAAATTACATTGTAATTTAGCATGTAGCTTGGTGAACTGCGGCCATGAACAGGAGAAAATGGAGGAAAACCGTGGAGAAATTCCAATGTCATGGGCCTTTAAGGCCTTAGGCTATTAATTATGTATTTTAGAAAAGAACTACAACGTTAACGGGGTTTTATTGTTTAGTATAGACAATGGACCTCTAAATATGAAAAACCCGTGGAATGCTACCATTTAAAGGGGTGCGTTTCTAAAAAAAGGGTGAATTAGTCCCTAGGCACAGAGCGAATTCGATGCACTTTCCGTACAAACACATCTACAGGAAAATTGTTCCAGGTTAAATTTTGCTATCGAAACATCACATTTTAAAGTCAAAAATAATTATTTTTACAAAAATATATTCAAAAGAAAAGCAAGAAAAAAACACAAAAAATAGTAATTTTGCTTTTTGGTGCATAACTTTTTTCCACGGGGATATAGGAATAAGCATTGCTTCACAAAAAAAAAACTTCCATCGTTATTCTTTAAAATTACATTTAGTAGATGTCTCTATGATTTACAGTTTCTAATATATGATTTTTAAAAGTTCGCCACTCACAGCGATTTTAGCCCATTTTCCTTGTTACTTCTCAAACATTGTTCTGTAACTTTTTTCTACGTAGCTTTAGGTATATGCAATGTTACATTTAATAGGAAGAAAAGTCAATTGTCTTTAAAACAGTGTATTGCTAAAGGCTGTATGACTATTTTTAAGCAAGGTATGGTTGTTCAAAATTTTATACTTTTAATGATTTTTGATATATTTTACGATTATTTTTAAATTTCTCATTATAACTTTCTTATTGTATATGTAGGTATATACTTGTCTAATAAAAAGAAAGCTTATTTTCTTTATTTAAAATGGTGTATTGTAAGAAATTCTGGGACTATTTTTTAAACAAGATATGCTTTTTTAAAATGTGACATATACACAATACACATGCAATAGGTCCCACTAAGTTGGAACCATACGGAAAACTTTTTTATTACTAACTTTATAAAAAAAAATTCTTTATAAAATGCTCTGCATAGTCTATTACCTAAGATGCAATCATCAGATATAAAATTTTATCAATAGTGTACGAGTATGTTAAAAAATATGAATTTCGATCGGGAGTAAAGTACCTTTATATTTCACAATATCGAAAAGTGTTATTAAGAAAAGATATTTGAAATTAAAAATTACATATGTTATAATATGCAATTATAATTTTCTTATTGAAAAAGATAAAAAAAAATTTTAATTTTTCTCAAATTACAGATACCCTTGGATATCTTACGAATATCTTGTTTAAAAATAGTCCTAGAATTTTTTGCAATACACGATTTTAAAGTAAAGAAAATAAGCTTTTTTTATTCCACAAAGTATATACCTAAATGTACAAGAAGCATAGTCATAATGAGAAAATTAAAAAATAATCATTAAAAATATCAAAAATTATTAAAACTATGAAGGCTTGAAAAAGCATAACTTGCTTAAAGAGAGCCGTATGACCTTATACAGCAGACCATTTTAAAGATAATTTACTTGTCTTTCTATTAAATGTACCATAGCATATACCTAGAAATGCGTGGAAAAAAGTTACAGAAGAATGTTTGCGAAATAATGGGGAAAATTGCCCAAAAATGCTGTGAGCGGCGAAATTTGAAAAATCCTATTTCGTAAACTATAAAGGTTAGAGAATTTGCCAAACTTTATTTGAAAGACGAAGGATGGAAGTTATTTTTCGCTGAAACAATGCCTATACCTACATATATCCCTGTGGAAAAAAGTTATGGGGCAAAAAACAAAATTGCTTTCTTTCGTCTTTTTTTCTTGCTATTCTTTTGTATACATTTTTGTAGAAAAATATATTTTTGACCTTAAAATATGATATCTCGATTGTAAATTTAACCTGGAACAATTTTCCCGTGGACATGTTTGTACTAAAAGTGTATAGAACTCACCCCAATTCACCCTGTGCCTAGGGACTAATTCGCCCCTTTCTCAAAAACGCACCCATTTAAATGGTACACTCCGCGGTTTTTTCTAACTTAGAGGTCCATTGACGATATGAGACAAAAAAATCCCGTTAACGTTGTAGTTCCTTTTAGCTCTCTTATTTTGAACATAATCAATAGCCTACCTGTTGAGCTATATTATATATAATTTAGCATGTTAACAATTACAAAAAACAAAGGATGCCCGATCAAATCTTGCTCTAACTATAACTAATAATTAATAATTAAAAAAGTACATTTTTTTATAAATTAAAAAAATTTTCAAACCGGGCAGATAATATTTCAGATTTTTAAGATCATTCTAAACAAAAAAGGTCTTTTGTAATTTTTCTCTAAAGTTGATCGTTTTCTAATTATAAACAAATTAAAACTGAAAAAGAACGAAAGATGACGATTTTTGAGGTTTAAAAACACAAGTATAAAATATCATTTTTGAATAAGAAGTATGTACCTAAATTCAAGCTCAAACCTTATTCTATCAATTCTTGATAAGTCTTTTGAACTTATTTCTTTCTAAAACATCGTTTTTTAGTTGTTAATGCCCGTCTCAACATAAGAAACCATCCTCATTAACAATTAAAAAAATATGTGTTTTAGAATAAAACGTGGCTAAAATTCTTATCGAGACCTGATAGAAAAGGTTTGAACTTGAATTTATGTACTTAATGATACAAAAATCATATTTTTTACTTGTGTTTTTGAGCCTTGAAAATTGTCATCTTTCGTTGTTTTTTTAGTTTTAAATTGTTTATTAACTCAATAACTATCAACTTTAGAGAAAAGTTACAAAAGACCTTTTTTGTTTAGAATGACCTAAAAAATCTGAAATAATATCTGACCGGATCGAAAAATTTCTTTTTAAATTTATAAAAAAAAGTAATTCTTTAAATTATTAATTAATTATAGTTAGAACAAAATTAGATCGGGCATCCCCTGTTTTTTGTAATTGTTAACATGCTAAATTACATATCCAATAATTTTTATCCATTAATCAGCTAGGTAAAGGTCGACCTTATATCGGATTCTCTACTATATGTGAAGTTTTGTACTATCAACTAAGGAGAAAATTAAAAAAATGTGGGGTGGGGGGTTACTTTAAAATATTGAATGGGAGTCCCCATTTTTTATAGCTGATTTGGTTTCCTTACGTAAAAATAAGTAACTTTTATTCAAAACATTTTTTCGAATTATGGATAGATGGCGTTATAATCTAAAAAAAAAACGATTGTTGGAAATGGAAAATTAAATTAAAAATGGAAAGTCCCCAATAAAATGGAAAACTTAACTTAACTTTTTTTGGTTTTAGGACCTACTCTTCACAACCCAATAGGTCCCCATAACGCTCGAGTGACTGCACATTTAGATACTTTCCTCCTCTACCATACCCTGGCATGTAATTTATTTGCTTACCTTGACTTTCCGCCTTTGGGTTAGAAATATTCAAAGAGGAAACATACCCGTCATCACTGGAAAGTGAAACAGCACTTTGAATAATAACAATGAAAATATATTTTACTTCGGTTTGATTAACATCTGATTATGTTGCACTCAAGATTGAATTTACCTAGTTAGAGCTGATAGTCCTGGTAATAGGGGACTTAATAAATAAGAAGATTTAAAAGAAAGTTATTTTTACTCTTAAAAACATACAGGGTGTTACATGTCTGGATCCCGCGTATGAAAAAAAAAGTTGATTAATAGCAAGCTGAAAATTTGTTAATAGCTTAAGGGTGTCTAGTCGGACAAACTTTGATATAGGGGAACACTGGAACAGGGGAAGTTTTAATTTTGGAACAGGTTAAAAATTTGGAATGGTCAGATCACGAAAACGGCACATGTATTTTGTCCGACAGAACAGACTTAAACTCTCCGAAGAGAGATTATACTCTCATGCAAAAATCAGATTGCTATTTATCACCAAATGGGCGTTTTAATGAGTGGAACATGTAGAATATGTCAAATGACAGGAATTGTGACAGGTGATAAATAGCAGTCTGATTTTTGCATGAGAGTTAATCTCTGTTCGGAGAGTTTAATTCGATTCTGTCGGACAAAATAAATATGCCGTTTTCGTGGTCTGACCGTTCCAAATTTTTAACCTGTTCCACAATTAAAACTTTCCCTGTTCCAGTGTTCCCATATATCAAAGTTTGTCCGACTAGACACCCTTAAGCTATTAACAAATTTTCAGCTTGCTATTAATCAACTTTTTTTTCATACGCGCGATCCAGACCTATTAGGAAATAAGTATGAAAAACTTTAAGGGGTAAATCTACATGAAAAATAATGACAGTTTGCGGACATAAACCTATTCTGTTATAAATATTCTATTCTATATTATAAATTAATTTCTAACCAATGACAAGCTGCAACGACACGACAAACCCCCCAATCAGGCGTCTGAAACTGGTGTTTTAGCTTATCTTCAAAGCGAATGAACTATAGTATATTCCAACGTATTTCCGTACAGATTTTTTGAATACTTGTTTTAAGCAATTCTTTAATTTTAAATAATAAATTTATCCGAATTTTAGAAGAACCAGTTAATTGAAATTATTATCCAGCAATAGATTTTTTTGTATATACATAATACAGGGTGTAACAAAAATACAGGTTATAAATTAAATCACATATTTTAGGACCAAAAATAGTTCGATTGGACCTAACTTACCTTAGTAAAAATGTGCACATAAAAAAAGTTACAGCCGTTTGAAGTTACAAAATAAAAATCGATTTTTTTCAATAAATCGAAAACTATTAGAGATTTTTATTGAAAATGGACATGTGTGGCATGATTATGGCAAGAAAATCTTAGAAAAAAATTATAGTGAAATTTGTGTACCCCATAAAAAATGTATGGGGGTTTTGTTCTTTTAACCCCCCCACCCCAAACTTTTGTGTACGTTCCAATCTAATTATTATTGTAGTACCATTAGTTAAACATAATGTTTCAAAAACTTTTTTGCCTCTTAGTACTTTTTTGAAAAGTCAGTTTTTATCGAGTTATTTTGAATATTTGTTAAATCCACCACATATTTTTGCATATGGTTAAGTACTATTTTGGAGACTTTGTAATAATATGAAAATTTATTTATGATTTACATTTTTAGGTATGTTTTGAACCATATTAAAAAAGAAGCCACATCTCGATAAAAGGTGCCTTATCGAAAAAATATGAAGAGGCAAAAAGTTTTAAAAACACTGTGTCTAACTACTGCAGTAATAGTTTAATTGCAACGTACATAAACATTTGGGGGGTTTAAAGGAACAAAACCCCCATAAAAATTGTATGTAAACATATTAAAAAAGAAGCCTCAACTCGATAAAAACTGCTTTATCTAAAAAATACAAAGAGGTAAAAAAATTTTAAAAACATTGAATTTAACTAATGGTACCACAATAATAATTTAATTGGAACGTACACAACATTTTGGGGAGGTTTAAGGGAAAAAAACCGCTAAAAATTTTTATGGGGTGCACAAATTTCACTATAAATTTTCAATAAAAAACCTCTAATAGTTTGCGATATATTCGAAAAAATCGATTTTCATTTTGTAACTTCAAAGGGCTGTAACTTTATTTATGTGCATACTTGTACTAAGGTAAGTTAGGTTCATTCGAACTATTTTTGGTCCCAGAATATATGATTTAATTTATGACCTGTATTTTTGTTACACCCTGTATATAGTAGAGGATCCGATATAAGATCGATCGGGACTGAGCTGTTTAATGGATAAAAATTATTGGATATATAATTTGGTATGTTAAAAATTACAAAAAACACGGTGCACGTTCTAATTTTGTTCTGACTATAATTAATTAATAATAAATTAAAAAATGACTTTTTTGTGTAAATTAAAAAAAATTTGACCAGAGCAGATATTTTTTCAGATTATTTGGATCATTCTAAAAAAAAAGGTCCTTTCCAGTTATAAACAATTTAAAATTGAAAAAAGAACGAAAATTGACGATTTTCAGGCTCAAAAACACAAGTAAAACATATTATTTTTGTAATCGTCAATTACCTAAATTCAAGTTCAAACCATCTTCTAGCTGGTCCCATCCCAGGTAAATAAGTCCAAAGTATCAAGAACTGATAGAATAAGGTTTGAACTTCGTTAGGCTCTTCGTAATTTCAAAAAAAAAAATTTTACTTATGATTTTGAGGCTTGAAAATCGTCATCCTTCGTTCTTTTTTTTGTTTTAAATTGTTTTATAACTCCAAAACGATAAACTTAAGAGAAAAATTAGAAACATTTTAGAATGATCCCAAAAATTATAAATAATATCTGCCCGGGTCGATTTTTTTTAATTTATAAAAAAAGTCATTTTTTAACGACTAATTAATTACAGTCAGAACAAAATTAGTTCGGCACCCCTTGTTTTTTGTAATTGTTAACATACTAAATTACATATCCGAAAATGTTTATCCATTAAACAGCTCTGTCCCGATCGAACTTATATCGGATCCTCTACTATATATGTATTGTTTTGATTCTACTTATTTACTTTATGTAAGCATTTAAAAAAAAATATACTTACATTTATTTTTAATTATTAATATAACAAAACTTTTATTGGGCTAGCTCAATTTAATAAATTATCTCACGGTTTTACGTCATCCAATCACAGAAATGCAAAACCAATACTCAGAGAAAACTCATGGAAAAATAAAAATCAAAAGTAAAATATAACCGTATATTAAAAAAAATTGTTTATACCAAAGAATTAAACACAAATTTGAATAATAGAATAAAATTGTAAAACAAACAATCTGAAACGATTATGTAAATAATTGTAAAAGAGTATGAAAGATACCTCCAATTAATCTAAATGGAAAATTACCCAGTATAGGTACAATCATGAATTATAGCTGGTAAACAAAAATTAATTTAAAAAAATCACGAAATTGTTTATGTAAAAGTTTATGTCAAATTACACTGGAGTCTTTATGTAGACGTTGATGAACCAAAGAAAACCGAAATCCTCGTAACAGAGAATGTTGATACAGAAAAATATAGATCTTACTACCTGGGCACAACTGCTATCATTTATCACTGAATTTAATTTTAACTTTTAAAACATTTACTTAGTACTTTTTGTTTACTGGGCCTATAAGGCTTTAATGAACGAAGACCGACACTTTTTTTCTTTTAACGACACAAACTGCTTCTTTCAGCTATCGGGAATACACTGCCTTTTCTCTCTTTTCCAAAAAAACTGTCTTCGCTCAACTTCCCATTCCATCAATGACATCCCTTCAGTTCTATTTGTCCAAACAAATATTCCTACTACGTAATATATCAACGCTTCCAAATTTTTCAGTCGTCAGTACTTTTACCACTTCCTCGGAAATCGAAATCCCGACTTTTTCCAAATATTTCTCATAACTCCGAAAACAAAAACGTCTTTCATACAGAAGTAAAAACTCCAAGTTGTATACTAGTATAAAATTGTTTATTAAAAAACTTAATAAAATGTCGTGCAAAACGTTTTCGTTCTAATTCAGAACATCTTCAGTGCATTCTGCTAAGTAATTGTAACTAGCACATTATTTAAAGTGGTAACTTCATAATATATGGTTTACATGGTGACTACTAGTCGATTTTACAAGATTAAATTAAGTACGTGCTTAAAGGGCAACATGCTTCCCTGCTCGAAAAAACTAGTTACTTGCCAGTTCAATGGGCACAGACCAACTGAATTGGTCTGTGCCCATTGAATCAAACATTAACTGGTTCTTCTAATATTCTGATAAATTTATTATGTATTAAAAATTAAAGAATTGCGTAAAACAAGTATTCAAAAAATCTGTAAGTAAATAGGTTGTAATATTTTTGAGTCATGTATCACCAAATTCTTTTTATTATTTTTTGTACCACCTAACTGGAATACCTATCTATCTAGCTGATCTAATTAACTATAATGATGGTGCTGATTTTGGCTGGTTTTGCGTCTTGTGTACCACCTCAAATAAGGATATTTACCACCAGTGGTACATGTACCACAGATTGAGAACCGGTACTATAGTTCATTGTGGGTGGGTGGGTGGGTGGGTTTGTCTTGTTTTCGCAGCTTGTCGTTGATCACAAGCGACAATTTACAGCGCTGTAAGAGCAGTAAAATGAAGCGCGAAAATGCGTCCCACGGTGACTGTAGTGGATGGCCAGACTGAGCTGTAAAATATCGCGCAGCAACATATCAACATAGGATAGGACCCATTTTTCGCGCTTCATTTTACTGCTCTTACAGCGCTGTAAAATTGTCGCTTGTCTGGCCGTAGCCTTAGACTAATACTTCTCGTTGCTCACCTTTCCACGACCAAACATGTTTTCGCTATTTTAAACTTGACAATTACACTTTATGTCACCAAAAATAATAATGTTTCTGTTTTTGTAATGCTCTCGTACTAATAAACATACATTGTATGCACACCACTTTGGATGTGGGAACGGCGCCAACGAAAATTAAAAATATATATGTCATGACTTAGGATTACAAGACAATCGTGTATTTCTAGATGTTTCTCATATATTTATATCTAAATCCGATATTGTTTAGGATTTTTGCATTTGAACAAAATAAACATATTAAAATGTTTTATTAACGAAAATAACAACATTTTCTTTTTTTGATCCTTTAACTTTTATTAACACACTAACTCTTTACCAAGGCAAACATTATGGGAAATTTAGAAAAAAGAGTTATTAATAACAAAATGATAAGGGTAATTAAAGAAATATTTAAGTTATTTGAATTATGTCATTATGCCAAAAAATAATATCAAAATCATTCACTACAAACGAGGAGACAAAGAGGAGAATTAAGTCCAACGATATTTATAATATAAATAGATGAGACAATTAAAGATGTAACCTTAAACTGGAAAAATACATGTGGGTTATAGACATTTAAGAATAATAGATATTGCAAAAGGAGCATTTGCCGACGATGTCGTGATATTGGCCAAAAATAAAGAACAACTACAAAGAAATGTAGAAATATGGATGAAGTACTAAGAAGTACTGGATTTGGAATGAGAATAAAATAAAACAAAGCAACAGCTGACAAGAAACATACAGTCGGAAAAATGAAAGATTACCCATGAACGATCACATCAATCACTTATTTTGTATTTGCTGTCTTTTTCTATAAATAAAAAACGTTTGTTATAGAAAAAGACAGCAAATACAAAATAAGTGATTGATGTGATCGTTAATGGGTAATCTTTCATTTTTCAGACTGTATATTAATAAGTACAAAAAAAGATGAAATTCTTTACAATGCAATGAAAAATAAATTTATAAATAAGAATAAAATAACAAAAAAAAAAAACAAAAATAATGTGTTAATAAACTTGCGTGTATAGAAATCGGCCCCCTTAAAAATTTGATAATTTTTGATGTCTCGAATTTCCTAAACCTGTTGTCCGATTTAAGTGATTTTTTTAAAATGTTATAGCCTTATTCTTTAACAATATCGCTGTAATGATATTGTTGCTAAACAGGTAAATTTTCATTGTTTACCCGGTGTACGAATCAAACTGTGTTTTTTCTCAAAGTTCGCATCACCCTGCGAAATATTCTAGCATTTATATAATACGGAAATTAAAACCCAACTATGGTATCAGGTTTTCTTGACATTCTGTTTTATTATTCATTCGCTTATGCTGGATAATAAAAAAGTTAGGTACTTTAACAACTAGCCATGTTCTTCATCAGTACAGGGTGTTGTTAAATAAGTATGGCAAATTTTAAGGGGTAATTATGCATAAAAAAATAATGTCAGTTTGCTTTATAATTGTATGTCCGTAAATGCTTCGTTTCCAAGATACGGAATGTTGCGTCTTTCTTACAAACTGACGATTTATCTATTTTTTATAAATATAAATTAATATGACCGATCATATTACCCGTATGCACGCCAACGGTGAATATATAATTTTTAATTGTATGCCAAAAAATGTGCAATGACTACGTCTTAAAACCCATCAAATTTCATTTGCATACCTCAACCGGTTTTAAAGCAATAAATAAATCATCAGTTTGTAAGAAACATTTCAACACCCCCTATCTTGGAAACGAAGCAATTGCGGACATACGATTATAAAGCAAACTGTCATTATTTTTCATGCATAATTACCCCTTAAAGTTTGCCATATTTATTTAAAAAACACTCTGTATTGATGAAAAACATTGCTAGTTGTTTAAGTACCTAAATTTTTTATGGTCCAACACAAGCGAATGAATCAAAAAACATAATGTTCAGAAAAC
The DNA here is from genome assembly GCF_917563875.1 of Diabrotica virgifera virgifera. Taxonomy (NCBI): domain Eukaryota; kingdom Metazoa; phylum Arthropoda; class Insecta; order Coleoptera; family Chrysomelidae; genus Diabrotica; species Diabrotica virgifera. The sequence goes on along the minus strand of NC_065450.1, from coordinate 173,788,464 downwards.
ATAATGCTATAGTTGGGTTTTAATTTCAGTTAGAATATTCCACAGGGTGATGCTGACTTTGAGAAAAAAACACATTTTAATTCGTAGACCCGGTATACAATGAAAATTTACCTGTTTATCAACAATATTATTACAGCGATATTGTTAAAGAGTAAGGCTATAACATATTAAAAAAATCACTTAAATCGGACTACAGGTTTAGGAAATTCTAGACATCAAAAATGAATAAATTTTTAAGTGGGCACTTTATTTCTATGCACGCAAGATAGCCTATAGTATCGGCCTGTGTTAACCTTTGGTTGGGAGCTGTGGATACCAACAGTACAACAAAAGAGGAAAATAATATAGACAGTAGAAATAAAATATCTGATAAAAGTTCGAGGAGTTACCAAAAGAGATAGACTACAGACTCAAATAAGAGAATATTTGCAAGTAGAGTCAATATTAGAATACTTATATAGAAAGAAGGCAACCCAGTTGGTGGGATCATCTTCGGAGAATGGAGAATATAAAACCACTGAAAGAAATTTGGCAAGCAAAAACGCAAAGAAGAAAGATAGACCATGATAAACATATTCATCTAGGGACCACCATCGAAAAAAGGTGAACAACATGGACAGAAGCAAGGACGCTGGCCAGAAATCAGAAGGAATGGGTCAAATTTGTACATAATGTAATATGTATACTTACAGTAAAATATTAGAAATATGCTGTAACGTTATGAACGTCACATCTTTGCTATTTTATTTTTAAATAATTATTTTATTCTATTTTCTTTAATATTTCATTATTAATTATCTTCTGTTTGTTTTAACTATTTTCTCTTTTGCCGCCCTTTTGGCGCCCTCTTTTGTTATTCTCTATTTAATATATCTCTTTTCATCTAACATTTAAATTATCAACTGAACATACTGAACGTACTTCATATATTCTTACTCTCTAAGTATCTGTCTTTTAATACGGAACATGGTTGTCCATCTCCTCATACTTTGAGCTGCCATGTCAATGAAAGTGACAATTAGCAATGGAGGAAAAAAATTAATAAAATTATAAAAGCCAATTACAGGCTGATACCAGCTATTTATTTCATCAAATCATCTCTTGGGATAAAAATATTACCATATTTTTATTACATTTCTACATCTAACAGTTTTTATAATATTTTTTTCTCTAACCTCCAAATGTCCAACCATGTGTTTGGTTTCTATATTTCATTTCATCTATCGATATGCTTTTAGTAATCAAATTATTTAACTATTCCCTTCATCTTATTTCCATTTAATATACCCTTGCCATCTGGTAGTTTTTGAATACTATTTGGCAAAGGTACATTTTGGTTTTTAACTTCTTGATTGTCACTCGCACGCATTATATCTTCTAGTTTTTGGATAAAATCTACATTTATCCCTTCGCGAGCTTCAAGCTTTCCTCACCGGTGATGGAACGACAAAGCAGGACAATGGATACATCTCCACTAGACTACAGCTAGACTGCTGAGGCCAAACATCTGCCCAGGGCTACAGCAGTACCATTTAACATCAAGAAGTTACCAATACCAAAGTTACCGAACCATTACCAAACGCCATAAGTATAATCTACAAATTGTTAGTTTTTGGCAAGAATTTGAATATATTTGTTAATGAATTTACATTCTTTATTAAACAATAAACATGATAAGATAAAATATTGCTTTATTTGCTTCCATTCTGAATCTTCATAGTTCATATTTAAGATTAGGACAAGACGAACACATACCTTGGGAGACTGAGCTAGTCCCGGGTGAACGATGGCTATCTTGGATGATTGGACTATTATTTTCGAATGTTATTTCAATGAGCTGGGGTAGTCCATCGTATTTGCTTCACTGGCGCCCCACGTTGGCAAGTGAAACAAAAAAGAAGAAGAACTTCTGTTGGAGTAAAAGTAAAGAGAAAGATAAACTCCAACAGAAGTAACGAAAATGAAAATAACTAGTGGATGCTAATAGAACAAGAATGAGAAGAGGGAGTGAGGTGGCTTCTACGCTGAGAAGCCGAAGTAGGAAAAATACTACTTTGCAGTAGTATTAGTATGGGGGATAATAATGATAAGATGATACAGTTGAGGAAAAGGGAATTAAAAGGGATAGAAGTAGAAGTATGAAGATACAAATGCAAACTGAATAGAGTTGGCTAGCAAGAGATGCAAGAGAACAACTTGACACTCAAGGATGGATACGGCTCGTTTGCATGCCTGTCGAAGAACAGTAGCTCAAAGTAGATAATGATGAATAGAAAAGGTTTATACTAAGATAAGAATAATGTTCTGAAAATACATAAAGGAGAATAATTGCTAAAGAAGAACAAATTAAATAAAACTAACAAATTATGGGCGCCAAGAAAATGATCTTCGATCACTCTCCCAGGTATCTTACACTGCTGTCAAATATTAAATATATAAATAAATGTAAATATAAAGGAATAATTAGAAAGGATATGCAAAATAAATAAACATTTATTAAAAAATAACTACTACATACCCTAGGCCAGGGTGAACGATGGCTATCTTGGATGATTGGACTATTATTTTCGAATGTTATTTCAATTAGCTGGGGTAGTCCATCGTATTTGCTTCACTGGCGCCCCACGTTGGTGACCCAACGTGGGGCGCCAGTGAAACAAAAACGATGGACTACCCCGGATAATCGAAATAATATCCGAAGATAATACCCCAATCACCCAAGACAGTCATCATTCACCTCAGCTTAGCTCAGTCTCCCAAGGTGTGTGTTTGTCTTGTCCTAATCTTAAATATGAACCATGGAAATTTAGAATGGAAGCAAACAAAACAATACTTTAACCAAACATGTTTATTGTTTAGTAAAGGTATACTAAAAATGTGACTTATTAAATTCATTAACAAATATATTCAAATTCTTGCCAAAAACTAACAATTTGTAGAGTATACCTATGGCGTTTGGTATTGGTTCGATGGTAACTTCTTGATGCCTAATGGTACAGCTGTTGACTTCTCTTGACCTGGGCTAGATGGATGGCCTCAGGTCAATGCAGCGAAAGACGTTGAGTGTTGCTACAGTTGGTGGTTATTGCAGTCTGGATGCATCCTGTTATCTTGGCTTTATAAGTGACATCACCGGTGATGAAGACCCATCATTGCCGAAGGTTTGATTTATTTCCAAAAATTAGAAGATATAATGCGTATAAGTGACAATCAAGAAGTTTTTTTTTTCTTCTCTGATTGTGGCTTTGGTTTAGAACTAGAACCTTTAGCCACGTAATTGTATAACTTATCACTAAGCCAGGGGAGTAATGTGTAGTGTGTGTGTTGAGTAAGTGTCTTGTTACTTTGCAAAGTCGACGTCATTGTCTTTGCAAAGAGACGCTAATTGTTTCCGAACGTCTGCGGTCCCTCCGGTGAGTACCGATCCCACAAGGACACAATCAAGAAGTTAAAAACCAAAATGTACCTTTGCCAAACAGTATTCAAAAACTAGCAGACGACAAGAGTATATTAAATGGAATTACGATTGAATATTAGTTAAATAATTTGATTAACCACATGCATATAAGTTAAAAAGATATATTTAAAACTAACATATCAGAACATATGCTTTTAGAAGATGGGAGGTTAAGTATAGGAAAGAATGACTATAAAAAATTAATAGAGGCCTATAAGAAAAACTTACCCCAAGAGAAGATTTGATTTGGAAATAAATAGCTATTATCAGCCTGTAATTGGCTTTTATAGCGAAATTAAACTTCCACCACCATTTTGAGAATTATTGTCAGTCATTGACATGAGAGCGTGAACTGTAGAAAGGTATGACAAGCATGTTCCATAATGAAAGGCAGATATTTAGAGAGTAAGGATATAAGAAGCACGTTCAGTATAATGATTTAGATGTTAGATGAAAAGAGATATAGTATAGTATAGAGAGGATAAAAAAAGAGGGCGCCAACGAGTTTTTAACGAAGAAAATAGGTAAAACAAATAGAAGAAGATCAAAAATGAATAACCATTTTTAATTTCGTTGCAACACGAAACTACAGCCGCATCATTATTCCAGTCCAATCAGAGAGTGCAGCAAGCACCTCTACCGGTTTCGAAACTTATTAGTCTCTCATCAGGAGGAACATATGCTGCTCTCTCTGACCCAACTATGACAAACTCCGGCGTGCAGTCACGAATTGCAACGAACGAAATGGCAGGGATGCCCTAGCGGCAACTGCTATCAAAAAACTAAGTTTTCAATCTAATAGCACATAAAACAACATCCAAAATGTTACTCTACATCCTACCAGATTGAAAACAATGGGAACCTTCTCTGGTAACACCTCCGAGGCTTCTACAATTTGCAAGCCAAAAATAGAAGAAGATTATTACTAATGAAATATTAAAGAAAATAACATAAAATAATTATTTAAAAATAAAACAGCAAAGGTGTGACGTTTGTAGTGTTACAACCTCCATAATATCTAAGAGCACATAATTGGAAAGCAAGTATACCGCGAGAGATCCATCAATATCAAAATATAAATCAAATGTTTATACTTGCGTTACACAAAATAAACTAATTAAATAAAAATTAAGTAGTTTTCACTTGGTTGTTTTCGTACAAAGGTACATATTATGTTTATTATTAAATTTGTAAAATAAAACTGACATCATCGTGTAGAATAGATCTCGGAGAGAAACATTGTAGAAAAAAGTATGGAAAACTTTGTTCATGAGTCATTTTTAACGTAAATGTAATTATATCATTTAAAATATTAATTATATATTTTATCAAGCGCTTAGGTAATTACGATGAAACATACTTGGTAGAATTATTGCATTTGTGGGTCAATTGTTGAAGTTCACCGTGCCATTGATGTAGCGGCTCTAACATTCCATACAAAAATAGATAACGCAAGCAAATTCTTCCACATATCATTTCAAAAAAATGTAAAAGTGAAAAACGTCAAAAAAGTGTTAATTGTCGTTATGGTTTGGACCATTTCCAAATATTTATTACTTATGAGAAACCGTCATGTCTCATGCTGTATTAGCAATAATCATTTAAAACATCTGTCTTTGCTGGATGAAGATATCAGCAGGTAGCGCAAAGTTGTTGTATGTCAATTATTTATTATTTATATTTTATATCAGATTGTAATCCTAAACACTGACGTCGAACATCTATTTTTTTATTTATTATAACAGCTACGTTCTCAAAGTGAGGATGAATTACAACGTATGCTGCACCAATTTAATATAACCGCCAGAAAATTTAACATGTTAATTTCCCCAAAAACAGATCAAATGAATGAAACAAAATGGGGAAATAAAAATATCGGAAAAAAAGTGAAATAAATGCAGAATCACAAATTCTGCAAATGCAGAACTTGGGATGTTGCAACTTGGAATTGTCTGCAGGAAGCTAGGACAAATAATCCCGGACAAAAAATCCTCACAAATTATCCCTGGACAAAAAATCTCCAGACAAAAAATCTCCACAAAAGGTCCCCACAAATTTGTTTCGACAAAATATCCCCACAAAAAATCCCGTACAAAAAATCCCCAAGAAATATTTGCTGCCGAATAGTTCTCTAAAAGTTTTCCCGTGAATGCAATCAACGCAAATGTTTTTCAGCCTTAGTAGTGGAGTCACTGAAGGTGGATATGGGCTATAACCTCCTATTTCGTTGAACCTCCATCGATTTGCATGAAAATTCGTGAGTGGTTAAAAGATATCTCAAGGAACAAAGGTGACATGGTGTCAACTTGCGCTTTTACCCTGGGGGTGGATGCCACCCCTTCTCGGGGGGTGAAAATTATTTTATTAAAAATAACCCCATAATTCGATAGAGGGACAAATTTCAAGCAAAATTTGTTATATAAAGTTAATAAAATAAATCAAAACTTTGTAAGTTATTAAAAATCAAAGATTTTAATTTTTCTTGAGAAAAATGCATGTTTTTAATCAATTTTTCATCAATAAGTCAAATAGTGTAAGTTTTACAAAAAAGTTATTATTATCAAAATTGAAGCTAATAAAAAATGAAATAAACCTCTCACTAGAAAAACCTTTTAATGTTAACTAAAAGTGCGTTATAAGTAATTGAATGTATATTTTTTCGGCGAGTAAAAAACTCCAAGTATTCAAGCTGAAATAACGGGACATTGATGCATTTTATAACATAAACTTATTAAACATTTGTCAAAGTACTTAAAAATATCTCCCGAACATGTTGATAGCGTTAAAATTTATGCTCCAAAATTTTTTCAAAATTTATCTTTTAAAAATTTTTCCAAAAATGTTATTGTTTTTTTTTTATAACTCCGTTCGTGTTTACGATATCAGGTTCATCTAAAAACTGTTTGAAAGTTAATTCCAAGTGATATTTAAGCACGTTGAACCTAATCTTCTAAACCACTTACTTTTTTAAAAATAAAAGGTTAAATGGCCCCGGTTGCATGGTTCCCACAGCAAAATTTAAGATTTAAACGTTTCTATCTCGGTTATTTTTTACCCTATAGAAATAGTAAGACGGGTAAAATATTTGCCATAGAAAAAACTAAAGTTTGGTTATATATATTTTTTTACGTATATTGAGTATTTTTGGAGTATTAGCAAAAGAAAATGGGAATTACAATGATTTTAAAAATTATGATTTTTTTAAATTATATCTTTTTTTTCAAAAATATGCATCCTAAACCGGTCAAAATTATCGAAAACATTACTTATGCTAATATAAATAAGTTCTTGTAAGGATTACTATAAATTTTAATTTTTGTGGAAATGGCGTATGTTTTATTTTAAAAAATTCGAAACGGTTCTTTTATTTTCATTATAACTTACTTAATTTTGACGCCATTATAACTTGTTCTGAAGCTCATTTGATAGGTATTCCGAAGTACTCTGACAAATGTTTAGCAGGAATATTTTATACATTGCATCGTTTCCCGTTATTTAAGCTTGAATACTTAGATTTGAGTACTTATCGAAAAAAATACACATTAAATTGCCAATAACTCACTTTGAACTAACATAGTTTAGTTCTTTATGTAAGGAATGTATTCAATTTTTTATTATTTTGAATTTCAGTAATTACAACTTTTGTGTAAAAGCTTTTTGATTTATACTACTCTGGGCTAATTAGCAAAATTCATGGAAAAGTTATTTACCAGCAATTTTATTGCTGGAATCAAATTATAAGATCCTATATATTAATAATATAGGTATGCTAAGTCCGCAGATAGTGTGCTACTTTTTTTATAAACAAAATGGCGCCGACAAATCGTATTTTTTTCAAATATTGCTCTATAACTCCGAAGATTTTAACTTTACAACAAAAACACACAAATAAAAATTCACCGCAATTAAATTGTGCATAGAGATGTGTTTTTCACGATTTGATCCGACGAAAATTTTCCTCGGAAAATGCGGGTTTTCTTAACAAAAACTATAATTTTCAAATAAAGTTTTAGGTAAGTAATTATTAATCAATAATTAAATATTTTAGTGACATCAAAGATTTCTTGGTATAGATTGTAATTCCAGAACCCGGTGAAAATTAAACTAATATTTTAGCAACAATTCAATTGTTAATTAACAATTTACGATCGCAATAATAACCAAAATAATCACGATACATTGATCAAACTTATAAAGATTATAAAGATGAGATGCTTGTTTAATATTTAATCGACAAAATATAAATTTTTCTTTTTTTTGCATAATCTTTAAATTTTGAAAAAAAATAGTTATAATACGTTGGTCTAATTAGTAAAGTACAAAAAAAGGTTATTTACCAGCAATTTTATTGCTTTAGTCGAATTATAAGATCCTATATATTATTAATATAGGTATGCAAAGTCCACAGATAGTGTGCTACTTTTTTCATAAACAAAATGGCGCCGACAAATCGTATTTTTTTCAATTATTGCTCTATAACTCCCAAGATTTTAACTTTACACCAAAAATACTCAAATGAAAATTCACCCCAATTTAATTCTACATAGAGGCATGTTTTTCCCGTTTTGCTCCGACGAAAATTTTTCTTGGAAAATGTGGGTTTTCCCAACAAAATCTCGAATTTTCAAATAAATTTTTTGGGCCAGTAATTATTTATCAATAATTATAAAGCTTGGTGAAATAAAAGCTTTCTCGGTATAGATTATAAATTCAGAAGCCGGTTAAAATGAAATGAATATTTTAGCAACAATTCAATTGTTAATTAGCAATTTACAGTCGCAATAACAACCAAAATAATCATGAGACATTGATCAAACTTAGAAAGATTATAAAGGTGTGATGCCTGTTTAATATTTTGTCGACAAAATATAAATTTTTCATTTTTTTGAATAATCTTTAAATGCTTAAAAAATTGTTATAAACAAATTAACATTTCTTAGAAATTGTTTATTATATTCTAATTTTAAAAAATACTTAAAATGCGTATTTCATAGGTCTTGAAAATGAATGCTTTAAAAAAATTTTCCAACCATTTGCAAAAAAGTTAGGAAACAGCAAAATAAACATACGATAGCTCCATTGTTTATAATTTGTTTTAATTGTTTCAAAGCTTAAAAGTGAGTCTATGGTACAATCTAATTACTCACAAAGAATGTCAAAAATTAGTGCAATGGTTATATTTTAATCAAAGATTAAAAATACTTTTTTTTGTAATTTTTAGCGCGAAAGTAGGCTTGATACAGAGCCGGAGATAAAATGTTCACTCGAAGCGACTGACATGCTTAAACTCGCGCGAGTTGTGTATGTGGGCGGGTAGCTACGGTACTGTATTATTTTACTTTCGCGCGTGTAAATTACAAAAAAATATATTTATAATCTTTAATTAAAATATAACCATTAAGCTGATAATCGATCTTGTTTTATAAATAATTAGCTTGTACTTTAAACTCACTTCTACGCTTTGAAAGAATTAAAAAAATTATTAACACCGTAGTAATCGTATGTTTACTTTGCTGTTTCATAACTTTTTTGCAAATGGTTGCAAAAAAGTTTTAAAGCATTCATTTTTAAGATATTTGAAATGCGCATTTTAGCTATTTTTTAAAATTATAATATAATAAAAACTTTCTGAGAAACGTTAATTTGTTTATAACTATTTTTTTAAACATTTTAAGATGACGCAAAAAAATAAAAAATTTATATTTTGTCGACAAAATGTTAAATAGATATCTCGTCTTTATAAGATTTCAAAGTTTGATCAGTGTATAATAACTATTTTGGTTATTATTGCGACCGTAAATTATTAATTAACAATTGAATTGTTGCTAAAATATTCGTTTAATTTTCACCAGCTTCTGGAACTATAATCTAAACCAAGAAGGCTTTTAAGTCACCAAATTATTTAATTATTGGTAAATAATTACATATCTAAAACTTTATTTGAAAATTAAAGATTTTGTTGGGAAATCCCGCATTTTCCGAGGAAAATTTTCGTCGGAGCAGATCGAAAAAAACACGTCTCTATGCAGAATTTAATCACGGTGAATTTTTATTTGAGTGTTTTTGTTGTAAATTTAAAATCGTCGGAGTTCTAGAGCAATAATTGAAAAAAACACGATTTTCGAGCGCCATTTTGTTTATAAAAAAAGTAGCACACTATCTGAGGACCAGGGCCGCGCCAAGGGTTTCAAGCGCCCCGGGGCAAGAATTTTTAGGCGCCCCTTTCCTCCTCCATTTGGAAGTAGTTTTTTGCAACTTATTGAATCGGTTTACCATATTCGCTCCGGGCGTGACTACGGTGGCGTTGACATTGAAACAATGCCAACGTGAGTACTGGCGAAATATGACAATATTGGAGCTATCTTTGTAATGTAATTGTCATTGTTTGTATAAATTTTTTTGTCAAAAATGTTACATAACTGTTACCTATACAGTGATGAACACGCTAATAACCGGCAAAATAGCTCAATAGATAGAAAATATAATACATTGCAAAACAAAAAGAGATGAAACTAGTGGAGGTGGAAATTATCATTATAAACGTATTAATATTAACATTACATTACATAGTTTCCCAACTTTACACGTCTGTGACAGAAGTATTTTATAAAATTCTACTGTCACAGTGATAGTTGTCATACTCCTCTGATACGTTTAAAGGTGGGAAACTATGTAATGTAATGATATTTTAGACGTTTATAACGATTATTTCATTCATAGGAGATTCTGACCAATAGAAAGCTACATAAATCTAAATTAAATCGATAATTTTTGATAATTTCCCGTCGACGAGTATATTACGTCAGATGCCCTTCGTTGCTACGTTACTGTTGCTACTAACTGTTACCTATACAGTGATGAACACGCTAATAACCGGCAAAATAGCTCAATAGCTAGATAGAAAATATAATACATTGCAAAACAAAAAGAGATGAAACTAGTGGAGGTGGAAATTATCGTTATAAACGTATTAATATTAACATTACATTACATAGTTTCCCAACTTTACACGTCTGTGACAGAAGTATTTTATAAAATTCTACTGTCACAGTGACAGTTGTCATACTCCTCTGATACGTTTAAAGGTGGGAAACTATGTAATGTAATGTTATTTTAGACGTTTATAACGATTATTTCATTCATAGGAGATTCTGACCAATGGAAAGCTACATAAATCTAAATTAAATCGATAATTTTTGATAATTTTCCGTCGTCGAGTATATTACGTCAGATGCCCTTCGTTGCTACGAAAAAATACATTCAGTGACATTAATGACAATTAATATTTTAAAAATTATAAAAGTGATGACTTTCAACCGTAAAATATTTATAACAACTGTGTGTTTAATTGTACGAATTTGTACTTACATAAATAAATTGCAATAAAATTTTGGTTTTGAACAGTTTTATTCATGAAATAATCGCAACAAATTGCACTCGATCTCTAAAATTAATATAGAATTTTAGAGCTCTTGTGCAATTACTACTGATAATTTCCACCTCCACTAGTTTCATCTCTTTTTGTTACGCAATGTATTATGTTTTCCATATTTTGAGCTATTTTGCCGGTTATTAGCGTGCTCATCACTGTATATGCTCAACATCAAATTGTGAGATCTAAAAATGTCAGTTGAAGGCGGTAGGTGATGTCGCGTCAGTCATGCACAAAGCGAAAACCTACAAACTATTTGTTTCATCACCATTCTCTTTGCCTTTATCTCTATGCGGGATCAGCTTCCCTATTTGCATTTCTCCATAAGTTCTGTCTTGGATCATATCGATATTAATCCCCTTTACCGACAGGTTCTGCCTAAGCCTCTCCCCCCAGGTCTTCTTTTGTGTTCTTCTCTTACTCCTTCCAGGAACCTGCAGTTCAAGAATTCTTCGTATTGGGTGACTAACGTCTCGACGTTGAACATGACCAAACCTTATTAACCTATGCTCTCTCATTTTAGCATCTATTGGTGTCAACCCTAGACTTCCCCTAATATACTCATTCCCAATCGCATCCTTCTTTGTCACTCCATTCATCCATCTAAGCATTCTCGTTTCTGCCACGTGCATTGGTTATTCTTCTTTCTTTTTAACTGTTTAACATTCACTACCGTACATCATAGCTGGCCTTATAGCTGTCTTAAAGAATTTTCCCTTCAGCTTCACTGGAATTTTTCTGTCACGCAACAAACCACTCGCTTCATTCCACTTCATTCATCATCCATCTAACTCTAATTTCACTACATGCATCTCCATCTATTTCCCCATTACTCTGTAATCCCGATCGTAGGTAGTTAAAAGTTAAAAGTATTATTCTCAAAAAGTTTTAAAGCCTTTTCCTCAAGAGATTGTCTCCACTGCTCCAGTTTTTGTTCTAAGTCGCTTTTACTATTTCATAATAACACTACACCAACAGCATACATTAAGAACCAGGGAATGTTACCCTGTAGCTTCGCTGTTATCTGATCCAAAACTAATAACAATAAATAAAGACTAAGCACTGAGTCTTGGTACACGTGCAATCCTACTTCCACATGAAATTTATCAGTCTGTTCCACACCTGCCTTAACACTAGTTGTTGCTCCCTCATAAATATCCCTCACAATATTTACATATTCATCCGGAACTCCTTTGTTATTAAGTGCCCATCACAGAATCTTTTGAGGAATTTCGAGAAATTCTAAAGATTTACCATCATATTATAAGCGTTTGTTTCTTAATTCCTGTATTTTTCCATCAGCTGCCTGATAATGAAAATTGCATCTGTTGTTGATCTGCCCTGCACAAACCCAAATTGATTATCACATATTTCAATCATTATCAATTACTTTCCCCCATATTTTCATGTCCATAATTATATTAAATAAACCTGTTAGCCACCTTGTTCCTGTCTCTCGTAACGCTCTCCACACTTCCTCAGAAATATCATCTTTTCCAACTGCTCGTCCTTTCATTATTCTTGAAATGCTTGACTTCACTTCTTCGTTATTTACAAAAAACAACGATTACACTATCACAGAACAAACATATAGTTCAATATATAGTTCAGACAATATAGTTCAGTTATATAGTTCAAACAAATAGTTCAGTTGAGATAAATAAGGTTTCGTACACTTATGGGATCAAAGTAATACTATAGCTGCTATTTTTATTTACCTACGATTGGTTAGTTTTCAATTTTACAATAAAATATTGCTAATATTTCTGGTTTGAATTTACCAGTAGGTAAAATCCTTCTTGTCCTTAGTCAATGTCGTTACTTTTATTTATTGTTTCTGGTAATAAAAAAATTTCTGGTAATTTCGGTATTGTCAAAAAAGTTTTTTCGGCACCTACCAGCGCCTTTTTAATACGGCGGCGGGGGGCACCGCCCCTCTTCGCCCTTATGGACGGCGCGGCCCTGCTGAGGACTTTGCATACCTATATTATTAATATATAGGATCTTATAATTCGATTCCAGCAATAAAATTGCTGGTAAATAACTTTTCCCAAAAATGGCCTATTCTCCGATAATCAGCCCAGACTATACGCGAAAACCGATTTAAAACATGCATTTTTTTACGAAAATAAAATTTGGTCTTTAATAACTCAAAAAGTGTTGATTTATTTTAATAAATTTATATAACAAATTTTGCTTATAATTTGTCCCTCTATCGACTTATGGTATTATTTTTAATAAAATAATTTTTACCCCCGAGAAGCGGTGGCATCCACCCCAGGGTAAAAGCGCAAGTTGGCATCATGTCACATTTATTCCTTGAGATATTCTCTAATTACTCACCAATTTTCATGAAAATCAATGGAGGTTCAACGAAATCGGAGGTGAAAACCTTCAGTGACTGCACTACAGTGCATGAGAGTTATTGCAATCGCCATATGAAACCCGTTTTTTCGGCACGCAAATAATGATTAGAAATTAAAATTAAGCATGAATTTTAATTTCGATTACCAAATTGTGGAAGATATGGGGAATAAGCTAAGGGTATCGGAATCATGTTTTAATTATTATTCGCTTAAATCTGTTCAGAGCCGGATTTAACTCAGTGGGGGCCCCTGGGCAGAATTGGTGTGGGGGCCCCTGGGCAGAATTGGTGTAGGGCCCTACCTCCTACCATTAAACAAATTGTTGTTATGACTGTGGTATGGTTAAAGTCCGGGTACTTTTCGAGATTTCTTAACTGAAAATTCCTTGATTATGTCGGGCATGTCTAGTTGCTTTAAGGCATTGTGTTCAATGCTCATTATAAGGAGATGGTTCAAACGCTCTTGGCCTATCATAGACCGAAGTCGATTTTTAATTAACTTAAATTTTTAGAATGATCTCTCTCCACTGCAGTTAGTTACCATCAGAACTAAATATAAACGAAGTGTCACTACAACGGCAACGTTTGGAACCGCATCATTCACATTTTTTTCTTTTAACCGTCCGTCGGTACATTTGAAGTTCTTTACTTATATTTGATGAGCCGATTTCCTCTTTAAATGAATTGAAAAATTCTACAAATTGTACTAGTTCAACACCTAGTTTTTTTTTATCTAAATCATTGCTATAATTGTCGGTAAGCTTCAGTGAGTGAGCTTCAATTTCATTGGGAGTTAAATTTTCCAAATAATGTAAAAATCCAAAATTGGAAAGAATGGATTCATATGCCGAAAGCCTATGACTTGAAGAGGAAATGAAGTGATCTATCATAGCTATAAAATTTTGAGTCCTAAATTTCTCTGATGTTGTCATTTCAGTCTTTGAAATAATCCTTAAAAGAATATAAATTTTTTAATTGATTTAAGTGCCGCCACTCCTGAAATAAGGTCAATATTTGGATCTTGAAGAATACGACTTGTGCTGTTTGTCCTCTCTAAGATTTCATTCCAAAATATTTCATTCCAAAACCAGGAAGATAAAAATAGGGCAAATCGACTGAATCGACAAGTCAAACAGGCACTAATAGACCATAGAAGCCAAAAGTGGGAAAACTACATAAAAGAAATGGAGGAAAGGAGCCAAAATATGCAAGAAATATGGAGGCTCCAAAGAACTTTAAGAAACGATAGAAAACCCATTCCCCCACTACATGGAGAAAATGGGATCGTTTACACAGAAGAAGATAAAGCCGAGGTGATGAGAAGGACACTTGAAAGAGAGTGTACACTGAATTATCACCAAGACGAAGATATAGACTTTATCGAAGAAGTCGAAGAAACAGAACTAGAAACGCCCGAAGAACAAGAAGAAATAATAAATCCCACATCACCAAGAGAAATAAGTGAACTGATTCGAAAAAGTTCACCAAAGAAAGCACCTGGTCCAGACGAAATCACTAACAGAGCTCTGAAGTATCTTCCCTCGAAAGCAGTTGTGTATTTGACAAATATAACAAACGCAATACTAAGATACAGGCTCTTCCCAAATCGATGGAAGGAAGCCCATGTAATTATGATACCCAAGCCAGGAAAGAACCACATATTTCCTCAAAATTACAGGCCGATTAGCTTACTTCCAGCAGTCAGTAAGATAGTGGAACGGGTCATCCAAACCAGGCTCCAATCAGAGACAGACAGGCTAGGCATAATCCCAGAATCACAGTTTGGATTCAGAGCTCAACATTCCAGCGAACTTCAAATATTAAGACTTACCGAATATATAGTAGCTGGATTCAATGACCAACAATATACGGGAGCAGCCTTTCTGGATGTAAGCAAAGCCTTTGATAGAGTGTGGCATGAAGGACTGACATACAAAATGAGAGATTATGGATACAGCGGGGCCATGACGAAACTCATCTCCTCGTACCTAAGCGACCGGAAGTTCAGGGTCCGGATAGGACCAGTTCTATCAGAACACGGAATGCCGGAAGCTGGAGTACCACAGGGGGCAGTTTTATCACCCCTTCTGTATACCATATATACAGCAGATGTTCCAAGAACACCCGGAACATTGATCAGCCTTTATGCAGACGACACTGCAATTGCTGCAAAACACATGAACCTAGATATAGCTGTAAGAAATCTACAGACGGCATTGGATACAATAGAAGAATGGAGTATCCAATGGAAAATAGCAATAAATCCAGATAAGACCCAAGCGGTTATCTTCAAAAAGAGAAGAGATAACCCAGAAGAACAGCTAACATTGCAAGACAGACCCATCGAATGGCAAAACGAAGTTAAATATTTAGGAGTCACAATGGACCAAGGTCTTACATTCACATCACATGTCAACGCAACAGTCCAGAAAACAGCAGCGGCCAGATCAGCAATAAGAGGACTCACAGGAAGAAGAAGCAAATTAGCTATGAAAACAAAATTAAGACTGATAAATAGCATTATACTGCCAATAATTACATACGCATCTCTTGCATGGGGTCACATAAGTCAAAGTAACAAAAAGAAGATACAAGCGGCACACAACAACTGCCTCAGAGAAGCTGCAAACGTGCCCAGATACGTCGCCGAACGGTTCTTATTTAGAGACCTAAAACAAATAAGAGTACTGGATATTATGGAGGAAAAAGCCAGAACAAAATTTGCTGAGCTAGAAGACCACCCAAACCGGATCTTGCAAGAGATATTAAGGTATGATGTGTACCATAGATGGAAACATAGGAGACCCAAACAACAAATATTAGTAAATATATAATAAAGGCTAGATAATCGCAGCTCTATCAAAAGAAGACAACTTGCTCACCTTTGGCATCTCATTATATTTATTAATGTTGATTTTTATAATTTTCAGACATCCCTCAAAAAAATATACAAAAAACTTCAAATCGGCTTCAGCCACTAAAAAAATCAATAAAATATTAACAATAGGCGAAAGCCACAAAAAAAAAATATTAGTAACAAAACCCAAAAAAGGGCATGAGGGGCCCACATCCTCGAGCGCCGAGTCGCCGAACTGGATAGAGCCCAGAGCGGGGACTCGGCGCCCGAGCAAGCACAACAGATCGAAGATAAGTCACTAGAGATAGCGGGAATAGAGCGCCTCACGCTGGCCTGCATTGATCGGGGTAGGATTTCATATGGGAGTCCGTGTACCCAAGACTCCCATATGATAAGCACTTTGCTGATTGAGAGCCTCTATAGCGCATCAGAGTGCTATCGGGGGGTAAGTGGATGGTCTGGAGCATTGAAGCGGGGTGGAGTGATTCCTGCTTACGGGAGTTAATCCTCCTCGCCCCAATGAATTGTATCACCCGAATGTCATTCTCTAGGGGTGAGCAAGTCTCTCAGGCTGGGTTAAATCACTATGCTTGCTTGCTTGCTTGCATTCCAAAATATTGCAAATATCCCTGTTTTCCAAAATTTTGGATAATACTCCTTTAATTTGATTATAATCTTTAACTAGTTCTTTTGCGGCATCACTTCTAGATGACCATCTAGTAGTATTTACTCTTTTTTAGGAACAATAATATTTCTGCCATGGTCGGCGTTGCTCTCGCTTAAAGACGTTTTTAAACATTCGATTAACAAGTTGTATCTATATGTAGAGGAAATGAAAAATACATAGGGTTCATACAGTCCTTCCAAGAAATCAAAGAATTCTACGGCAACAGGACAACACTTAGCTGCAGATTTAGCAACTAAATTTAGAGAGTGGGCGACACGTGGAATCTACAACGTCAAGATATTGTGTTATCTAAATTTTAGCTGAACACCATTGTATTTTTCACTCATAACTGACGCACTGTCGTAGGACTGTCTCCTGCAGCTTTTCAAATCGATATCATCTTCATGCAAGAATGTCTTTCATTTTTATATTTTATATATTTGCCAAAAATACATTTTTAATAGGAGAGAAACTTTTCATATAACGAAATATTACAGTTAATTGATTGACAAAAATTATTATATGTGAATAATGTACTGATTGTTTTAAGTTTGGGGCTTTGTGGGGGCCCCGGGCAGCTGCCCAGCCTGCCCCCCTTAAATCCGGCCCTGAATCTGTTGCTCACTCTGCTTTGAATAACTATGTTCAAAACATTGATTATTCGTGATCATAACTGCTGGTCATGAAAACGATAATCTTGATTGTAATGCACAAAATCCTGTTCCTTTTTGTAAATTTAACGTCAAAAATAATTAGTCATCATCATCATCATCATCAATGGCGTTATAACTCTTCGAGAGTCTTGGCCGTGTTTACTAGTGCGGTCCATGTTTTTCGGTCCTGTGCCACTATTTCCGATTAATTTACTCCCATTTTCTCCAGATTTTCTTTGACTGCATCTTTCCATCTTTTTCTAGGCCGTCCTACAGACCTTCTCCCATCTGGCCTTTCCCTGAGCAGCTATGCCTGGTTTGATTTTTGGATAAATTTGTAAAGTTTTTTATAACTTTGTATAGTCGATCGGACAGCTCAGTGCGACTAGCGCCTGACCCACACTTCACTTCGCCTTGAGGTATGAGTTCAAGCCCAGCCCAGGCCATCGGAAAAACAAAAAGGCTAACGCGCCAGTATAAAATTCTAAATATGAATCTGGCGCTTACACTGGAATATGCGGGCATCTGATCGACCTATGAGGGAGCAGTACGGCAAGGGATAAGGGCTTGACGCCTAACGCCCTACCGGAGGGCGTTGACGCCTAAGAACGGTGTAGTACATACACATATAACTTTGTATAACTTTTCTCGCGATGCGTGGTTCTGATTATAAGATTCTCGAAGAGTTATAACACCATTGATGATGATGATGATGATGATTAAATATTTTTGAAGTTAAATTTACAAAAACGAACAGGTGTTTTTGAATTACAATCAAGATTATCGTTTTCAGGACCAGCAGTTATCATCACGAATAGGCAATGTTTTGAACAGAGTTATTCAAAGTATAGTGAGAAAAAGATTTAAGAGAATAATTACAACATGATTCCCACATCCTTAATTTATTCCCCGTATCTTCCACGGTTTTTCAAAAAACTCACAATTGAAATTCTAAATTTGGTAATCGAAATTACAATTCATGCTTAATTTTAATTGCTAATCATTATTTTCGTGCCGAAAAGTGGTTTCATGGCGATTGCTATAACTCTCATGCACTGAGGCTGAAAAACATTTGCGTCGATTGCATTCACGGGAAAACTTTTAGAGAACTATTCAGCAGCAAATATTTCTTGGGGATATTTTGTCCGGGATTATTTGTGGGGACTATTTGTGTGGATTTTTGTGGGGATTTTTTGTCTGGGGATTTTTTGTCCAGGGATAATTTGTGGTTTTTTTTTCGGGATTATATGTCCGGGGATTATTTGTCCGGACCCGTATGCAGACCATTGTATTTAAAAGTAGACAATACAATTTAAATCTAACAAGAGCTTATTTTTATCCTAGAGAACGGCAGTTCTCGCCAGTGGTGCGCAACCCCCGTACATGGGACACTATATTACCTATACACGAAATTTTCGATTTTTTAAATCTGACTGAATTAAAAATTGGGCCAAATACCATCTTAAAGTTTAGGAAAAGACTCGCCCATCAATTGTCAGCCATTAATTTTGATTAAAAGGTTGTGGATTTTACGGCCCTTCCCATTTAGGGTCTGTTTTTCGTTCTCGTCCCCAAAACTCCCAAAAATTTCGAAAATTTAAGTCCGAGCTATGCGTCTTCTGATAGTACTGATCATTATCTTTCTAATAGTACGGGAGTAAAGTATGCTAAATTTGGAGTCACTCGAGCGTTATGGGGACTAATTGGGTTGTAATTATTAGGTCCTAAAATCAAAAAAAGTTAAGTAAAATTTTCCATTTTAGCGGGCGCTTGCCATTTTTTAATTTAATTTTCCATTTCAAACAATCGTTTTTCCCGATTATAGCGCCATCTATCCATAATTCGAAAAAATGTCTCGAATAAAAATTGCTTATTTTTACGTAAACAATCCAAATCTGCAGTAAAAATTTGGGGTCTCATTTAAGATTTTAAAGTATCCCCCCACCCCGCCACCGTGGGGGGTCGTGTTTGGTACCATTCGATAAATTTTTCAAAAACATTTTGAAAGTGTATTTTGCAGTTTTTAGATCTAATGTTGATTTTGCAAAATATCGCGGGGTTTGTATTTAAAATTTTAAATTTACCCCCCCCCCTCTCCGTGAGGGGTCATGTTTAGTACCATTCGATAGATTTTTGAAAAATATTGAAGCGTATTTTTTAGTTTTTCGATCTGACGTTCATTTCGCGAAATATTCGCTTTTCTTTTGTGAAATTTTTGACTCACCCATTTCCTTACGCCCCGCTCAAATCGTCAGATTTTTGAAATATACACTCTCTTGCAGGTACTTAACTTACCTTATCTTAATCTGACAATTTCGAGTATTTTTAACCATAGATTTTTTTTTCGGGCCCCCCTTAACGAACCTCCCTGTGTTAAGAGCCAATATATGGTAGATGTACATCTGCAGGGTACCAGGTTTCTCCCATATGATAATCTGACGCGCTCGAGTAACTGCAAAAATCCCCGCTTGGGCTCCCCTACCATAACGCATGTCTAATTTTGAAAATCGGTTATACCATTCAAAAGTTGCCGAGCTCAGAAATTTAACTCAATTTCTATTCAAAGGGGAAAATGTTTGTATGTACATGTCTGTATGTATGTGGAAAAGTTACACCGATCTGAATTTTTTTCTACGTTTTTAGAGGTGGTTCAGACCCGGTGTAGCTTGTGACTTTTGACCACCCATAAGCTAGCTATCGAACTGGGTAGGTACAACATGGCATATTTTTGGAGGTATGTGTCTTAGGTTCAAGGAGAGACAGAAAACTGCAAATACACCAAATCAATAGCATTGAGTTAAGCTTTCAAATGGTGCCTAAGTGGTCAGAATCAGACATACTCAGTATAGTAGGAATGGAAAAATCTACCGGTTATAACTTAAAACCGGTTTTTTTTCCTCGGCAATAATCGGTTTTTCCGGTTGTGTTTTTGTCCTGGTTATAACCGGTTTTTTCTTTTTAAAGTAATAATCGGTGCAAAACCGGATAAGTGAAAAAAGTACTGAATACAGAGAAAAAATGGGAAAATTTTTCGGTTCCCGCGCGTAAATGTGAAATTTTCAGCTGACTGAAACCGATGTTACAACACTGATGACTGATTTCTATAGGTACTTATATCGATTCGAATGGAGTATCGCAAACTAAAGCGTAATGTAAATGTAACCTATTGGATATTGGCTATAAATAAAAAAACCGGAATAACCGGTTTTTTTGACCGGTTATATCCGTCAGGTTAAACCGTAGGTAGAAAAAAACGGTATAACCGAAAACCGGTGTTTTGTTAACATCAGCTATCCCTACAGTATAGCCAAAAAACTAAAAAACTGAACTTTGAAAATTTTGGTTTTTCGACAATTACTCAAAATTTCGACCTATGAATTACGCCAATAACTGAGAGTTTGTAGGAAGACTCTAGACGCGTCTAAAGGTGTATACTTCATATCTGGGAAAATTTTAATTTCTAAGTTATATGCCTTATAAATATGATCAAATCTATTTCCTATGAAAAAAAAAACAGTTTTTCAAACTCACGAAATCCTATAATATCTTCAGTTATCATAATTGACCTTAGATGCATCAGATACTACTTGTCAATACGTTTTCAACTCAGGTTCCGTGATTAAAATCGGTTAAGCCGTTTAGAAGTTGTCGAGCTCCAAAAGTATAATCAATTTGGCCATTATCGCCGAGATGGTTTATGTAGTTGTAGTGGTTACGACGCTAAATTTGATCGGGCAATCCGAGTTCATTTGCTGGCCATTCCAATAAATTTTTTCAATCTATTTCGAATAGAAAAAAATCTAGTGTACATTCGATGGACACAAAGAATTATATTGAAAAAAAAAATGTTTGTGTATTTTGTACGCACGTAAGAAGGTATACTTCTATTATATGATTTCAACGATATAAATATACTTAAAAGTTTATTTGTATTTTATTTAATTAATAAACTAATTTTAATATTACCACTTTCAAAATTTCTTTATTGAAACAACACCAAAAATAAAAAAAGGATAACAATCGTCCGTGTCAGGATTTGCACCTGGGACCTTCGCGTTATGTAGTCGCCATCAATAACCAATACCAATAACTCATCAGGGTTTTGTTTTCGCGGCTTCTGGGACGTAATTACAAACGACGGTGACAAATAGATCAAGTGAAGTATTAAATATAAAAAGGTTTAAAATACTTATTATCTTACTCCCAAGGAAGACAAATCCAAATACACAATAAATATAATAAATATATTTACTAAAAACACTAATATATTTTATTTTTAAACCTTAGTTGATACACACATAAATTGGATGATTTAGCAACTAACTACATACTGTCGGTGTGCGCATGCGCCAGGGAATGTAAAAATTCACCCTCGTGCCTAAAGAAGTATAACTTCAAAAAAATATTAGGATGGCTAGGATATGAACTCGGATTGTCCTAATACAAGTTTAGGGTAGTAACCACTAGATCATTTGGCAGAAATTGCGACACAGACGACCATTTATAAAGCTTAACGTGTAATCGAGAAACATTATATTCAACTTCAAACATTTAATTTATAAAGAACTTTGAAAAACTCCTGATACAAGAATAAAAAACCGCTAAACGCCGTAAAAATGAGTGGCGCATACAATATTCCAGCTACAAAAGAGCTGATAAATATGAATATTGCGTGGCGCAAAAATGTATTTTAATTTTGATGGAAAATAAAATACTAGTTTTATTTTGACCGATTTTTCCATAATATTTGTTAAATTTCAAGTAAAAAGCGACACAAAAGGGCTTCAAAATACAAAGCGTATAAAAGTTATTCTTTTGTGGCGCGTTTTACTTTTTTAGCAAATATTATAGAAAAATCTTTCAAAATAGAACTAGAATTTTATTTTCCATCAAAATGGAAATACATTTTTGCGCCACGTAATATTCATATCAGCTCTTTTTTAGCTGGAATATTGTATGCGCCTCTTATTTTTACCGCGTTTAGCGGTTTTTTATTCTTGTATAGAGAATACGATAAGGTTTTCTTTTTCGCTTATATTTAGTTTCTACATTTAAGTGGAGTTACAGGATTTGGTTAAAAGACTTAATTACTTAATTTGGTTAAAAAATAATTAATTTACAAACAGATGGCGCATATATTTAGTCCTGTCGCCAGGGGGGTTACAACGGCCTTCTTAATTCAGATGGACTTTTTTTTTAGTTTTTTTTATGTATCTTGGCCCGTAGAACACGAATTTTTTGGGTAACAGTTGATCCGGATGTCGATAAGATTGTTATAAACAAAGAAGTTGAGGAATTACATAACAGCGATTTCTCGCAAAACAAAACATTTTTTTGTATTTTTTGGGTCATTCTAACCAAAAAATGTTAATACAAGTTTTTTCGTAGGATGCATAGTTTTCGAGATAAATGCGGTTGAACTTTAAAAAAATCGAAAAATTGCAATTTTTGAACCCCAATAACCTTTGAATAAAAAATAAAATAGCAATTCTGCTTACCGCCTTTAAAAGTTTGAGTCAAATTATATCTGTTTTGAATATTTGCATTGCTAAAAATTTATTTTTTGATTGTTAAAAAAAGCTATAAACACATAGTGTTTCCCGTGCCGAATACCTGCGTTTTAAGGCATGCTACGTAGAAATAGCCCCGCTTGCACTTTTACCTCTTCTACCTACTCGTTCGATTTTAAATGAGAAATCATTGAAAACATCACTCAAGCACTAGGTGTTTATAGCTTTTTTTAACAATAAAATAATAAATTTTTAGCAATACAAATAATTAAAACCGATATAATTTGACTTGAACTTTCAAATGCGGTAAGCAGAATTGCTATTTTATTTTTTAATCAAAAGTTATTCGGGTTCAAAAATTGCAATTTTTCGATTTTTTGAAAGTTCAACCGCGTTTATCTCGAAAACTATGGATCCTACGAAAAAATTTGTAGGAACATTTTTTGGTTAGAATGGCCCAAAAAATACAAAAAAATGTTTTGTTTTGCGAGAAACCACTGTTATGTGATTCCTCAACTTCTTGGTTTATAACAATCTTATCGACATGCGGATCAACTGTTACCCAAAAAATTCGTGTTCTACAGGTCAAAATACATAAAAAAAACTTGGGTAAGTCCATCTGAATACAGGAGGTCGTTGTACCCCCCTGGCGACAGGACTAATGCACAAATTGAATAAAAATGGAAATTAGAGGTTTGCTAATTAGGGTGACGAATTGAAATTTCATTTCCCTTATTAAAGTTCATTTTCCTTTTGTAAAACTGGTCATGTTTTCGTTTGCGTTTCGACAAATCAAAAACAATCTGAAAGATGACATAATTAGAATATACTCTTTTAGTTTTCAAGCATTCCATAAAAATAAAGAGCTCCCATTGAATATGTGTCTGCTGATTAAAATAACATCGATAAGAGACTTCTGCTACCAGCTACAACTTCTAGTAAATAAAATGGCTTCAATGGTAAATGTGAGAACAGATAGTTATCTCTAGACGTGAATACGGGTTCAGAAGAGTACTAGATGCATTAATTTACATTTTCTAATTACAAATTACGTAATCGTGATAGAGTATAACTGTACCAGAGCCGATTTAGGTCTAGCTACAAGTACTATTCTAGTATCCTTCGTTGATCTTATCTTATATCAGGGGAGATATTTGTTTCTCCGATAAAAAACAAATATCTTGGATTCTAAAAGAAATTGGGAGATAATTTAAGTACAGAATTACTTGCTTAAATAAGGGCCGGTTTTTCGAACGCTAACGAACAATGATCTAAAGCTCGGATTTATAGGCAACAAAAATTGAAGAAAAAGGCGCCTATATAGGCAAAGATTTTTATTAAAAAAGGCAGGAATATTAACATTTAGGCAAAATATAGGCAATTAAGGAATATAACTTATTATTTATTGTACAAAGTGAATTAACGTAATATTAACTTAAGGCAGGTATATTTACACATCATAATCATAACATTAGTATAAATAAACTAGTAACTAAATAACTTATGACTATGAATCTGCAATCAATCACAAACAAGTCTGGCTAATTGGCTCTGCCAAAGCCATTTTTCAAAAAAAAACTAAATAACTGTTAATTAATAATTAAACATTGTAACCACTTAAAATTTTATAATTAACAGAAATAACTAAATGTTTTTCAATATTTTCGGTCTTAAAACTATGTCTTCGATCACTTAAAATTAATTTGTACATTGAAAACGAACGTTCGACATCGACAGATGTAATTGGAGCATATTTCAGAGCGGATAATAAATCTGGCATAATTTGTAATTCCTCGGAAAATGTCCCATTCAAAACTTTAGCAACATTAGATAAAAACGAAAAACCTTCATTCTTGTCGAAAACATATTTCATTTTTTTTTTAAATTAATTGACCGTTACTTCCAGGTGCCGATTTAATTTTCGTCTTTAAATTATCTATTAATTTTACTGACTCACATAAATTTATCTCTTGTTTTTCTAATAAGGTAATTGTGGTAACTATTAATTTATAATTGTCATTGATATAAGCGAGTTCCTGTTTCAATTTGGGATTTTTTAATATTTTTTTTGGTTCTCGAATGGCTTCGGAAATATCATCATCAAATTCTGACATAACTAATTCTATTTCATTGCAGTGTTCAAAGTAAAAAAAAACTGCTTCGAGCCAGGTTCCCCCCACCTTGTAATTACTGGTTTAGGTGGCAAAGGGACACCGGGAAGTTTTTCTTTATATATTTGCACCCTCAACGGAGCCTTTACAAAAACTTTTTTCATAAAATTTATAAAATTATTTACCAACGGAAACAGATTTCTTATTTCTTCAGCAATTCTATTTACCCCGTGGGCTACACTAGCGCAATGAAATAAATTAGGATAAAAAATCTTTAAATTAACAGCAGCTTTTAACATATATGCCGCAGCATCTGAAAGCATTAAAACTATTTTATTCACTGGTATTATAGGGTTGGGTAAAAAGAGGTTTGTTAAACTATCTTGTATAAATCGACTTATTGTTAAATTGTTTGTTTTTTCCAATTATTTAACGGCAACTAAATAAGGTTTTCTCGCAAAGTTTTCGTTCAAAATTTCAATCATTAAATTAGCTATATACCTGCCGCATACATCTGTCGTTTCATCCACGATAATATACAAAAAAATTGCCCTCTAACTCCCGCTTAATTTTTGAAATACATTCCACATAACATTTTTCCACAGTATGTTTTCTCAATGTACTCTCGTCCGGTAAGGATTTATTAAGATATTTTTCGAAAAAGCATTTAAAACTAGGGTTATTAACTTTATATAGAGGAATGTTGGATGCAATCATCATCTGGCATAAATCAAATTTAAATGCGTCTTCCTCCTTTTTTTTTTTTTGAACTGCTTAAACTATCCCGCAGAGATATTTGGGCTAACTTAGAGGAATTTAATTTTTCCAAATTACGTTTATGAAGTGGGGTTCCACAATGCTGGTCAATAAAGTACTTTTTTCTACTTGAAATCTGAGAAGTTAAAAAAAAATAATTAGAATTCTAAAACCGCTTTAGAATTTAGTTATGTTGTGGGACGAGAAAAAAAAATAAAACTTACCGATTTGCCGCATGGTTTACAAAATGCTCCATCTCCTTCTAGAGAAGTTTCATTCATAGCCTTAATTTAGATGTCATGTCTTTTCACACAAATGTCTAAAACGTTTTAAAACGTGTTCTTTGCTTTTCGGTATACGCAACAAAACTAAACTAGGATATAGCAATTTGTGACTAAACTCTGATATAGTAACCGACTGTACAACTGATAATAAACTAATAAAGCTTATAGGTCTGGATCCCGCGTATGAAAAAAAAGTTGATTAATAAATAGCAAGCTGAAAATTTGTTAATAGCTTAAGGGTGTCTAGTCGGACAAACTTTGATATATGGGAACAATGGAACAGGGGAAGTTTTAATTGTGGAACAGGTTAAAAATTTGGAACGGTCAGACCACGAAAACGGCACATTTATTTTGTCCGACAGAACAGACTTAAACTCTCCGAACAGAGATTAAACTCTCATGCAAAAATCAGACTGCTATTTATCACCTGTCATAATTCCTGTCATTTGACATATTCTACATGTTCCACTCATTAGAACGCCCATTTGGTGATAAATAGCAGTCTAATTTTTGCATGAGAGTTTAATCTCTGTTCGAAGAGTTTGAGTCTGTTCTGTCGGACAAAATACATCTGCCGTTTTAATGGTCTGACCGTTCCAAATTTTTAACCTGTTCCACAATTAAAACTTCCCCCGTTCCAGTGTTCCGATATATCAAAGTTTGTCCGACTAGACACCCTTAAGCTATTAACAAATTTTCAGCTTGCTATTAATCAACTTTTTTTTCATACGCGGGATCCAGATCTATTAGGGATTTCCAAATAGTTAACCCTCAAGTCTCGATCAGGTACATTTTCCTAGAAATCTGTTATATAAACAAACCATTGATATTTTATTATTGACCCAAAATTTTATTATAGAATGGTTTAGTAATAGAATAATATCATGGGTAGTACCATGAAATTTTTAAAAAAGGCACAAATAGGCAGAATTTACAAAAAAGGGCAAAAAGTGCAAAAAACAATTATAATAGGCAAAATAGGCAAAAAAGGCATTTTGCCTATAATCCGAGCTTTAATGATCACTATCAAATATTTAATTACTGTTACCAACTGTCAATATCAACTTTGATTGGGTTGCTGAAAACACAATTGATTATAATTATGAGATTAGTTAATCTATTAACATAACAATTATTAACATAATTGATTAACTAATTTCATAATTGTAATCCATAATTAGGTTTTTAGAAACCCAAACAAAGTTGACATTGACAGTTGGTGACAGTAATTAAATATTTGATAATGATCATTTTTGATTAGCGTTCGAACAACCGACCCTAAGTGTTTACCACAAATGAAATAAACAGAAATATAATTAACAAAGTCATGTGAAATAATTCACTTAAAGGTGTTTGATAACTTAAAACGGAGACAAACACGCAGAAACTAATAGTTTACAGTACATCATCCTTTTTGGAACATGATTCTTAAAAATGGTTTTAACTGCTTCGTTTGAGCAGATCTACCACTTTCTGAAAAAATTCAGAGTGGAAGTTGGACGCATTTCCGCACGCTACGCCTAAACCTGTAGCTCTAGCGCGGTTAGGTTTTGTTATTGCAAAACTATCAAAATTTTAACTTTAATCAAAATATTTTATGACAAAAAAGAAAGCGCCCAATTTTGAAAAAAAAAACGTGAAAACGCTGAATTATTCACGTCCGTCTGTCTGCCCGTATCGCCCGTAAACGCAACTCCTCCATAATTATACCAGCTAGAATGACAAATGAGGTGTCAAATAAAAGCTTATAATCAAAGGATGGTACTAAATGTGAGAAATTTGACCTAGGCTGTCTGTCCGTCTGTCCGTCCGACTGTGAATAAAATTACTCCGTCATTGTACCAGGTAGAATGACACTTCTTCTTCTTCTTCGTCTAGCCATTCACGTCCACATCTGAACATAAGCCTCTTCAAGTCTCCGTTTCCATTGTTTTTGCTGTACGCTACTTGTAGCCAATTTTTCCCGGCAGTTTGTTTCAAATCATCTGTCCATCTCATAGGAGGTCTGCCTTTGGGTCTTTTGCATTGGTATGGTCTCCAGGTTATTTTGATCTCTCCTAGCTACATGTCCAGCGTATTTCCATTTCAATTTTAATGATTTTTTTACCACATCGGTGACTAGGTTTTCTGTCTTATCCATGTGTATGTTTTCCTGTCCTTAAGTGATATGCCAAGCATTGCTCTTTCCATCGCGTGTTGAGTGACTCTTGAGTACATATGTTCATATTATTTTTTGTTATTGTCCATGTTTGTGCCCCATATGTTAATATCGGAATAATGCATGCATCAAAAACTTGGTAGATTAAAAAGGAGAAATGATGGTATTAAAGATGAGAAATTTGACATCGGACTTCCGGTTTTAGAGTCGCAACCGTAAGAACTGTTTTAAAGTCACCGAAATAGTTTAAGCGATATATCATTCGACGTGCCTTAGCAAGATGAGAACAAATGTAAAATTTTAGTTTTTATATCATTTCCGGTTAAAAAGTTCTAACCAGAAAAGCCATAATATTATAGTCGCAGAAGTAGACCATGTAACACATCAATCGAAGCGTATTGAAAATTCGAGTTTGAATCTTTAGTTCCGGTTTTGAAGTCATTTCTGTTTGAACCATGATGACCAAAAGTTTAGTACAAATGACTAAAAATTAGTAAAATCATATATCAATCGACGCAAAGTTACACGAATGGTTCAAATATCGACTTCCAATTCAACTTTCGATTACTTTGGGTGAAAACCTAGGACTTATGAAGTCCAATTACTTGTTTTAAGTAACAAAAATAAATCTTTTTTAAATACTTTAAAAAGTTGTGATGAGTTTTACCCGAAAACTGCTTCATTTTTTGATGGCTTCACGTTGAAATATTCGATTTGGAATTTGACGAATAAGAACCTACTTTTCATGAGCTACAAGTCTGCTTTTAATCGGTCTAAAGACCTGATGTGTACACCATTTTTTTAGATTTTTCATAAGCTATACTTTTGCTACGAATATTTATTTGATAAAATACTTAATTTTGGAGTTATTTACGAAAAACCGTCGAATATTTTTTTATTGAAAAATGAACATGTTCCCTCGCAACTAACTCGAAATGTATTGGCTAAGTGAAACAACTCTAAAGAACAAAAGTTGCTTAGAATTAAAAGCGATTCTTTAAAATCCGGAGGAAAACCCGCAAGTAAATGGACTAATTAGTTTAATTCATTTTATATGATGGAAAAACTTTTACCTTTAAGGGGATGGGTACGAACTTTCGGCTTCAATGCTATTTATATGGGATTCATTTTTTTCGAATCCTGAGAAAACTAATAAGTATTTTTAAGAAATTTAAACACATAATGAAAGATCACGTTATTGCCGAGGGCCAAAAGTCCCTGAAAACTTCTATAATGTTTATTTTAATAAGTTACATGGGAGACAAACTAAGAGAAAATTTGGTGTGATTTTTAATTTCAAATATCTCATTTAAAAGAAACTTTTTATTCATTCTAAGGGATTATCGGTCCTCGGTAATAAAGTAATATTTCATTCTGCGTTTAAATTTTTCAAAAATACTTATTAGTTTTTCCAGGATTCCAGGATTCGAAACAACTGATTACATTTAAAATACAGACATTGAAAATTTTGACAGGCGAGGCGTCAAAATGTTCCTTTCCTCTTAATAGCAAGTGTTGAAATTTTGCAATATATGTAATATGCAATATAATTTTTTGATGTTTTAGTAATACTGATTCAATAAAAGTACTTACCTAAACAAAAATGAAATAAGTAAATGAGATGGGCAATGAACAGCAATCGAAGTCTAACGGCAAGTGCAGCATTCATTTCGATTGAGACAGTCTTATTATAAATTTGCCACGGGCCCGGGGGCCCTTAGGGCCCTTCAAATTCACATGCTACTTTTTCCGAACCATTCAATCTGAAACAATTAAAACAGTGATTTTATTAATTTCTTGGGCATATGTCTATACAGGGTGTAACAAAAATACAGGTCATAAATTACATCACATATTCTGGAAAAAAAATAGCTCAATTGAATTTAACTTACTTAAGTACAAATGTGCACATAAAAAAAGTTATAGCCCTTTGAAGTTACAAAATGAAAATCGATTTTTTCCAATATATCGAAAACTATTACAGATTTTTTATTAAAAATGGGCATGTGGTATTCTTATGGTAAGGACATCTAAACAAATAATAACAGTGAAATTTGTACACCCCATAAAAATTTTATGGGGGTTTGTTCCCTCAAA
Organism: Diabrotica virgifera virgifera; assembly: GCF_917563875.1. NCBI lineage: Eukaryota > Metazoa > Arthropoda > Insecta > Coleoptera > Chrysomelidae > Diabrotica > Diabrotica virgifera. The sequence continues at coordinate 173,758,117 of NC_065450.1, read as the reverse complement.
CGCCCCCCCCAAACTTTTTATTAGTGCGATATCATTAGCTAAACAATGTTTTTAAAACTTTTTTGCCTCTTAGTATTTTTTTCGATAATTCAGTTTTTATCGAGATGCAACTTCTTTTTTTTTTAATATGTTTACATAAAAATTTTATCGGGGTTTTGTTCCCTTAAACACCCCCAATATTTGTGTACGCTCCAATTAAATTAATATTGTGGTACCATTAGTTAAACACAATGTTTTTAAAACTTTTTTGCATCTTGGTATTTTTTTGATAAACGATTTTTTATCAAGATATTAATATGTTTCAAAATATACATTTTTATATTTTTACCAGGTCTCTATAATCTTGTGTTGTGATGGTATAATCATGTAAAAATTTGTGATGGATTTTACAAATGTTCAAAATATGATAAAAACTGACTTATCGAAAAATTACAAAGATATAGAAAAGTTTTAAAAACATTTTGTTTAACTAATGGTACCACAATAATAATTTAATTGGAACGTACACAAATATTTAGGGGGGGGTTTAAGGGAACAAAACCCCCATACAATTTTAATATGGCGCACAAATTTCACTTTTATTTTTTGCTTAAGATGTTCCTGTCCAAGAATGCCACATGTCAATTTTCAATAAAAAATCTCTAATTATTTTCAATATATTGGAAAAATCGATTTTTATTTCGTAACTTCAAGGGGCTGTAACTTTTTTTATGTGCACATTTGTACTAAGGTAAGTTAGGTTTAACCGAACTATTTTTGGTCCCAGAATATGTGATTTAATTTATGACCTGTATTTTTGTTACACCCCGTATATTGAGATTGTTTATAAATACGCTCATGATGTTTATAGAAGCAAGGTATGCCATGCATCCACTAAAATTTATTTATAATAAATAAAACTATACAGGGTGTTTCATTAACGGTGTCTAATCTCTGAGTTGTAGATTCTAGACCTCAAAATATCAAGATTTAACCCAAATCACTTAAATAAAATGTGGCTCCTTACCGCGTGTTATTTGAAAATTTAAAAACTATTTGTACCCAGTAATTTAAAACCGTTTGACATATCCTTGTCATACTTGGCAGCTAGTGTAGGTAGTGTACAGTGTACACCCTACTAAATTATGATAAATAAACGTTTCTAGCTACTACCATAGGCGTAGGACGGCGGATAGTGGCTGGTTGACCCTTTCCAAATTCTACGCCACTGGGGGAATTACTATATTAATGCAATTTTTCGATTCTCCAATACTTTCTATGTAAATAATATACTCTTCATTGATAACGATAAAGTCCTTAGTTTTCGAGATATTTGAAGTTAAAGATGAAACGGCACAGTTATTTTGATTAATTTATGATACGATCACATGTCACGTGCTCCCTCCGCAGATCCTTTAACAATTTCAAGAACTGATTCGCTTGATAATTTAACAGATAGTATACCCCGCAGAAGCCAAGCAATAATTTATGCCAATTGCCAATGTTGGATATACGACTTATTATCGTCTATTAAAATAGTTAAACACGTATTTACGAAAATATATTTATTTTAATACCCAAACTCGTTTACAATGGTCAAAATCAATCACACAACAAATTATATTACTTTCCGCCACAAACTTAGGATACCAATTCATTATCTATCGCCTTCCGCTGTGTTTATATGTCATCACCGAACTACCAGTATCCCCGTATCGACTCTGTCCCAAGCTGACGACCATATAAGGAAATTAGTGACTCAAGGCGACCATCGTATTAGGAATTGAGTGTGACTGCATTATTAGGGCAAAATTTACGTTTTATTTTTTATGGATAATAATTTATTATTTATATATTTTTTTGGAGGAATAATATTTTTTGTATATAACTATAAAATATGTTTTAAAAATTTTACGACCAACAGAAATATATATAGGGTGTCCCAAAAGTAGTGGAACGGTCGAATATTTCGCGAACTAAACATCGGATCGAAAAACTGAAAAATACGTGTTCAATCATTTTGAAAAATCTATCCAATGACACCAAACACCAATCCCTACTACACCTCCTGGAGGTGGGGTGGGGGGTAACTTTAAAATATTAAATAGAAACCCCCAGTTTTTCTTGCAAATTTGGATTCGTTACGTAAAAGTAGGCAACTTTTATTCAAAACATTTTTTCTAACTGTGGATAGATGGCGCTATAATTAGGAAAAACGATTTATCCTGATACCATAGGTAAAATTATAGAAACGGTCTAATATCTCAAGAAATACACTTCCAAATGAGATTCCAAAAAACAGATTTTTAATCTTTTTCGAAAACCTATCGAATAACAACAAACATGACCCTCCAACTCACCCCCTGGAGGTGGGGTGGGGGTAACTTTAAAATCTTAAATAGGAACCCCCACTTTTTATCGCAGATTCGATTTGTCGTTAAAAATTAAGCAACATTTATTCGAAACATTTTTTAAAATTTCTGATAGATGGCGCTAATAAATCGTATTTTTCCTATTAAAGCGCCATCGATTAACAATTCTAAAAAATGTTTCAAATAAATGTTGCTTAATTTTTCATGACGGATCCGAATCTGTAATAAAAAGTGGGGGTTGCTATTTAAGATTTTAAAGTTACCCCCCACCCCACCTTTAGGGGGTGGGTTGGAGGGTCATGTTTGGTGTTATTCGAAAGGCCTTCAAAAAATATTAAAAATCTGTTTTTTAGTTTCTCATTTGAAAGTGTATTTCGTAAGGTATTAGACCGTTTCTGTAATTTACCTATGGTATCAGGATAAATCGTTTTCCCAATTATAGCGCCATCTATCCACAGTTTAAAAAATGTCTTGAATAAAAGTTGCTTACTTTTACGTAACGAATTAAAATCTGTAATAAAAACTGTAGGTTTCCATTTGAGATTTTAAAGTTACCCCCCACCCCACGTCAAGGGGGTGTAGTGGAGTTGGTGTTTGGTGTCTTTGGATAGATTTTTAAAAATGATTGAACACGTATTTTTCAGTTTTTCGATCCGATGTTTAGTTCGCGAAATATTCCACCGTTCCACTACTTTTGGGACACCTTGTATTTATATGCTTTATAGACCTTGAAAAAGAATTTGATAGATTAGGATGGAAGGTTCCACATCCGTAGAAGTAAAAATTAGAATTGGAGTTAGACAAGGACGTGTTCTGTCACCCCTGATGTTTAATCTTTACTCCGAGTTTCTATTTAAAGAGGCACTGGAGGATTCCAAGGATGCAGTCAAGGTGAATGGCGTAAATATCAAGAGCATCGTATACGCCGATGATACGGTATTGATTTCGGATTCCGACTTCGGGTCTACAACGACTCATCGACAAGACCAACTCGATCTGTGAGTAGTATGAAAATAAACATTAAAAAAACCAAAGTGATGTAAATCCGAAAAAACCAAAATGTACCTTAACCTTGTAAAATAAACGGGCACATTTTATAAGAGGTCAATCGATTTAAGTACCTGGGATGTTGTATCGATAGCAGCCTAAATACTGATCTAGAAATAAAATCGAGAATAGAACAGGCAAGGAAATATTTCGAAAAAATCAAAAAATTGCTTTTTAATTCTCGAATAAAACTCGAAAGTCGACTACGTTTATCAAAATGCTACGTCTGGTCGACTCTTCTCTATGCTGTTGAGACATGGACCCTTAAAATATCAACCGTAAATAAATTGGAGGCCTTAGACATGTGGATCTACCGGAGAATCCTCAAAACTTCATGGACATGGCATACCTCAAACGAAGAAGTGCTGCATAGAATATAGACTAAGAGCCGCTATAGGTGAAATTTCTTAATCATTTTAGGCACGACGCGACGGGACCCTATAACTTAAATAGTTGAACCTAAAAGAAATCGTTTGAGCACTGTGCCGTCACTTTTCAGTGGCACATGCGTCTACAGTGGCGCCTCAAACTTTCCACTTATGGACGGGATACATAAATTAAAAAATACCCTCCCTCATTAACAGAATTTAATTTTTTTCATTTTTTTAAGTTCTATGTGATAAAGACATAAGATTCATCGTAATTTTAACCCACCACCCCCTTCTTCCTGCCCCCACCATCAAAAACTTTATTTTTCGATTTTATTTTTTTTGATGGGATGCAATCAATTTTAAGTTTTGAGTTTACATAACCTCAAAAAAATTTTAAAATTTTTCTTTTGGAAAAAAGTATATAACTTTTTTTTGGGGATAGCTGCAGATCTAATTTTTTCTTAGTGTTGTGTATTTTATCAAGCACTATATTTCTAATTTTTTTCAGATTTTTCTGTAACTCTGGTCACCTTTAAAAATCCAAAAAACTGTTTTTAAGGGGGGTTTGGGGAGTTTGAACGTGTTTTTCTGATTTTTAAATATTCTAAAGGACTCAGTTACTTCAAGTTACATATAACCTATAAAAACAAAATTGATTTGATATATTATGAAGTCTATAAAATAGGGAAAATCCCCCAAAACCCCCCAAAAAACAGTTTTTCGGATTTTTGAAGGTGGGGAGCCTTACGAAAAAATCTGAAAAAAATTAAAAATATAGTGTTTGATAAAACACATAAGACTAAGAAAAAATTAGATCTGCAGCTATTCCTCAAAAAAAGTTATACGCTTTTTTGAAAAAAAAAAATTTCTTTTAATTTTTTGAGGTTATGTACATTCTACCTATGGGTCTATAAAAAAATAGGCATGTTTTATAAAAGCCTCAGCTATGCGCGTGAATTTTTTGAAATTTTAAAATTGATTGCATCCCACAAAAAAAAATAAAAACGAAAAATGAAGTTTTTGATGCTGGGGGCAGGGGGAAGGGGGTGGTGGGTTAAAGTTACGCTGAATCCTATATGTTAATCACGTAGAACTTAAAAAAATAAAAAAAAATTAATTCTGTTAGTAAGGGAGGGTAACTTTTAATTTATTTATCCCGTCCATTAGTGGAAAGTTTGATGCGCCACTGTCGACGCATGTGCCACTGAAAAGTGACGACACAGTGTTCAAACGTTTTCTTTTAGGTTCTACTATTTAAGTTATAGGGTCCCATCGTGCCTAAAATGATTAAGAAATTTCACCTATAGCGGCTCTTAGTCTAATAGGCAAGGAAAGATAACTTTTCTACACAGTGAAAGTTAGAAAAACATTATACCTAGGCCACATACTGAGAAATAATAAGTACCAATATGATCAACTAATCGTGAAAGGACAGATCGAGAGAAAGAGAGGGCTAGGAATGAAAAGACTATCGTGGCTAAGAAACTTCCGACAATAGACAGGGCTAAATTTTGAACAGCTAGTAATAGTCTAAGAGCTAGTGAACCCTCCGACTAACGGTTTCCTGTAAGGCTAGAAATTTGTATAGTGATAATTCATAGCACACCAAGACTAAAAACCATGACCTGGCAGGCATCAGCCCTGCACGTGTATCTACCAGGTGAATCGAAAAGTGCATAGTTTAGGGGAAAATAAACTTTCTCCTGTAAAGTTTAAATTTAAGCATGTGTTTCAGTAAGTCATTTAGAAGAAATGTGTACAATGACAGGCGATTATGAAGAGCATAATACCTTGCCAGGCGAGGGGAAAGATTAGGGTTTTTTCCTAAAATTATTTTTTTTCATCGAACAAAATTTTTTTAGGTTTTTTGAATCATTCCAAACAGAAAAGGTCTTTAGTGATTTTTCTCTTAGGTTAATAGTTTTTGTTATATAAGCGATTAAAAATTTTGAAAATTGCGAAATCGGCCATTTTTAACCCTAAATCGGACATTTAGCTAAAAATTTCAATGTTCCCAAGGTAGGTAGATATTCTTTAAACATTGATTGATGAAATCCCAAAGAGTTTTTTGCAATACAATATCGGAAACCCCTTTGTTTTTTAATTGCTAATCAAGCGGGCGCGACACTGTAGTATAAGGGAGGACGTTTGAGTTGGCATAAATTCATTATCTCGAAAATGGGCAAATTTGAAGAGAAATCCTCAGACAGGTCGATTTTTATTTTTAAATTAGGACTTTTTGGCATATATATGATACTAGTGACGTCATCCATCTGGGCGTGATGACGTAATCGATGATTTTTTTAAATGAGTAGGGGTTGTGTGATAGCCCATTTGAAAGGTTATTTAATTCTCTATTCAGTGATATAAACATTAACATAATTGTTTATACAGGGTGTACAAACATTTTTTTTTATTAAATTAACTTTGATTAAATTTGACAAATAGAAAAAATTTTTTTTGTACACACTGTATAAATAATTATGTTAATGTTTACATTACTGCATAGAGAATTAAATAACCTATCAAATGAGCTATCACACAACTCCTATTCTTATTTAAAAAAATCATCGATTACGTCATCACGCCCAGATGGATGACGTCACTAGTATTATATATATGCCAAAGAGTCCTAATTAAAAAATAAAAATCGACCTGTCTGAGGATTTCTCTTGAAATTTGCCCATTCTCGAGATCATGAATTTATGCAAACTCAAACGTCCTCACTTATATTACAGTGTCGCGCCCGCTTGATTAGCAATTAAAAAAACAAAGGGGTTTTCGATATTTTATTGCAAAAAACTCTTCGGGATTTCATCAATCAATGTTTAAAGAATATCTATCTACGTACCTTGGCAACATTGAAATTTTTAGATAAATGTCCGATTTAGGGTTAAAATTGGCCGATTTCGCAATTTTCAAAATTTTTAATCGCTTATATAACAAAAACTATTAACTTAAGAGAAAAGTCACCAAAAACCTTTTCTGTTTGGAATGATTCAAGAAACCTAAAAAAACTTTGTTCGATGCAAAAAAAAAATAATTTTAGGAAAAACCCCTAATTTTTTCCCTCGCCTGGCAAAGTCTTATGCTGTTCAGGATCGCCTGTCACTGTACACATTTCTTCTAAATGACTTAGTCAAACACATACTTAAATTTAAACCTTTCAGGAGAAAGTTTATTTTACCCCTAAACTATGCACTTTTCGATTCACCTGGTAGATACACGTGCAGGGCTGATGCCTGCCAGGTCATGGTTTTTAGCCTTGATGTGCCATGAATTATCACTATACAAATTTCTAGCCTTACAGGAAACCGTTAGTCGGAGGGTTCACTAGTTCTTAGGCTATACAGGGGTGGCCAAGCTCCTTGATAATCCGAGCCATTTTTCAAAATTTGGAATTTTTCGCGAGCCACAACTAAACAATTATTTAAAAAGTGTAAAAAGGTATTTTTCTCTCAGTATTTGGATTTCCCGAATTTTAAAGTGAAATAAAATGGTTCACATCGTTGTTTCAAATATGCAAATAATTCTGCAAGCAGACTACTGTTTCAGGATACTTCAATTCTTCATCATCCTTTCATATTTACAAAAAAAAGTGTTTCAAAAACACTGTCTTTAACACTCTGTCATCTTTTGATCTTACCAGATACCTGTCCATCTTATCTTATCTTTGATATGTCTGATGATGTTTTCATTACCACACACAGTCACCAATTCATCTTTGCTACGTCTTCTCCACTCTCCTGTCAATTCATTTCTTTGAGGGCCAAATACCATTCTGAGAGCCTTTCCTTTCAAAAATCAGCAACTTATTTATTTCCCGCTGATGTAGAGTCCATGTTTCACTTCCATATGTAACAATTGGGCAAATAATTAGCATGTACAGTCTTAATTTAGATTGTATTTTTAACAGCTTAGATCTTAACAATGATGATAGGGAGTATAATGCTCCATTTCACGCAGCTGTCCTTGCTGAGACCTCTTTTTATATGCGGTTGTCATACGTGATTACCGCCCCTAGATATTTCAACTCTTTTACTACTTCGAAGTTGTGGTCATTAATAGTTATGTTCTGCCTAACTCTTGGTCTTGGATTTTTAGTTACTTGCATGTATTTCGTCTTCTCTTCATTTATTCAAAGGCCCAAACTACCTGTTTCTTCCTCGAGTTGTGAAAACACATTTCTCACGTCTTTTGTAGAATGAGTCAATGCATCTATATCATCAGCAAAGGCCAACAATAGTTTTGATCCTCACTTCACAAATCCCCTGTCAGCTCAGATGATATTTTACTTATTAGGTACATATTCTAAGGCCAAATTGAATAGCAACGGTGATAAGGGGTCTTCTTGTCTAAGTCCTGATGTTATACTTACATAGTCTTTTATATTTATTGTCAGTAATTGAAGATATTTTGAAACACAAAAAAAGTAATTTTGGTACATTTATTAAGAGCCACAAATTATCATTCAAAGAGCCGCATGTGGCTCGCGAGCCATAATTTGGCCACCCCTGGGCTATAAAAACAGCTGAAGACAGAGAAGAGTTTGCAATTATAGTAGCCAATCTCCATTGAGGAGAGGATAAAATATGTTTAATTTTAAAAAATAATAATTAAATTTATAAGTTGTTTATAGTTTACTGGCAATGCCCCTAACTTAGGCCACGCAGTATAATTAAAATCATAAGGATCGTTTATCTGTTTTATTCAATATGTTTAATCATTTTACTAATTTTCACGAGGAAAGTAATAATAAAATCTCGAAGAAAATTTATTATAACTACTTATTGGTTATATTTATTTGCAACCACAGGAGACACAGTTGTATACTTAAAATACTCCAACTAAAGAATTATCCACTTTGCATGCATGGTGACTGGGTACTTGGTACGAAGAACGGAGTGAAATACTTATAATAAATCGGCGCCAAAGAGCCATGCGCGAGGATTGTGCCAATGTGGAATGCAAAACTACCAATAAAATGATAAAATTATCTGTTACCTTACCCATAAGTTTCTGGTTCATAACTCAAGTGTGTCACGTTTTATTTTTTCTCTTCTCGCCGTACGCGAGCCAACAAAACAACAGACATAGGCGTCGTCGGTCGGAGCGACCTCATCAGACCATAACTCTTAAGAAATAACAAATGCAGATTTGTAGGACTCCGTCAGGTACTCGTGCGCTTACATTATAATGCACGCTGTACTCAACCTGTTAATTTATGTATATTGTGTTGAAATTTTTACACTAGATAAAAAATTATTTATACCATAGTCATAATATATTTTAAATTTAACCTTAGCGAATTTTTTATACCTATACCGATACTTAAAAAGGGAGACTGTACCGATACCGATACCGATACTTAAAAATGGAGACTCGAAAAATCCTGAAAATTATAGAGGCATTCGTCTGATGAACAGTACATTAAAATTTTTGACGGCAGTCATAAAAGATAAAATCGAGGAAAAAGCGAACATGGCAGATGAACAACATAGTCTAGGCGCCAAATAGAGGTCACCGTGTCCTTTTCAATTCTGATGGACAAACTCAACGGTTTGTTATGGATTTTTGGCTGCTGATTACGAATTTCGAGGGTGGATTTCGATCCCAATGATCTATATATTGGCACAATTATAAACAATTTAATTATTTATAAGGCTCTGGCTCATAAACTAAAAGAAATAAAAAATGTTTCAAATAAAATTTGTTCCTTAATAAAAAACGGAGAAAAAACGTTTACTAAACTTAAATCTAACAATTAGAACTCAAAATATTGTAAAATTAGTGCACAATGCAAACTGCAAATTACAAAATACGTATTTTTCGAAGCTTTATCGATCATAACTGGGCTTCTGCGTATGCAAATGATCTTTAAAAGGTCTCATTTTAAAGGTTGATGAATAGGTTTTCAAACAAAGTTTGTTAAATTACTTTATCTTCATTTGTTTCAAAGTTATACCCGTTTGCAGTTATAATTTTCTTAAAAAAATTGTACATCAATTTGTTTATAAGGGTTTCAAGCAAATTTGAGCTATAAACATTTATATTTTAATTAACAACAATGATAGAAGAACTCAAAACGAACAATTTGAGTCTGTGAAAATGTTAGAAGTTTATTTTTAGCCAGGATATCGATATTTTAATGGCGCGCTATGAGGCGCAAGATCGGCTCACAGTCAAGTATTTTTCGACGCTTTATCGATCGTAACTCGGCTTTTACGCATGCAAATGAGCTTTTCAAGGTCTCATTTTAAAGTTTAATTAATAGGGTTCCAAACAAAGTTTGTCAAATTACTCTCAAATTATCTTCATTTGTTTTAAAGTTATACTCGTTTGAAGTTATAATTTTCTTAAAAATTGTGTACATTAATTTGTTTATAAGGGTTTTTAATAAATTTGTGCAATAAACATTTATACTCTAATTAACAATAATAATATTTTGAGCTTGGGAAAGTGTTCCTAGGCTTTATTTTGTAGGTTTATTTTTGGCCAAGATATCGATATTTTAATAGCACAAAATTCATTTATGGATTGCTCGGAGTTCTCTGTTCAGAAAAACCTTAAACTAGTGGAAGAATGGTAAAGGCTCTGAATAACTCACAAAATATGAAAACTTTTGATGAATTACGCTTTTGTTTGTAGGACCATGGAGGTGTTTCTCTTGTTGAAGATATGCCACCAACATCGAACTCAATACAATTGCATATAAAACGAGCATTTTATGTGGTGTACACACAATGAACGTGCCTCGAAGATACTGCAAAAGAACTTGATCCACTTGTATATGGATATCATATAGATAACGAAACTCTGAAGTCCCAAAAATTTTTAATTCTAATACCTTTTAATGCCTAAGATCAGATTTAGTACCACCATGTATCTGTAAAAATTGCTCTAAGAACTTATGCAGATGTAAAAAAAAAGAGTGCAAACAGATGGATAATAGAAAGGAACAGAATGGAAAGAGAGACAGGTGTGAATTTTGTGACAGTGCGAGAAATGATTGAGAGAATGACTGAAAATAAATCTGGTTGGACTAGTATACACAACTATATCCGTGTAGTGATCAAGAAGAAAGAAGAGAAGGAAAAACAGCTGTACCAACGATAGGGGTGAGAGGGAAATATATTGTAAGTAGAAGGTAGAGGGAATGAGTTTTGATGAGAGGCGAATAGGTGAGTCAATTGTATGAGACAGACTGTGGTAAAGAAGCTTTAATAATAATAATAAAAACCATACAAACAAATACCCAATTTTGGGACCAAAAAAAAGGGGGAAACGGGGAAAAGGAAGGGCATCCTTGCTTACAGTATGTGGATAAATGAATATAAAGTGCTTTGGAAGCGATGTCGACCTTGCAGCGGCCATTCCGCTTTTGGAGCGCTAGATGACAGAGGAGGGTCTGGTTTAGCAGGTAGGCATTCGGCGTAGCCTCGGCGACGAGAGAACGTTTTTTAAAGTACCTCGGGAACTATCGCTGGGGCTACGAAGAATGAATCCTGCACTAAGGTCAGTCAGGCGGCGTTCTGGGCTGAGATATCTTTTAAAGATTCCAGACCCCCCTATTTAAAGATAAAAAAAGGAGATTGCTGGATTATGTCGATGAGTGATCCAAGTAACTATTTACGACGCCAATACTCACATATCCGATATATACCATTTAAAATTTTGTCATTATCTACCTATATTTATATTTTACGGCAATGTCTAATATCATTTTATTTACGGCTGTATTGAATGATATTTTATTTTTTATGTCATACCGGTTTAATATTGTGTATTTATTACTTAGTTAGATTAGTTACGAACCACATAATGGTATACTTTATGCCCGCGCGGGCATAAAGAAATTATTGCAATAGGAAACAACAAAAATGAAACATTTAATTTAATCCGTTTATTTATTTATAGTCCATTAAAATGTTACATTTAGTTTGCATTTCTTAGAGGAGTCAATTTTATTTTTTTAATGTGTAGGGTGGTTCAGTAGAAGCTTAAGTTCAAGTTTTTGGGGTCGCCACCCTTGTCCCCCGGCCGCCATATTGGAAAAAGGGGTGCAAAGGGCTTTCGCGCTTTATCTTCTAAACTAGCAATCCTACAGAAAATTTGATTACAAATAAAATGTAGCAAATTAAATTTTCTACAATTTTATATCCATTACTTTTTATCGTCAAGTGACCAACAAAAAAGTTATAAATAAAAATATAAGACCATTTTGTAAGAAGTTTCTTTCGGAGGTTATAACTTTTTTTCCGTTCAGTTCACAATAAAAATAACATCATAGCGATTTTGTAGAGGATTTTTCAATGAACAATTTTCGCTATAAAGTTGTTTAATTTTATTTATTATCTAGGTTTTACAGCGCTCCAATCTTGACCAGATTCTCGAATTCTCATAGGAATACAATAAAAAAAAATACTTTTCCGCAAATCGCCAGGAAATTTTGACATTCCTGTCAAAATTTCTTGAAGAAAAAGTCAGGACTTCCTTACTGTAAGGAAATGTCATTTCCTTACTGTAAGGAAATGATATTTCCGTACAGTTGTTCTTCTTCTTCTTCTTCCTTTATTGGGTTATATCCCTCGGGATAATTCGCCCAGCTTACACCAGGGAAATACTCTTGTCTTGCTCTGGGCAGTCGAATATTTCCAAATATATATGTTAAAGCCTCAATTTTTTTTTTAAATATATATTAGCAGGAACATCTTCGTATAGGGCCAGACAGTCCCTACAGGAAAGGCAATATTATACCATAAGGGTTAAGGCTTCTATCATTTGGAGGTCCAATATCTTTTTATATCTTTATCTTCTTAATTTTTTTAATTCAAATTTGGGAATTGATTAATTTATAAATTAAGTTTGGCTAAGTTAAGGAATTTAAGGATCAGGTTAATCCTACGTGGATTAAGGTTGGACATAAGTAGGCAAATTTCAATGGGAGTAGGGATATTTGTCTTGGCTAATTCTTTATATAGGTCAAAATTGGGTGACATATTTATAGGGCACTCAAAAATCAGATGATTTAAGGACCCAACTCGGCCACAGTCACAATATGGGTCATCTTTTACTCCTATCCTGAATAGGTGAACTGGAGTAGCACAATGACCTGTCCTCATTCTAATAATGGTGGTTATATGTCTTCTGTCTTGGTATGCAAAATTGTGGTACCAGGGGAGTTTATCTATCTGACCTACAATTTTAGAGTAAAATGAATTATTTCGATTTTTCCCCTGCCATTCTTGCTTCCACCGATTCCAGATGGAATGCTTGATGTCTGGTAGAAAGTTGGAATAGTGAAGAGTGATACCAGCAGCTACATTTAAGGTTCTACCTATATTAGCTAGTTTATCAGCCACCATGTTCCCTTTAATATTCGAGTGTCCTGGAATCCATGCCAGACTAATATTAACGTTATTTTCTTTCGCTTCAATGATGCCTCTCTTGGTCATGAACGATGAATGTTCTGTTTCCATAGAATAGGTTGATCTGCCTATTTTCTGTAAGGCACTTTTAGAGTCCGAGCAGATGATTGCTTGTTTAATCCCATTTTTCAAAATAATTTGGAGGGCATGATTAATTGCGACAATCTCAGCCGTACATATTTGGGTATACTTAGGTAGTTTACTGGTATAAGAATAGTTGATCTCTCGGCTAAAGACACCAAAGCCTGCTGATCCTTCATCATCAACCGAGCCGTCCGTGAAGAATTTGGTGTGACTAGGTTTATTTAGAATTATTTTTTGGAGTTGAACTGAGGCAAGTTCATCTGAACGATTAGATTGGATATTTATGATTGGAATTGTTGATAATTGATGGTCTAGTTCAAAGTTATGGCATGGATATAAGTCACTTAAATATAAGTTGGGATAAGTACTTTTAAATTTGTTTTTTAAAAGCACTAGAAATGGAATACTTCTGTTTTTCCAATGATTTTGGTTCCTTTGAATTGCCAAATCTAACAGGTCGAGAGCGGAAATAATTGGGTTGCCAATTAACATTAAATTTTTTAATATAAATTTAGAGCTAAGCCATTCCCATCTAGATTTAAGCGAGATCTGACCACTTTCACTTAAGAGAGCATGGATTGGGGTAGATTTCATGCATCCAGTTATAATTCGGATACTTTTGTATTTTAGTTTCTCCAATCTTTTAATTAAGGAAGTTGGACAATCGAAAATTACCTGGCAGCCAAAGTCCAGATGGCTCTGAATCAGACCATTGTGTACAATTTGTAAGGTTTTTGGATCACTTCCCCAATAAGTCCCACAAAGAGCTCTCATCACATTCAGGCCACGATTTACTTTTAGTTCTATTGAGTTTACATATGAATTCCACTTTAAGTTTTTTTGAATATTTACCCCCAGGTATTTGACTGAATCCACCCAACCAATATTCTGGTTACAAAATATTACGTTAGGGGGAGAGATTTTCGTGTTTCCTTTTGTAAATAATATTGCAGAAGATTTGTTCTTAGACAGATTTAAATTGTGGTCTAGCAACCATGATTCCATCTGAATCAATAATTTATTTACATTAATTACCAATTCATTAATATCACTCCCTCTAATCAGAAGAACCAAATCGTCTGCATACTGAATTAGTTTGCATGAAGAGGGGATTAAATTATACAGGGAAAGACAATATAGGTTGAAGAGGATAGGGCTTAATGGGGAACCTTGGGGTAGTCCCAGACTTGATTTTCTTGGGCCATGGGTTTGTCCCAGTTTGTCTTTGACAAATAGCTCTCTATCATTTAGAAGGCAGAAAATCAAATTAGCCAGTTGGGTTGGAATGTTATACTTTAATAATTTGGAATACAAGAGTGATATATTGACATTATCATAAGCAGAAGAGATATCTAGAAATATGCCAACAGTGTATTGATTTTGAGCGAAGCCTATTTGAATTGTTGAGGTGAGGTATGTAAGACATTCCGTACAACCTCTACCCCTTCTAAATCCTAGTTGTAGTGGATTAAAAATCTTATTATGTTCCACAATCCACTCTATTCTATTCTTTATAAGAGTTTCGAGCATTTTGCCTACACATGAAGAAAGAGCTATTGGTCTAAAGTCTAACGGATTATTACAATCTTTATCTTTTTTGATTATAGGTAAAATTACTGATTGTTTCCACTGAACAGGAACTATACCCGTTCTAAGACTTTCATTGAAAAGTTGAATTAATAACAAAGATCCAACAACGGGAAGATTTTTTAACATTGAGTAGGAAATCTGATCCAAACCAGGAGCTGAGTCAGATTTAATTGAGAGGGAGTTCTGATACTCGTCGAGAGTAAATAGCGATTCTAGGGCTTGAGGAGATCTAACCAATACTTTATTGACAGCGGAAAGGGGGGTTAAGCAACATAGAATTTCGTGGGATATGGGAGTAGAGGGCAATTGTGTATATATTGAAGGTTTCGAAGCCGATACCTTATTAATTTTCTCCCACACAACTTTTAGAGGAGTGTTTCTATTTAATTTACTGCAAAATAGTCTGAAACTATTTTTACGTTTTGATTTTAGGAATTTTCTTGATTTGGCTATATTCTTTTTAGCCTCGATATAGTTTTCCATTGAGGGGATATTTTTAAATTTTTTTAAGGCAGACACTCTCGCAGAGACGACTTCAGCACATGAGTCATCCCACCATGGAATGTGGTATTTGGAATTATTAGGAGGATGAAGCCAAGGTATTGTTTCATCAGCTACCGATGATATGGAGTTAGTAAAAAATTCGTAATCTTCCCTGGGAGAAGCTAAGAAAATGCTGTTTAAATTGTTATGATAAGTAGACCAATCAGCTTTCTTTAGATTTCTTCTTTTACATGAATGCGGGGGAGATTGAGGACATACACCTATCTGACATATTATGGGGAAGTGGTCACTAGTTCCAGTATCTGAAATAGTGGACCACTTGCCCACACTGGCTGCCACATCGACTGATGCCATTGTTAGATCTACTACCGACTTACTGCCTCCTGGGGCCACCAGTCTAGTTGGGGACCCATCATTGAGAAATACTAGCTCAAGTTCCTCCAAAGAATCAAAAATAATCCTACCATTGTGACTGTCTCTAGAACTACCCCATGCCTTATGATTACAATTTAGATCACCCATGATTAAAAATGGCTTATTAAGTAATTTAACAAGGGAAAACCAGTTGGATTTGGAGATAGAGTTGTCTTGTGGACAGTATATATTAAGAATATTCAAATTAAAGTTAGGGAGAAATGTGAGTTGGAATTGGACATCACGATTGAAGCCTGGATTGGCAATTTGAATTTCCCTATAATCAATATTATTTTTGATAAGAGTAATTAATCCGCCATAGCCATCCTCTCGATCTTTTCTGATTATTTGATACCCTCTACATCTTATAACATGTTGGTTTGAGAGCCAAGATTCGCTAATAAGGATTATATCTGGGTTAAGGTTTTTTATAAGGATTTTTAGATTGTCAGAATTAGTGTTATACGAACGTATATTCCACTGAATAATAGTTATCGGAGTGTTAGGATTCATTATAAAGAGTATGTTTGCTAGACCAAGGAGTCAAAAGATCTCGAATCCTCAGGCTCGAGATCCTCTATTCCCCTCCGACCCTGGTTTACATTTGTATTGAAAGGTGATACACTTTTGTTTATGCTAGTCTTTAGATCTGCCATATTGTAAGGAATGGAGTATGATTTTGAGTTTATTAAGTCCCCAATGAAGGTCATGACGAGCTCCCTGTGAGATTGGTTCAGCATAGACATGGCCTGATTGAAATCCAAATGAAGTTGGGATAAAGATTGTGAGTTAGTGATTTGAGAATCAGAGTGAGCAGGATTGAATTTTGAAGTCGAAGGCTCATTTATTCTTCTATCTGATGGATTAATAAGTAGTCTTTGGTGGGAGATTTTATCATAACCTGTATTTTCTTGTATTGAAGGTCTTCTTCTTTTTGGTGGAGATTGAGTGGCTTGACTAAAAGGTTTTGAATATTGAGCTGAGGCTGCAGACCTCCTCTCCTGTGGTAAGATGCCATTAGAATTATTCTGATCGCTATGTAAGTGGGGGAAATCGTTTATGTTTAAAGATGAAATATTGTGGATCCTAGGAACCTGCTGACTTGCCTCATAGAAAGATAGATTAGAAAAGGACATTAGATCCTTAATATCTTTTTGTCTGACTCTCTCTCTACAATTACGACTATTTGATTCATGGTCAGAAGATTTGCAGAAAATGCAATATTTTGTACACGTATTAGATGAAGAATCCTCATGAGAAGTTCCGCATCTAGCACATTTCTTTTTTCCTCTACATTAGTTCGTAGAATGGCCATAAAGTAAGCAATTTCCACATTGAAGAACAGGGCTGATGAATGGTGTGACCCTCATTGGTAGTTGATATATGGAAATTTCTTTAGGAATAGTTTTTCCTGAAAAAGTTATGCTAATAGTTCCCGTGGAGACAAATTCAACCTTTGAATCCACTTGTACTCTCCGGTTCATTCGCTTTACACTTAATATCTTACATAAAGCCAAGTTGGTTTCTGATGCCTCCTTTATTTCTTCCTCTGTGAATCTTTTATTAACTCCCCTTACTATACCCCTACAAGAAATCTGATGAAATGGAATGAACACGTCATACCCTAGGGCTTCCCAATCTTTCCTCACAACGAAATCGTTGGCTGCTTTTCTAGTGGCAAATAATACCCCTATCCTGTTTTTACCTTTTCTACTGATTTTCGTGATGTCTTTAATTTTTAAAACAGAAATAGATTTAGCTATACTTAACACGTGGTAATCTCCAATATTTTTATCCTGACCCTGGGCAAATACTTCATAAGGACCTATGTCGGTCTCCGAAAATAGTATTTGTTTTTTTCCTTTAAGACTTTTCTGAATAATTGGAGGTTGAGATTGACATTCATGTTGGTTGATTTTATTAGGAGGGTCAGGTGGTGAAGGAGGATCGGGAGGAACTTCTTCCTCCATCTTATGCGGCAGATTGACGAATTTAAAATATATGCCAGTCGATGCAAATTAGAAATTAACAGGGAAATATAGATAGTTTTGGACCTTACCCTTTGGATGAGTCGTCCGTTCACCTCGAACGATAATCACAGATTTGTCTATTTTAAGTTTTCTTCCAAAAAATCAAATGTCAAACACAACAAAATTCACAACAGATATTCACTGCGAAAAGAAGCCGAGGCTGTTCATCCCAGCGTGTAGCGTTCCGCTACGTTTACGAGTAGCCACTCCCGACAACCGTAATAATTAACATCGAATAACAAAAAGTTACCTTACGATCGAGGTAGGAAAATGAAAACAGGATTAGTGCTAGCTAACCAACGACTTAAGAAGGTCAAATACAGACAAATATGTGTTGGAGAAAAAACGGCAGATGTCATACATAAAAGAATAGGAGATATTCAATAAATCTATTTTGGAATTGCAATTACAAAGCAAGCTAAATATATCTGTAAAGATATAATATACCTAAAATGAACGTCTGGTAAGTGATTTTATTTTAAAAATTTCTTTTGGAAATTTAGGAAACGCATATATCAAAATGAATAATTTTATACCTTAAAAAGTCAAATCTAACAAAGCTACTTTTAGAAATATATTACTTAAGTAATAATGTAATTTCATTTTGGATAAATGACCTTCCCATTTATGTGGAAGAATATGTTCGGTTATCTTTTGTAACCGGTCTGTCTCACCTTGTATCCAGGAAAAAATTTCTAGATACCTAATGAGAACCTCTCTTTTTAGCCGTACCTAGAGAATTATAAAATAGAACCAAGCTTTTAATATCCCACAAAGACAACTTATATGGAAAATGCACTAAGAATAACATTCCTATTAATTATCTGGAACGTAAATCTTCCCTAAGATGTGTATACTCATAGAGCCGCTTACCGTCTGATAAACCGGCACGTCCATAAGCCAACACTTGGAATTAGAGCTGAAGGAATTTCATCTAGATTGGAACAAAGATAAGTGTACTTAATTAATGTTCTCATTTATAGACCGAATTGTGTTCCGCAATATATTATATATTTATTCTACATTTGTTGTTAAGCATTAGATTATTTTTTAACTTCTCTTATCATATCTTTTACTATCGGTTGTGTCTACACAACAAATAATATTTTGTCAATTTTTCATCTAAATCTCAATGCATGTAAGGGAACATAAGTACTTATAGACCTAGAGCATTGGTCTCTATAGGGTTCATTACATAATAACTTAGGTATTGTGGTAGATAATATACAAGTATATTAATACGGTATTATGAAGAAAATCATCTGGTTCTGTTGACTAGCACTCACTATTGTTTTTCTGTCTCTTTATTGTTTGTATCTGAAAGAAACGTAAACTCATAGAAATCATTTAATAGTCGGAAACTTTTACGTTATCTGCTTATATCTTGGCAACCAAAATTTTAACATTACTCATATTCATTATTTATATTATTAATTAAATTTTACTATTATATATTCATCTTGCAAGCCAATGTTTTACATTATTATACATTATTTATATTTTTAGCTAGAAATTTTACATTATATATATATACATTAGTTACCAAAATCTTACTTTACATATATCTAGGTATTTTTTTTACACAATAAAAATAAGGTATACCTATTGGGTTTGTATCATTTCACCTGCACCTGATATCTCTCAACTATATGTGTTCATATAATATTTTATTTCAGGATTAAGTTATTTGGATTGTTTATATCTTTCTCCTTATTTCTCTCTCTCTCTTTCTCTCTCTCTCTTTCCCCCTCTCTCTCTCTCTCTCTATATCTCTCTCTCTCTATATATATGTGTATATATGTATATATGTGTATATATATATGTATATATGTGTATATATATATATATCTCTCTCTATATCTCTCTCTATATCTCTCTCTCTCTCTTTTCTAGTCTCCCACACTGTTCTATCAACGAAGTAAAGGCTCTAAAAGGCATTTACTTCTGGCGCCCATCTTTGGTTTATTGATCATAGGTCAGTTCTTTTCTTTTAAGTATTTCATTACTTTTTAATTTTTCTGGTTTCTTCCTTTATCACTATCTCTTTCTCCCCTAAACAACAGCACGAAAATAAGCCGATCTCCACTTCCTGAGCTTTTACGTCTCATCCTCATCCTCATAATTAATTTGTTATCTTCATTCTAATTTTAACTTGTTAAGCCGTTTCTCACTACTCCTTTCTCTTCATCAATCAAATTTTAGTACCAAAAAAAAATATAACCCTACTATAAGGGTTACAAAGTGGCGAGCCCATCGTGGAGCCGTTGTTTTCATTTAGGTGGTGATTTAGTGTTAGTTACACTACATTCTCTTATTCAATTTGGTTATTGCGAATTATCACTTACAGTTTGTTTGTTGTTTTGGAAAAAAAAAAGAAAAAGTTGATAGTAGCAGTGTATCATTTTGTTTTTTTTGAGAGAGTATACAGGTGTAAGGGAAATTATTTTAGAATTGAGGATATAGCATTAATTGTTGGGTGGTATACGAACATAAGTTAAAAGGTAATATATAAATGTTTATTGAAGGTGACGTTAATATTTAATAAACTGAATTTTTACATTTTTATACGTTACATATTTTTTGGTATCTTATAATTATTATGATATCCTGTACTGGCACTTGTATCCACACAATTATATATTTTGGGTTATAGGTATATGTTTATTAGGTTCTGATTTCTATCTCAATTTTAGATTACTGTATGCGATTAAATTTGCAGGCTTTGTGCCAGTTGTAAAATTTTTTTATTGAGTTTATCTATCTAAACTTCATTGGGGTGTTTTGTCTTGATACTGAAAGTTTCTTTTTTAAAATGTCCACTTTCAAAGTTGATCATTTACTGGTAAAAGAGTTAGATTACGAGCTTAAAATCCGAAGTATTGATGTTACTGAATATCCTACCGTCGAGGCTAAACGCAAAATATTGCGTGGAGCTCTGCGACAGGAGAAGGAAAATAGGAGTTTTCGGCAAATTTCTTCCTCCTGTATTCCCTTTGACAAACATAAGGAGGAGATTGAGGACACACTGAAAGACCTTACCCAGAAAATCGGGATATTCAGGGGTACAATACTGGATCCTACCTTTGCTAGATTGTCGTCTAGAGTAGCTCATTTATCTGAACGAGTAAGTCGCTTAGAGTGTGATACCGATGAACAGGAATTATACCAGAAAACCGTCGCAGTCAAAATCTTGGATATTGAAGGTGACCTCGATGCTCGGGGAAACCCAGCTGCTACCTCCACTCCAAATGCACCCATACACAATGCGTCACCCTTCCCATTTTCTAAGTCTGCCCAAGTTCATAAATGGGGTATTTCTTTTTCTGGTACAGGTGATCGTGATACTGTTGTCGCTTTCTTAGAGAAAGTTGAATGTTTGCGAATCTCTAGATGTATTCCAGAGGATGACTTATTTGCAGCCTCCGCTGAGTTGTTTACCGGTCCTGCGTTCACTTGGTTTATGAATAATCGCTCTAACCTTTCTTGCTGGAAAGATCTGGTGCAAAAACTTAAAGCTGATTTCCTACCATATTCCTACCAAGATGATCTTTTGGATGACATTAAAAAGCGGAAACAACTCCAGAATGAACCCGTTACTATGTTTATCAACAACATCCTTGGGTTGTGTAGTCGTCTTGACATTCCTCTCACGGAATCCGAAAAGGTAAGAATCATCATGAAATCTTTGTTACCCTCATATCACTCTCAACTAGCTCTTGTAGAAATCCGTAGTATCGACGAACTTACGGAAAAATGTAAGCGGTTAGAAGAAACATTTTCTTGGTCTAATCAACCCTCAACTGTAGTTTCGTCTCGTCCTTTCCCGTCTTCTAGTCAGAATTCCTTTTCACGAAATCGATCATGGCAAAATAAAGTACCGAAACACAATGTATCTACCGTTACCTCCACGATCGTATGTTGGAATTGTTATACTCAGGGACATGCCTTCTCTGCATGCCCAAACCCCAGATTGCGTCCCTTTTGTTTTGGGTGTGGCCTTGAAAATACCACTAAACCCAGGTGTAGGAATTGTCAGGGAAACGGTCGTTTAGAGGATTGTACCCTGAGCCCTCCTCTGACAGTCTCTCCATCAGGGAATTCCGTAACTTCCATAAACAATACAGGACTCAACACGTCAAGCCCTCCCGTACCTTCTACCAGTCGAAAAGGGAAAGGTATTTCGTCCAAAAAGACAACAACTTCAAACAACAACCTATCTCAAGATTAAGTTATCTGAAGCAGACACCCTTTAATGTCGAATCAGATAATGATAGTGTTTCTTTCTCAGTATCTTCATTAAATCTCCCATCTCCTTGTCTCGAGCAAGAACTTAACTCTGCGTTAATTCCGTTACCTTTACCTTCTTCTTCCAGAAAAATTAAGGAAGGAGATACCTGTCTACCTTTATCTCAATTTTCTGGCAACACCATAGTGATTGATAAAACAACCTTAGATTTAAATTCTCTATTAGTTAGGAAACATAACGATAATCGTCCGTATCTCCCTATCGAAGTATTAGGTCAATCTTGTTTAGCACTTCTAGACAGTGGTTCAAACATATCTTTACTAGGTTCTTTATCTCTTCGTTTAATAGACAACGATAAAGTCAAAGTTAACCCGATTTCTTCTCTTCAAGTATCGACTGCTGATGGCACTGTACAACCCATCACGGGAAAATTCGTAACAGAAGTCTCTGTAGCGAATATACGCAGAAATGTTACTTTTTATGTTATCCCCTCAGTGCAAAATTCAGTTATCCTTGGAATGGACTTTCTTAATGTTTTTAATAGCACACTTAACTGCTCTGATTTTTCTATGTCTATATCTTCATTTAATATTTCGAGCTTGAATGCCGTACAAGATTTTTCTAGTTTATCAAATGAGGAACAAAATCAGTTACAAGAAACTATCTCCAAGTTTAATTCTATCTCCTCTACGGATAAGTTAGGCCGTACTACCTTGCTTTCCCATTCTATTGAAGTGAATAATCCCACACCATTTAGGCAATACCAATATCCGATACCCCAAGCGTGGCAAAAAGATTTAGACCAAGAGATTGATGAAATGCTTAAACTTAATATCATCGAACCGTCTACCTCTGCCTATAGTAGTCCATTATGGCTCACGAAAAAAAAGAATGGATCATTTAGGGTCTGTTTTGATGGACGTAAGTTAAACAGCATCACAGTAAATCGGGATGCTTACCCGATCCCTCGAATTGATATTATTTTGAGCAAACTTCAAAACTCGAAGTTCATATCGTCTATAGATCTTTCAAAAGCTTTTTTACAAATACCTCTTAGTACTGAGAGTAGGAAATATACCGCTTTTGCCGTCAATGGTAAAGGATTGTTTCAATTTGTAACAATGCCTTTTGGGTTAGTATCTGCTCCCCAAACTATGTGTCGTCTCATGGATATAGTAATAGGTCCTCAGTTAGAGCCCTACGTGTTTTATTATCTTGATGATATTTTGGTAGTCACCCCGGATTTTTCTACTCATATCGAAATTTTGAATAAATTATTTGTCCGGTTAAAAGAGGCCAATTTAACGGTTAATCTTGATAAATGTCAATTTTGTCGACCAAGTTTGAAGTTTTTAGGCTATATGGTTGATAACCAGGGTCTTAGGACAGACCCTGAAAAGGTCGCCGCTATAAGAGATTTTCCCATCCCAAAAACTACCACCCAAGTTCGCAGAATTTTAGGCATGTGTGGATATTATCGTCGGTTTGTTCCGTCTTATTCTACCTTACTATCACCCCTTACTGATCTTCTGAAGGATAGGAAAAAAGGCCAAACGATTATTTGGACTCCTGAGGCCGATGAAGCGTTTAGGCGCGTTAAAGATGCACTAACGAGCGCTCCAGTCATGATCTCACCTAATTTTAACGAACATTTTTATCTGATGACCGATTGTTCTAACACCGCTTCTGGTGGCGTGCTATTTCAGGTGAAAGATGGCTCTGAACACCCAATAGCTTATACAAGTAAGAAACTGAATAAGGCGCAGAAAAACTATTCGACTACGGAGAAAGAACTCTTAGCTATTATTCAGGGTTTAGAAGCTTTTCGTTATTATTTAGAGGGTCGTAATTTCACGATAATTACGGACCATAGTTCTTTGGTATGGCTTCACAGCATGAAAAACCCTTCTCAGAGACTTTCCCGATGGATATGTAAACTTACTGCCTATTCGTATAAGATTGTCCATCGAAAGGCAGCCGGAGTAGTGGTTGCTGATGCTCTTTCCCGTGTTTTTGATATTAATGTTTTAGATCTATCTTCGTTAACTCCTGATGCGTGGTATCAAGATATGGTCGATAAGGTTACTCAAGACCCACAAAGATATCCCGATTTTAAGGTGGAGAACAATGTGCTGTACAAACACATTTTAAGTCCTGTTGAGGTATTATCGAATATGACCGAATGGAAAATAGTTGTACCTACGCCAAACAGGGAAAATATTTTGCGTATGTGTCATGACGAAGTTACTGCTGGCCATTTTGGTTTCTATAAAACTTACCACCGTATTGCTGAGTTATATTATTGGCCTGGCATGCGCAAATCCATTAAAAGGTACATCTCTAAATGCATAGTTTGTGCTACTTGTAAACCAAGTAACTTACCACAAGCTGGTCTTATGGGTTCTTTTAGAAATATTAATTTCCCTTGGCAGATGATTTCTCTCGATTTAATTGGTCCATACCCTCGTAGCTATACAGGAAATACTTATTGTCTCGTAGTAGTGGACTATTTCACCAAATTTCCTTTGGTTTGCCCTCTTCGGAAAGCCACAGTCCCAGCAATTATTAAGTATTTGGAAGAACAAGTATTTTTAGTATTTGGTGTTCCTCAAATTGTCTCCTGTGACAATGGGCCCCAATTTATCTCGAACGCTTTCAAGACTCTTATGTCCAAATATAGGGTGCAGAAGATTTTCTATAATGCTGCATATCACCCTCAAGCGAACCACTCAGAACGTGTAAATCGTAGTATTGTTACCGCTTTAAGGTCTTATACATTTGAGGACCATAGGTCGTGGGATCAATACATTCATTCTGTTGCCCAAGCCATAAGGACTTCCACTCACGAGGTCACTAAATGTTCTCCCGCGTATCTTAACTTTGGTCGAAATGTTCCTCTCTCAGGCGATTATTTTGGTTTAATTTCCGATAATGCAACTACTTTACCACAAGTTTCTGAGAATCTTCATCGACTAGAGGATCTCCAAAACCTACCCCCTATATTTGCCGATATTCGGAAGAGATTGAAATCTTCTTATTTACGTTCCCAGAAATATTATAATTTAAGGAAAAGACCGTTACGTTTTTATCCTGGAGACCGAGTCCTAAAACGAAATTTTGTGAAATCAAGTAAAAATGATGCCATAGCGGCGAAATTTTGTCAGAAGTATATTCCATGTACGGTTTTAAAAGTCATATCGCCTCTTGTCTATGAACTAAAAGACAATTCGTCCAATAAACGAATTGGTCGTTTTCATGTCAAAGATCTCCTACCTGATAAAACAGTCATGGATTCTGAGTCCTCGACCTCAGAGGATTGTTAGGTATTAACTTGCGTTCTGCATTAATTTTGGAACCTTTTATCGCAGTCTGCAACTTGCTAGTTTCCTAAAAAGCTCTTATTTTTGCTATTTGGTAATTATTATTTTTACCTCTGCTCTTGATTTTACCTTTGATAGTTAAGTTGTTCACATATATTATGGACTCAGCGTTTGCACAGGGAATGTCATAACATTTGTCTGGTGTAATAAATGCATTATACAGGGTATTCCATTATTATCACTTCTCAAAATATTAGACTGTGATAGGTAAAATGCTTTTAAATATTGTCTTTTCACTTTTATTAGTAAATTTTGTTGTATATGGGTATATAGGTGTATCTAAGCATAATACGTGGGTTCGAATTCGTTGATCAAATTCCGGACTAGATCGTTAGCGGATTTCGTAATCCATGCTATATTTTGTGATGGATGTACTTTTACCTGGAGTCGCTATGTGGCGAATATGGTCGTTGACCATCTTCGGTTCTGTAGCATAGATTAAGTCTTCATCAAGTTATACAATGGATTTTTTTCTTGTACAAGGCGATAACCCAATACCTTTAATATTAATTTCGTTGATGGTTGTTATATCAATAATTTTGGAAAATACATTCATTAGCTGTTGTTTAGTGACTACTCTAATATTTGGTTTTCGTTTTCTTACGCATTGGTCCACTATAGTAGTCCAGTTCGGACCTCTTCTGTCATTGATTTTAGGAACTGATCTATAAATATACGGTTTCAGATGAAATTGTTTGATTTTGGTTCTTAAATTTTAGTTTTACCTTTGAGAAATTTTAGTTAAGAACTTACTTGTGTTGATGCTTATACATGTGTTAGCATAAAAATACACTGATTATCAAACGTTTTGGTATATCGTACACTGAAATCAGCTGTAGCCTTAGGCTATAGATTTGTCGGATACAGATATTAAGTTAGGTTATCTTTAGGTTACCTTTCAATGATTATTACCTGTGATTATATTAAGTCAATTCGGGAATGGATTATGAATTATACTGACGGAACCATATTTGGATGGATACGATAATGGCTATCCATTTGTGGAACTGTTTTGTTTGTCCATTTTTTGTTTTGCTGTGCATTCTTAACTACCTGGTTTATATCTGCATTGGATATATAATATATTTAACTTAGCGTATCGTACTTCACTTTATCTTATCTTATCTTATCTTATCTTACCTAAGAGAGTTATGTTACATCTCTATTTCCTTACCTTAAGTTATCTTTGATACCATGTTTTGAATCGGTTGGAGAATATCCTGGTTACTCTCGGTTGAATATGTCAACAATAAATTTTGTGTTCATCTTTGGATTAACTTAGGTGCTAATATCCAAATCGATAGTGAGTCCGATAGTGAGTAAGGCCAAATTTAATGGTTCTTTATGTAGTTGGGTGGATACTTTGTTTTAGTCAGGAATATTTTTTTCTAGTACCTTTAGTTCACGTTGATCACAATTTGGGGTTACGTGTAATCTAAGCCTTTAATGTGAACGATTTAATAAGTTTAATTGATGTAAGTAATGGTACAACAAGAATAACTATTAGTAAACTTTAAGATACCTAGTATACGGTTCATTCGTAAATAAAGTCTGGATGCAGATCATCAGACTAGTCATTGTCTACGTTAAGGAAGGAAAAGTTCCTTTCTCGCGATCTCCGTAAACCATACCGGTTCCGGAATCTTGGGAACTTACCTTGATGCACTCTTGTGTTGGATCCACACAAGTGTGTCATACTTTTGTGCCCGCACTCTTCCATGCTCGGAAGCATGAGAAGTGTTGCCTTTTATTTCCCTTGTGTAAATATGTGGTATAATGTGGATGTTTACCCACTTTGAGCCAAATTCAAAATTAATGTTTTAGGTTAGATTAGATTAGTTAGTTGATGTACTAATCCTATCTTTAACTTTGTGGAGTGGTTGTGACTGTAACTACAGCTACAACTGCTAGGAGCTACTACTCCTGACCCATATTAAAGTACTAACCCTGCCAAGAATAAACTTCGTTTTGGTTTTTGCCAGAATAATTTTCTGAAGGAAAATTATATCGAGTGGAGGGGGAATGTAGCGTTCCGCTACGTTTACGAGTAGCCACTCCCGACAACCGTAATAATTAACATCGAATAACAAAAAGTTACCTTACGATCGAGGTAGGAAAATGAAAACAGGATTAGTGCTAGCTAACCAACGACTTAAGAAGGTCAAATACAGACAAATATGTGTTGGAGAAAAAACGGCAGATGTCATACATAAAAGAATAGGAGATATTCAATAAATCTATTTTGGAATTGCAATTACAAAGCAAGCTAAATATATCTGTAAAGATATAATATACCTAAAATGAACGTCTGGTAAGTGATTTTATTTTAAAAATTTCTTTTGGAAATTTAGGAAACGCATATATCAAAATGAATAATTTTATACCTTAAAAAGTCAAATCTAACAAAGCTACTTTTAGAAATATATTACTTAAGTAATAATGTAATTTCATTTTGGATAAATGACCTTCCCATTTATGTGGAAGAATATGTTCGGTTATCTTTTGTAACCGGTCTGTCTCACCTTGTATCCAGGAAAAAATTTCTAGATACCTAATGAGAACCTCTCTTTTTAGCCGTACCTAGAGAATTATAAAATAGAACCAAGCTTTTAATATCCCACAAAGACAACTTATATGGAAAATGCACTAAGAATAACATTCCTATTAATTATCTGGAACGTAAATCTTCCCTAAGATGTGTATACTCATAGAGCCGCTTACCGTCTGATAAACCGGCACGTCCATAAGCCAACACTTGGAATTAGAGCTGAAGGAATTTCATCTAGATTGGAACAAAGATAAGTGTACTTAATTAATGTTCTCATTTATAGACCGAATTGTGTTCCGCAATATATTATATATTTATTCTACATTTGTTGTTAAGCATTAGATTATTTTTTAACTTCTCTTATCATATCTTTTACTATCGGTTGTGTCTACACAACAAATAATATTTTGTCAATTTTTCATCTAAATCTCAATGCATGTAAGGGAACATAAGTACTTATAGACCTAGAGCATTGGTCTCTATAGGGTTCATTACATAATAACTTAGGTATTGTGGTAGATAATATACAAGTATATTAATACGGTATTATGAAGAATATCATCTGGTTCTGTTGACTAGCACTCACTATTGTTTTTCTGTCTCTTTATTGTTTGTATCTGAAAGAAACGTAAACTCATAGAAATCATTTAATAGTCGGAAACTTTTACGTTATCTGCTTATATCTTGGCAACCAAAATTTTAACATTACTCATATTCATTATTTATATTATTAATTAAATTTTACTATTATATATTCATCTTGCAAGCCAATGTTTTACATTATTATACATTATTTATATTTTTAGCTAGAAATTTTACATTATATATATATACATTAGTTACCAAAATCTTACTTTACATATATCTAGGTATTTTTTTTACACAATAAAAATAAGGTATACCTATTGGGTTTGTATCATTTCACCTGCACCTGATATCTCTCAACTATATGTGTTCATATAATATTTTATTTCAGGATTAAGTTATTTGGATTGTTTATATCTTTCTCCTTATTTCTCTCTCTCTCTTTCTCTCTCTCTCTTTCCCCCTCTCTCTCTCTCTCTCTCTATATCTCTCTCTCTCTATATATATGTGTATATATGTATATATGTGTATATATATATGTATATACGTGTATATATATATATATATATATATCTCTCTCTATATCTCTCTCTATATCTCTCTCTCTCTCTTTTCTAGTCTCCCACACTGTTCTATCAACGAAGTAAAGGCTCTAAAAGGCATTTACTTCTGGCGCCCATCTTTGGTTTATTGATCATAGGTCAGTTCTTTTCTTTTAAGTATTTCATTACTTTTTAATTTTTCTGGTTTCTTCCTTTATCACTATCTCTTTCTCCCCTAAACAACAGCACGAAAATAAGCCGATCTCCACTTCCTGAGCTTTTACGTCTCATCCTCATCCTCATAATTAATTTGTTATCTTCATTCTAATTTTAACTTGTTAAGCCGTTTCTCACTACTCCTTTCTCTTCATCAATCAAATTTTAGTACCAAAAAAAAATATAACCCTACTATAAGGGTTACAAGCGGACCTCGACTTCTTATCAACGATAAATAAAAAATTAACAAGAATTAACAACTGTTTTCACACTAAATTAGGTTTGATGAGGTTTTTTTAGCAAAAATTAAAAACTGTCCTCCGTACAGTTGTTAGTGTTAAATTTATAAGCGTCAAGTTTGACAATTCAACCTCAATACGTTTCCATAGTAACCCAAGTAATTTTATTAGGAATTTCAAAGCACCATTCACTTGGGAATAAAATTATCGCGTTTTTTTAAATCAATCAATATCTGTCGAATTTTAAACGATTTGCGGAAAAATAGTATGTTTACCTCGTAGGAAAAGCCACATTCCTGGACTCTGTGTTGCTAAGTCTCGGCTTGCGCCTCGACTTAGCAATCTTCACAGTCGTCCAGGAATGTTAAGCTTTTCCTACCCGGTAAACAATGTACTATTTCTATCTATATATTAGTCGAGCGGCAGCAATCGTTATGCAGAACACGAAAGTCAAATTTAAGGTAAATGACAAATTTTGGTCTATTTTTATGTTTTCGAGGTCGCTGAATCTGAATGTGAAGTTTATTTTTATCTAGATTTAGTGGAACATGTTCAAAAATCAAATTTTATACAAAAATGCCGAAAATCAATTTTGATGATTTTTCAAATTTACCTCGCTGTATCTTTGGTCGCTGTAAATATTTCCTTTTGAAAATTTTACTGTGTAATCTTTGAAGCATGTAGATAACAATAGAATTTATCCTAAATATTTAAACACATTAAAAAAGGAGTTCTTAGTTTTTAAATATTTTGTCATCATATTTCGTTATTTTTATGTTTACTTAAAAAAGTTGAGTGACAAACTTTTTAGTTTATAATTTTAACGAACACAACAATAAAGTATAATTCATGAAGAAGTTTTTTGGAAAATTTTAAGTCAAAATATACAATAGGAAAAAAGTGATGTTACTTCATATACAAGCGGCACACCCCAAAAAACGCGTATATCTCGAGATCCTGACCACGGTGTGGTGAATGGCTAATTTTAATGATACGTTATGATTTTGATATCAAAAATTCGTTTTTTGCTCTTCTTAAGAATTTTGCAATATGCGGTTGCGTCATTCATCTTCTGAACCGGCGAATTTGTCGTCAAACAACTTCTTGGGCCGTTTCTACATATGTTTAGGGTTATAAGTTTTATAGTGGAGAGAAAGGTCAAAAACAGATTATTAATAGCATAGGAATGTTAAAATCATAATAAATTGTATGAATAAAAAATATATATAGATAGAAAAGTAAGCCTAACTTTTGTTTTTATTATATATGAGCATTCGAGAATCTGGTCAAGTTTGGAGCGCGGTAAAACCTATATAAATAAATAGAATTAAACAAATTTATAGTGGAAATTGTTCGCTGAAAAACCCTCTACAAAATTGCTAAAATGTAATTTTACTTTAAAATGAACTGAAGAAAAGTTATAGCGTCCAAAAGGAAACTTGCTAAAATTTTTTTACATATTTTTGTTTATATCTTTTTTGTTGATCACTTGACGATATAAAGTAATAGAAATAAAATTATAGAAAATTTAATTTGCTACATTTTATGTTTAACTAGATTTTCCATAGGGTCGGCAGTTTATGAGATATAGCGCGAAACCCCTTTGCACACCATTTCCAAGATGGCGGCCGGGGTACAAGGGTGGCGACCCCAAAAACTTGAACTTAAGCTTCTACTAATCCCCCCTACACATTAAAGAAATAAAATTGACTCCTCTAACAAATGCAAGGTACGGCTTAAAAAATGTAACATTTTAATGGAGTATTACGTAAATATTATAGGTTTGTTCCAACATGAACTTTTGGACGGCCCAGAAACCGTCACGAAACTACTTGTACCGTTTGTTGTGCGCATGTTCGTAATTGTATCGCCCAGTTATCGTCCCATG
This sequence comes from Diabrotica virgifera virgifera, assembly GCF_917563875.1. Taxonomy (NCBI): domain Eukaryota; kingdom Metazoa; phylum Arthropoda; class Insecta; order Coleoptera; family Chrysomelidae; genus Diabrotica; species Diabrotica virgifera. Next base: position 173,726,654 of record NC_065450.1, on the reverse strand, counting down.
ACGGTAATCATATATTTGTCATTTTTGTTGGTGACAGCTTGTGTGCTTTTAGTCGATCAAAGGCTCAAAAAATTTAAAGAATTAAATCCTAGTGCTCAAGTCAGTCCAACCAGCACATTATGCATTTGCCCGATTACTGAAATGATCATCACGAAACCGTCACCGAAAGATCACAATTCTTGTTGGAACAGTGGGAAGGACGATCCGATGACGATCATATTTTTGTTGGAACGGATTTTCTTTACTGCGCAGGAGCGTTACCGTTTCGTGACCGTTCTCGGTCGTGTTGGAACAAACCTTATATTTATTATTTAGACTTATATCGTATTTCCGCTCTTAGAGTGTCATAAGTCATAAAAGCAAAGTTTCGAGAAAACGACGCGACGACGTTTAAAGTTTGTCCTACAACATTTTCGGGTTTAACTCAAAAACTATTAAAATTAGAATAATAACTAAGTCAGTTACAATGGTTTTTGAAGCTCTTTAAAATAACGTATTAAATATATAATAATATATAATATTAATTAAATATATAATATTAATGGGACCATATACTACTTTGGTTCATCGGTCTTCTAGATTATTACTTGAAAAACTGATATCTGGGTTAAATCCTCTTTTCCAAACTTTGCTCTGAAAGGATGGTGGAAGTTTAGGATCATGGATTAGCTAGAGGCTACTCTCTTCAGCCCATGGTTCAACAACTGCGTCTCCATTTACGTCCGAGTCAGCATAGCCCCAGAGTAAACTGTGATTGTTAAATTCTCTCAGTATAAGCTGATTGGGTTGAGATTGGATGTTAGTTGGGGGTGAAAATATAAAGGGCTGGTTTGGGGACCTATATACCGAGGTTATTGTGCATTTTCCGATCTCAATGGTTATTATTATATCTATACCGTTTACATCCGTTGTTTCCACATACTATGGTTTGAGTTCTCACAAATACCGCGCTCCCATGCTTATACTCAAAAGAATTACATGAAGAAGAAGAAGAAAAACTAAATTAAGAAGAAAGAGAATAAAAAGAAAAAAAGATGTTCTAGAATGTCATTGAACATTTTTAATACATAATAGGATTTCTTGTCTATATCCGTCATCTACTTTTTATGGGATTAAACAAATCAAATAAACAAGAATGTTCTTAAAAAAATCGTCCAAAATAATATTTAAAACATTAATTAATATAATTTTACAACAGCTAAACGTTCGTTAACCGAATAGCAATTTATCGTACGGCTCAAGTTTGTATCCCGTATATCATCGAAAAAAAAACTAAATAATGGATCTTAGGCAGCAAATCGTCCTGCCATTCAGATTTAATAAACCTACATTTTATGCAAATATGTAGCCGCCGGTCGTAAATCATTACATTGTAACAAAATATTATACAGGGAGAACCACTAGTGGCATTACTAACACATATATTCAATACTTATACAGTATTATTCATAAAGGAAAATTAATATTCTTTTGATTACTTTTATTATTACAGTGGAACCTCGATGAGTCGGATTAATCGGGACAGCGGCCGATCCGGTTTAGCCGGAGAATATGGTTAAAATTAATAAAATACTGTATACTTACAGGAACACTTCATTATAATTGCGAAGACATGAAATGCATATGGATAATACATCTAAATTACGTACAGTTGTATACAGTATTGTTCATTTCTTGGTAAAAAACTCAGTCAAACTGAAAAATTTTTTACATAAAGTACCTCGACAACTATGGCTATTGGTACAGGAACACTAAAATTAAACATATAACGAAAACAAATAAATAAAAGACTAAGTTTTCAATCCAATAGCACATAAAATAACATTAAAAATATTACTCTACATCCCACCAGATTGAAAACAATGGGAACCTTCTCTTGTAACACCTCCGAGGCTTCTAAAATTTGCAAGCCATAACGGATGCTAAGACTAAAGAAGATGAGGGAATTTTACAATTTATAATTCACGTCCCATCTGCTCAGCGCGGTAAAGTTTTAACAAGAACGGTTCCCTTCGTACTCCAATCAGAGCAAACATGTAAATAAAAAATGAATAACCATTTTCAATTTCGTTGCAACACGAAACTACAGCTGCATTATATTCTAGTTCAATCAGAGAGTGCAGCAAGCACCTCTACCGGTTTCGAAACTTATTAGTCTCTCATCAGGAGGCACATATGCTGCTCTCTCTGACCCAACAGGACAGACCCCGGCGTGCAGTTACGGATTGCACCGAACGAAATGGCAGGGATGCCTTAGCGGCAGCTGCTAGCAAAAGACTAAGTTTTCAATCTAATAGAACATAAAATAACATTAAAAAATATTACACTACATTCCACCAGATTGAAAACAATGGGAACCTTCTCTGGTTACACCTCCGAGGCCTCTAAAATTTGCAAGCCATAACGGATGCTGAGACTAAAAAGATGAGGGAATTTTACAATTTATAATTCACGTCCCATCTGCTCAGCGCGGTAAAGTTCCAACGAGAATGGTTATCTTCGTACTTCAATCACAGTAAACATGTAAATAAAAAATGAATAACCATTTTAAATTTCGTTGCAACACGAAACTACAGCCGCATTATTCTCTAGAAAACAAATAATTATTATAGAACTTTAGCTAATGTCTATTAGATTAAATCTTGTGGTAAAACTGGACGGTTTTAAAAACAGTATAGTTTTCATTACCTCTGAAGGGTTGTTGAGTATTTCCTTAACAGTAGGTTCCATATCCAATGATTATTGCAGGTTGGCGAATGATTTACAGTCAGTGACAGGCGCAAATACAGGGGGGTCAACGGGTCCATAGACCCCTATTGTATTTAGTCTATAAGTATTTATTTATTATTTATTATTCTTTTCTGTTAACTCTAAACTTTAAGCCATCAGTACAACACTAAATTACACGACAACCGCTTCCAAAGAATTGAAAGAATCCATTATATTTAATAAAACACCCTTCTCTGAAAAATAATCTGCAGGCGCATTTGTTTGGGTACCGGTGGAACCATAAACAACGGAAATATTTTTCTTAATTCAAAGAATTACAAAAATGATATTTTAAAATGCAAATACATTACACTGGGTATAAACCTTATCTCATGAAAAGTCACGTTTCAAATTTGCGATATAATAAAGATATAAAAATTTGTATTTTACTAGATAATCCATGCTTACCTACCCATTGATGGTAGAAAGGTTAATCTTTATGGTAAAGAACGACCAGTGAGATTAATAGTCGTGAATTGTCTATCAATCCTTTTGATACCGTAGGTATCTGGGATTATATAGTGTATTTTATCCTTAGAGTAAGTGTGAGTCGTATGGCTAAATCTGGAAAATATAATATTTGATTTGAGGTAAGTCTGCCCCCCCCTATTACGAATTTCTAGATCCGCGCCTGGTCAGTGATGATGTGTTTCATGGTTAGGCCAACATTGCAATGGAGACAAGTTGGATGAGTTTCTGAGAACATCAAGAAACCATGAGTAAGTTTGGTGTGGTTAATTCTAAGTCTTCTAATAATCGATGCTTCTTTTCTAGTTACTAAGTCGAGGAAGAGACGACCAATAAACGGTTTGAGTTTATGAAGAGTTGTTTTGCTCTGTTGCCATACATTTTGCCAGGTATCATTTACTGATTTTTTGAAAACGAGTTTGAGATCGCTAGTTGGTTGAATTGTGGTAATTCCAGTGTTGTGGTTGGTAGCTTCTTTGCCAAAATGATCTGCTGTTTCATTACCAGTAATTCGAATATGAGAAGGTAGTCATATGAGAGAGACTGTTACATCATGAGCAGAAAAATTTTGGTAGATAAGTTGCCTGCGCTGCTCAGTTATTCGGTCGAGCTAGAACCACTATTAAGTGAAGTAGTATGATGAAATTTGAATGACAAAAGGATTGTGCTTTTGCGATGTTGTGTCAATCAAGTGATGATAGTGATGAAATGTCGGCTATCAATAAGTGGTGACTCAGACGCTTTTTCAAAATCTATAACAGCGCTTTTGAACGCTTTTTCAAAATCTATAAAACAGACAAAAAGGTCTGCTTGCTGATCTTTGCATCTTTGTGCCAGAGTCTGAAAACAGAATATTGCTTCTCGTGTCCCCATATCTTTCCTGAAGCCAAATTGTTCTTGACCGGTGACCTCGTCACATCTTTTATAGGTATATTCTGTTCTGTATGATTCGCAAGAAAAGCTTTAGAATGTTATTTAATATACTTATAAGGCGGAAGTCCTGGCATATTTGGCGTTATTCTTTTTAGGCAGTGGTGTGAAGACGGATTCAAGCCATATTTTAGGGATCACCCCTGTATTGTAAACACTATTAAATAATCCAAGAAGAAGGTCTAAGTTTTCCTCGTTGATTATCTCCAATAGCTCAGCTGGTATTTTATATTTTCCTACAGATTTGTTGTTTTTTAGTTGACGTAGAGTATATTCCAGTTCGGACTTCAGTATTGTAGGACCTTCGTTGTTTCCTTTATTTAATGTAGGAGCTCCTCTGATATCATAGAAGAGTTCCTTAATATAGTGTTCCCACATGTTTATTTGTTCTTCAGGGCTTGAAATCAGTTGGCCTTTTGCGTTGATTAGATTATTTAGTCCTTGTGAGTATTTAGTGCCTGTGAACTCCTTGAGTTTCTTATGAAGATGGAAGTCATCATGTTTTTATATAAGTTTACGATCTCTTCACATTGTTCTGTTATCCATTTTTCTTTTGCAATTTTTATTTTTTGTTTAATGGTTCTATTTATGGCTTTGTGCTATTGCATTTTCTTCTTTCACCCATTAAATAGAATATTTCCTCTGTCATCCATCTTTGCTTCCGTGTTTAGCAGTTGAAATTCAAAAACGAACTGAATACGCAAAAGAGATTACATAGGTACCACCTGGGTAGTTATTTTTAGTTAATGTAGACCTATAGGAAGAAAACCTATCTGTTTCCTGTCTAGAGTTCGCGTCCGTTTTTTAATTATTAACAATTTAGTGCAAAAATCGCGATTTTTTTGATTTTTTGCACTCCATTCAAAAGCTAAATAGTTGACATAAAATTACAAAATTTGATTTTTTAGAACATTGAAAAACCTTCAAAATTCCGATTTGTGAAAGTTAAAAAGTTAATTTGTTGCTACGTAAACTGCAAAATAAATGAAAAACGTTATTTGTTAATAGCTTTTACTAAAACTAACTTTAGTGTTTCACCCAAAGTTGGATATTGGCGTACTTAACAAAGCTTCAAAATTTGAGACCGATCCATTAATTAGTTTAAGAGTTATTCTATTTGTTTATTCCAGAGACCTTTTTGCAATAAGATAAGACAGAAAATAATGAAGATAGGGCAATTCTGAGTATGCCAAATAAAAGTAGAAGAGTGATAGTATCAAAATGTATTAAAAAAAGATAAAAAAATTAATATAGACAAAAATCCTAATGCCAAATTTTTGAAATTTTGTAGTTTATAAACATTTAGAATAACTTTTAAAATGTTGTCCGTAGAAACAATCTTTTTATATATTCGAAAAGATACTATTTCAACACGTATTTCCAAATAAAAAATTTAGCCTGGGTTCATTTGGGACAAAGTTAGCCATATGTTTTTTTATGTGAATTAATCACAGCTAATTTGTTTATAATATTAAGGAATCTCATTAATGCCATTTTAAAGAATGGGATTTGTATTTTTTCCTGAAAAATTTGCACAAACATTGTACCTTCACAGCACCCTCTACGATTTTTCAAAAATGTAGTTCAAACGATTACTAGGGGGAACCTACAAATCCACCTAGTTAAAATACCGAAAAAGCAATTTCAAACGAATATAATTTTCTGTATCTCCGGATCAACTCAATGGATTTTGATCTTTATTTTTTATTTCGTATGTAATTTGTACGTACATTACAAATATGCAATTTGTTTATAAATTTATTAATTGATAAACAGTCTAATTTGTTTAAACAATTCTTGAAAAATATTCTTTTACAAAAATCTATTTTTTAATCATAGTATCATTAATGATCATAGAAAAAGTTAAAGCACACTTTAAATGATTTTTATTAGATAATTATTTATTGAAGATCATTTATTTATTAAAGCATACCTAAATTTTTTTATGATTAATAACGATAGTATGATTGATTAAAATCATGAATTTTTGGGAAAAATTTATTTTTTCAAAAATTGTTTAAACAAATTAGACTGTTTATTAATTAATAAATGTCTAGACAAATTGCACATTTGTAATGTACAGAAAAATTACATACAAATTAAAAAAAGAACGATCAAAATATATTCAGTGGATCCCGAGATATAGAAAATGCTATTAGTTTTAAGGTGCCTTTTTTAGTTTTTGAACTCGTGCATTTGTCGGCTCCCAGCGCCCCCTTACCACGACTACTCACCAATTGAACTACATTTTTAAAAATTCGTGTAAAATACCAGATTTTCGAATACATAAAATGATTTTTTCTACGGACAATATTTTTAAAGTTATTCTAAATGTTTATAAAAAAAAATTTCACAAATTTGGCACTAGGATTTTTGACTATATTAGATAATTTTGTTTTAGTGCATTTTGATAACATCAGGTTTCTACTTTCATTTGGCATACGCAGAATTGCTCTATCTTCATTCTTTTCTGTCTTATGTTATTGCAAAATAATGGTCTCTGGGATAAACAATTAGAATAACTCACTTACTTAAACTAATTAATGGATCAGTCTCAAATTTTGAGGGTTAAGTACCCCAATACCCAACTTTGGGTAAAACACTAAAGTTATAAGGTAGTTTTAGTAAAAGTTACTAACAAATAAGGATATTCACTTATTTTGCAGTTTGCGTAGCAACAAATTAACTTTTTAACTTTCAAAAATCGGCATTTTTAAGGATTTTAGTGTTCTAAATAATTAAATTTTGTAATTTTATGGCAGCTTTTGAATGGGGTGAAAAAAATCGAAAAAATCGCGAATTTTGCACTATATTGTTAATAATTAAAAAACGGACGCGAATTCTAGGCAGGAAACAGGTAGGTTTTCTTCCTATAGGTCTACAATAACTAAAAAAGTAGTCAGCTACCTGGATCTTTGAGTGCCCCGAACTTGGTCTATTTCAAGCTTATTACCCTAGAGTAAAACCCAAATTGTCCCAAATGCTTCCAGGGCCTGCACTATTAAGTACATACTTTATTTCCGAAAAATAGTGTTTATTGTGTAGTTCTAAGAGTACCAATTTATTACTAACGTTAAAACATAAAGTTAATTGCGATTTGACAGCAATATTAATAGTATTCGTTACGAATGAAATAAAAGTACGATTTTTAGAATACATACGTAGCTTTCCGCACTATTTCTCATATAAAATCAGTTAATGAGCCAAGAAAAAACAATTTTACACGTAAAGTAAACTAAACCTTCTGGCTGTACGTAATTGTATGCGGTAAAAACTGAAAATTATTGATCACATTCTTTTTTACCTATGGGCTATTTTGTTACACAAACTTCATAATATTAATAATAATACTTGAGTGGTTTATACTGTACGATTATTTGCATGCACCTTAGAATATGCAATATAAGTATGTAAAGTATTAATCTGAGCTGACAGGGGGATTTGCGAATTGAAGATCAAAACTGTTGTTGGCATTTGCTGATGATCTAGATGTAGTCGCTCATTCTACAAGAGACGTAAGAGAGGTGTTTTAGGAACTCGAGGAAGAAACAAGTGGTCTGGGCCTTCGAGTAAATTGAAGAGAAGACATAACCAAAAATCCAAGACCAGAACATAACTAATACACACAGTGGCGGCGCCTGGTGTAAAATATTGGGGGTGCACACATGTTAACATATAAAAAGACCTTGAGACCCTATTTCCGTAGGTAAAGGTTTTTGAGTGTCTTCAAATTGTAAAAATCAAAGGTCCTTATTAAAAATTACAATAAATAATGTATTTTATTGACTTAAAATTATAATGTAGTGTTTAAATGTTACAAGCAAGTTTTGTAACGAAAGTCAGTCGCCTGTTATTTTTTAGATAAATTATTCACAAATAAATTCAGTAAAATTTGGAATTTCTTGAATGATTTTTTTTTTATTGAAAACATTGCGAGTGCAGTTAATCGATCCTGGCCCATAGCTATTCTAAGGAAAGTTTTGATACGTTTCAATGCAGAGAGACATCGTTCTGTTTCTGCAGGTGTCACTAGTATCGTAACAAGTACATAATTGGAGAATTCCAATCTGGAATTCCAACTCGATAGTTAAAATCGTATCTTCTATTTTATTCATTATGCTTCCTCTTCTCCAAATATGTGCTTCACACCTACACAATTTGTAAGTTTTTACACAAATCTCCATTTTAAATAATCATTTATAATCCCGACGTTTGCACTTTGGTACATTCTTAATTAACAAATTTGGTTTCGGCATTTTTAATTTTTCCTCTAAATATAATGAAGAAAATTTAATTGATTTTAAATATTCCACGCTAACATGTAGGTACGTCCACAAATCCTTCCATTCTTAATATACTCGTAGTTCCGAAATTCGAACTTCATGAAAACAAAATTTAAACATGCGTGTGCCGTGCACGTTGAAAACACCAAAGATCATGCCATAAGATCACATCCAACTTGTGATCCTGTGGCCATCTAAACTTGTGGGCTATTGCGGGTAGCGGGGTGGGTGGTGAGTTGTATTTAGTCGTATGAAAAGTCATTGGTATAGGAACCACTGTGAGAGCGGTGAACGCGGGGTTCTGTCTAAGGCCTCGCATCCGTGAACTTTCTCCTTTGAAATAGAATAAAAATAATTAAATGTTACCTATTAGATACTTATAAACTCCTTGGATCTGTTATTTCGAATTTCAATTACTGTATAGTTAGATTAAAATGTTATTTATAGAATGATAAATATTACATATAGGTATGAATGTTGGTGTGAAAATAATTTTGGGGGTTCACGTGCACATGTGCACTTATGGAGAAACCGCCACTGAATACACAAGGAAAAAGTTTTCCTGTAGCTGGCTGTATACCATATATTACAAAAAAATTAAGTAAAATCCTTTATAAAAGGTATATAATATATTAAAATTCCCCAGAAAAGAACTAGTTTTCCATCTGATTACAGATCATCATCAGTGCTGAACAGAATGCTGACTTGCTAAGCCACCAAAATTGAAAATATTTGGGTAAAAACCCTTTAAAATTAAACAGTCATAGAAACATTGACTAGAATTATTATATTTAACATCCATGTTAACTGAACATAACTTTTAAAATCTTTTTTTAAATAATGAAACAAATAAAAATAGTTTAATAATGTATTTACTATTATAAGTAATACAATTTACATTACTAGATTATATTTTTTAAGACAATTGTAAAAATTTATTTCTCCACGAAATACGAAATGTGTCAAAAAGGTTAACTTGATGCTGGTTCGTTAAATTGATAAGCGTAATTTCAATTGTAACGGCAATAAAATTTATTTCCCACATTAACAAAAGAAAACAAAATAATTCCATTTTGACGTTACGAATTGTCCGTTACGAATATGTATACGTTACGAACTGTCGCGATCGCCGTTATGAGTTGTCTGTTACCATTTGTGTGGTTACGAACTGTCGCGTAACGAGATCTCTGGTCACAATTCTAAGGCTTGTTGTTTGATTAGATATAGTAAATATTTTTGATATTTCTAAGAGCTTTATCATTTATACCAATCTTTTTATTATCGACATCAGTTTTCATTATCAGTTTTCATCATCGACACTATATTTTCTTCCGCCGAAAGCTTTTTGGTAGTCTATATAAAACATACAGGTTGTTAGTAAATAAATATGACAAACGTTATGGGGTAATTCTAGATGAAAAAATAATGACAGTTTGCTTTATAAATGTATGTCCGCAAATGCTTCGTTCCGAGATACGGGGTGTTGAAATTTTTATTTCAAACTGCCAATTTATTTATTGCTCTAAGACCGGTTAAGCTATGCAAATGAAATTTGGAGCGTTTCAAGAGGTAGTAGCTATTGTGCATTTTTTGACATGCAATTAAGAATTTTGTATTCATCATTGGCGCGCCTACGGTTAATGGTCTGAATTTTTTAAAGAAAAAAGTAGTACGCCACTGAGATATTTCGAATTATAAATTATTTTTGAATTCCACGCCTAATTTATGATAAAAACGTTTCTTGATTTTTTCCATATGGTGCAATGTTTTTATGCAAAAAAAATATCTTAACGCGTATTTTTCATTTTTTTAATACAGTATCAAGAGCTATCCCATATAATAATATTGAACTAGAACAATAACAGAAAATATTATCAATAAGATTTTAACTAGGTGCAGAGCTACAACAAGTGTTAATATTTACCTCCTTTAGAGGTGACAGAAGAATTTTATATTCATCATTGGCGCGCGTACCGGTAGTGGTCTGATTTTTTTTAAGAAAAAAATAGTACGCCACTGAGATATGTCAAATTAAAAATCATTTTTGAATTCCTCGTTCAATTTACGACAAAAAATCTTTCTTGCCTTTTTTTCATATGCGGCGCCGTTTTATGTAAAAAAATAAAACATCTTAAGGTTTACAAAGTATTTGAACTAAGTTTCTCTATGCATATGGAAACTACCTCGAATACTGTAATATCTCAGTGGCGTACTATTTTTTTATTTAAGAAAATTCAGACTATTACCCGTATGCACGCAAATGATCAATAAAAAATTCTTAATTGTATGTCAAAAAATGCGCAATAATTACCTCCCAAAACTCACCAAATTTCATTTTCATAGTTCAACTGGTCTTAGAGCAATAAATAAATTGGCAGTTTGAAATAAAAATTTCAACACCCCGTATCTCGGAAACGAAGAATTTGCGGACATATGTTTATAGAACAAATCGTCATTATTTTTTCATGTAGAATTAGCCCTTAAAGTTTGTCATACTTATTTACTAACACCCTGTATATACATGTCGAAGTTATATCACACCTTATATCACATCTCTTTCAGTCCTTAAATTCTTGTCCTTAAAATTGAAGTTCTTCCTGAAAAAGTTCTCATTCAGACATTCGGCCGGAGTGTTTATTTGCTTCCTGAAAATTTCACATCAGGAGACGTCATTTGATCAAACTCTATTGATCACACATCCGATCACACAGTCCGAAATTACCCAAAAAACGTCCTTGTATAAAATAAAATATGCAATAAAATTCTGATAGCTGTCATGATTAGCACATTAGCAGCTTTTGATACAACACGACTCACTAAGAAGAAAAGAAATCCCCTAACATAAACAAAAAGAATGAATTAAAATGAAATTTTCGTATAAATATAATTCAAAATAATTATTTGTGTTTTCCAGTAAAATCTATTATTAGGCTGGTAAATTCACAGGAAATATCCGTCGTCGTCCATAATTCTTGTGTCATAATAAATATAAAAAAAGTTGTCATCGCTAACGTTTTCCTATAGGCCAGAAATTCGAAAAATGCAATTCATTCTTGTTTCCGCCCACTTGATAGCACCACGCGTACAAATTTGTTAAGTAGGCTAGGTTAGTTATGATTAGTATGTTTTTGCTTATGTATATCGCTCTGAATATTTTCGATGGCTAATAATAGATTAATTTGCGACTTATGGCTCTATTTACCACATGTGATTTGTTTGAGACTCCGCATGACAGAGATTTGCGGAAGTTTACTTATTTCATTCCATGTCTGTTGATATTTTCAGAAAATTTCAAATTTGATTATTCTAATATTTTATAAAGTTTACTAGTCTATATAGCTAAATACACTGCTCGTAAACAGCATCGAATGATACTGCTAGTATTCAAAACAAAACATTTAACCCAGACAAAATTAATGTAAAAGTTATATCTCTTCATTTATTCTTCTTCTTCTTCTTCTACTTCTTGGAGATCTTTTGATCTGTTTAATTCTGAAGCTGCCTCTGGTTAATTTCCTGGAAGGTAGATTGCCAACTATCCCTCCATCTTTTAGGTGGTCTTCCGGGTTTGTTGTTTTCTAGGGCAATTTTTGGGAGTCTATTCTCATCCATTCGTCTTACATGGTTGTACCACATCCTCTTACGCTGCCTTCCCCATCTTACAATATCTTGAATTTTGCATTGCTCTCTAATGTCTGTATTTCTTATTCTGTCTCTTCTTGTTTTTCCCACTATTGTTCTTAGGGTTTCCATTTCGGCAACTCTTAGCATCTTCATGTCACATTTCCATTATAATCTCATAAACCTCTAACACTCAACCCTCTCTCCTATGGTTAACTATATCATATGACGGTCTGTTTTGTCGAACCCTTAGAGTTCTGATTGGGCAGCCTGCAGGGACCTTGGGAAATAGTCGCATCAATCTGAGCTTGTCTTATATATCCCTCCCAGATTATGAGACATTTCTACATATCTGTCTTCCCCATTGTGATCTTCTATGGTACTTCCACGTACTATAACAACTTCCAATCATTCGAATAAAATCGACAACTTGATATCAACATACAATTACTTTTCTAAGCCCTAGATGTTCACATAAGAGGGCTTGATAACGTTTATTAAGTTTTCGTTCCAACGTGTAATGTGGTTTGCCTATCTCTTTCATTACAAATATTCTAACTTTTACATCAAGTTCATTTTCATTTTAACAGATTATTTACCATAGTGGGAGCGACTGTTTTATTGTTAATAATTTAACAAACTTTACAATAAATATCACAAAACCAACAGTGAAATTTTAACTTCCTGTGGAACTGTCATTTCTGTCATGTCACCATTCAGAATTTCCGCTATCAAAGCCACTTGCTTCCACACAGCCATGATGTGAACAAGTAAAATTTAGCTCAATGGTACCTCGAGCGTGAAACATTGGATATTTTAAACCAGCGATTCTCAAACTTTTTGAGTCATGTACCACCTGCAGTTACTTTTATTATTTTTGGTACCACCTATATTTTTACATTGTATTATCAAGACTTACTAAGTACTACTATTTTAATTTTTTTGTGATTTGTGTACCACCGTAAATAATAAGATGTACCACCAGTGGCACATGTACCACAGATTGAGAACCGCTGTTTTAAACATCCATGTGTCAATTCACATCATTTCTATATGTTCCTGTGACGGATTAATTTTAAAGGATTTTTACCCAAATATTTTTTACTTTGGTGGTTAGCATGTTCGATTCAAGTGAGTATAACCTATAACTTTTTACAATCGTAGTCAAAATTTTAGATACTTTACATCATTTTATCAGGTTATACACATTTTAGGAAAACACTGATGATGATCGGTCAACCGATTGAAAACTAGTTCTGTTTGTTTTATGATGTAGCCCTGTATAGGGATTTTAGCAAATATACCTTTTATAAAGGATTTCATGGTTTTTTGTACTAAATGTTATACAGCCAACTACAGGAAATTTTTTTGCTCGTGGATTTTTTCTTAGCATCTCTTTCGTTTTGTTGGTGTCTTCGCGCACTTCTATGCCATATGTCATGATCGGTCGTATGCAAGTCTTGTAGATTCTAATTTTACTATTTGTGCGCATATACGGATTTGACCAGACTATCTCCCGCAGACATCCTGACAATGCAGATGCTTTGTTGATCTGACTCCTCAGGTCCTTTACTGGGTCGTGAGTGCTTGATATATCTATGCCCAGATATCTGAATTGCATCACTTGTTCTATAGGGTTGTTCTCAACCACTAACTTACATCTGAGCGAATCCTTTGCAATTGTCATACATTTAGTTTTGTTGGTAGAAATGTTCATATTTAGTTAGCGGCTTACTTAAAAGAACTGAAAGATAAGATCTGTCTCTGAAGATCATCTTCTGATTCAGCAATAATTGCTGCATCATCTGCGTAATACACCGTACCAATTCTTTTGTTGCTCATTCTATATCCGAGATTAAGAGATGTTACTTTGTTTATAATTTTGCTCATGAGTAGGTTAAACAAGAAGGGGCTTAAACTGTCTCCTTGTCTAATTCCTCCCGGTGTTGGAATATTTTCAGTGAACTGGTCTTCTGCTCTAACTTTAGTGACGTTGTTGTTATTTAGGTTATGGACTACCTTGGTTATGCTGGTCGGTGTTTTATTTTCTATTAATATATTTAGAATGTCTCCCATCGGGCGAACTCTGTCAAACGCATTCGTCAGATTAATGAAGCAAATATACGCTGGCATACCGAACTCTATAGCTTTTTGTTTTATTTGTTTTATTATAAATACTGCGTCTGCTATAGATCGCCCTTTTGTAAAACCTTGTTGTTTTTCAGCATTAGTGATTTGTCTTTCCAGTTTGTCCTTAAGAATACCCGTGAAAAGTTTCATCGTTGTATTTAAGAGGGTTATTTCTATGTAGTTTGGTGGGCAAGTTTTTGTCCTTTTTTAAAAATGGGGATTGTGATGCTTTTATGCCATTCCTCTGGTGTTTCTGTTTCGTTTAAGATTTTTTTAAATAGTTGCGACAGTTTACTTGCAAGTTCAGGCCCTCCATATTTTAAAAGTTCATTGGGTATACCATCCGTTCCAGGTGATTTTCTGTTTTTTAGCTTCTTGATCTTTGCTTCTACCTTTTCGTCATTTGATTGTTCATTTATTGTAAAGATGCTAAATCTTTCTGAAGCGTACGTTCAGAGTGGACGAGCAAAGAGCAAAGAGCAAAGAGCAAAGAGCAAAGCGGAGAAATCAAACTTGTTTGATTTCGCCGCTTTGCTCTTTGCTAGCACTCTGTGTACCTCCGTTTCCCAGTAGTAGTTTAATTTCTCCGCTTTGCTCTTTGCTCTTTGCTCGTCCACTCTGAACGTACACTAAGTGAAGAATTCGCCGTAAAACGAAATCAAGAGATGTATTATATTTCAGTTCGTTCATAAACACCCTTATTAGTTTCCCTCTCATTAGAGATCTTCAGAGAGTGTACATATGGCTATCTCTGAACGAAGTGAAACAATCGAAGCCTCCTAGTACCCACCGAATCACGACAAAATAACTTGATATGGATGCCGTAGCGACATCTGCCTAAAACATCTAATGAGAGCAAGTTTCTGGTTACGCCTTCGTGGTTTCTATTACTTGCACACCAAACGAATGCTGAATAAAAGAAGGTAAGGGCAGGTCTATAATGTGCACCTCACTTCCGGCCTATTCAACGTGGCAAAATTCCAACGAAAACTTGGTCTCGATACTCAGTTAGGAGCAAAACTAATACAGAAGAATTCGCCGTAAAACGAAATCAAAAGACGTTGCATTCTCATTAGAGATCATCATTGTATATATGGCTTATCTCTAAAAAAACTGAAACAAACTAAGGCTTTTGGCACCGAATTACGACAAAATAATTCGATACGAATGATGTAGCGACATCTGCCTAAAACAATTCGAAGTTTTATTTCAGGAGAAATAACACCTCTAATGTATTTAAATAAAAATTTTGAATATATGTTACTAGTGTAGAAAGTACATCTAAAGTACCGCATCCTTTGTTTATAACCAAACTGAAAATCTGGAAGAAGTTTATTGAACTTATACTTCTTTAGGCGCGATTTAGAGTGAATTAAATTTAAAAATGTTGCCCGTTCATAATACCGTATATAACTCACTTAATCAATATATGTATTGAATGCAATTATTTTCCTTCTAGCTGGAGGTGTGGCCTAGTAAAACCGTTGCCTAAAATTCAAAATCCTATGGAGTTTTCTGATCTGCGTCCTATAACGATGCTACCAGTGCTTTCGAAAATTTTTGAAAAAATTCTATATGAACAAATATTCACTTACTTTGTAAACAACTCAATTATAAATCAAAAACAGTCAGGCTTTCGTCCCTCCCACAGTACGATATCGGCATTAGCTCAGGTTACAGATGACATTTTTCGAAGTTGGGATGAAGATGAAATTGTTGCAATTGTGCTATTGGATTTTTCCAAAGCATTTGACAAAATATGTCATAAATTGCTTTTGGCCAAATTTAAGTTTTATGGGTTTGATGAAACTGCTCTATTGCTAATAAAATCGTATCTTTGTGACCGTCGTCAACTAGTAAAAAATAATGAATGTTGTTCAGATTCTTGTTTCGTTCCTACCGGAGTGCATCAGGGATCTATATTGGGACCTTTATTCTTTCTGATATACACTACGGACATTTTAAACCAGATTTCGACAGAGTTTCATGCCTACGCTGATGATATCGGGCTTTATATTCCTCTATCAAAAAATAACATGCGAGAATGTGTTCAGAATTTGCAGTTGTGTGTAGATGAAGTTTATGATATGTCGCTTAAACACAACCTAACTCTAAATTCAAAGAAATGTGTAACTATATTCTTTGGAACTAATAAAAACTTGTCAACATTAAACAACGTTACGTTTTCTATTAACAATGAAAAACTAGAAATTAAATTGGAAGCAAAATATCTTGGGCTTTATTTGGACTCTAAAATGACTTTTCAACCACAAGTAAATCAAGTTATAAAGAAATGTTTTTCAAACATAAAACTGCTTTATTCCAATAGAAAAATGTTAAACTTTAAAATGAGAAAAACACTCTGTGAATCCTTGGTGTTATCCTATCTCTCGTATTGTAATTTTATATATGGTCCTTATCTAACAGTTAATAATGTCAAAAGATTACAAAAAATACAAAATTCTTGCTGCAGATTGGCGCATGGTATTCGTAAATATGATAGAATATCCCATAAAATAAAAAAACTTAATTGGCTTAATATTACTAACCAATACAAGCTGCAGAATTTGGTGTTTATTCATAAAGTGATCCAGACAGGTAAACCCAGTTACATAAAAGATAAGATTATATTTAGGGGAAAACTTCATACATTTCCACGCACCATTCGCTTTTCTGAAACACTTGCCCTTCCTCGATTCCATGTTTAAAAAAATCCATGTTTAAAAAATCTTTTAGCTATACAACAATTAAGGCATACAATTGTCTACCACAAAAATTTAAAAATATTAAAAACTCCAAAAAGTTTAAAACCGAAGTGAAAAATTTCTTAATAAACTCACAATAATTGAGTTTAATAAAACAATCTGCTGCATCCATTTAGTAATCTGTAATTTCAGTCCATATAATATGTTGCTGTCCTTTGTACTTTCCTTCTCTCTTGCCCGTATGTTTTTATATATTTTTCTAATTTTTTTGCCCAGTAATTCTCTGATCTTTTCTTCGTTATACTTGTTTTTTTTTCTAACTTTTTATAAAAATGTTTTTTTATGTATTTAAATTTATTCTCTATTTATATATTTTAGTGCCAGTTAATCGAATCACTTGTGTTATTTAATTTAGCATCAAATTAGTGAGTTAAGTGTAAGAGTAGTCTAGGCTAAACTTCGCTCATTATTTTGTATGTATATTGTTTTTTTTTCTTTTTCTAATAAAGACCTTGCTCCAGATTTAGCCATACGGCTCACACTCCCTATAAGGGGAAAATTGACTCATCCCAGATACCTACGGTATCAAAAGGATTGAGCTCTGGTGGGACTCTTTCCGTGTTATCGAGCCCTAGGTGACTTGGTATGCTGGAGTTTCTCCCAGAAATTTTCGTACGCATCTTGCCGTCGCGAGCAGTACAGCTTTCTGCATGGTCTTATAAAGGTGTTCATTTAGACCCAGCTTTTTTATGCTTTCGAGGAGGGTCTTCGGAATGACTCCAGTAGTAGACATAATAATCGGTATCGTCTGGGTACTTTTGCTTTCTCCATTGCCTTCGTATTTGAATTTCCAGATCTCTGTACTTGGCGATCTTTTCAGTAAATTTACTGCGTAGATTATTGTTGTTAGGTATCGCCACATCAATTAGTGTTGTTTGTCTTGTTAATTTATTAACTAGTACGAGATCTGGTCTATTATGTGCCACTGTTTGGTCTGTGAGCACAGTGAGGTCCCAGTATAGCTTGTAGTTGCCATCCTCAAGCATACTCTCGGGGACGTATTGATAATACGGGAGATGGTCCGTTTGGAGAAGTCCCAGCTTGATAGCTATCTCTTGATGAAGGATTTTTCCCACTGCGTCATGCCGTTCCTTGTATTCAGTTGCAGCAAATGCCTGGCAGCCCCCTGTAAGATGTTGGATGGTTTCTTGGGCTTGACACCCATATCGGCATCTGTCGTTTTGAACCTGAGGGTCTTTGATGATATATTTCAGGTAATTTCTGGTTGGTATAACCTGATCCTGAATGGCCAGTAATGAACCCTCCGTTTCAGGGAACATTTTTCCTGATGTCAACCAATAGTTCGACGCTGTATTGTCGACGTAGTCTTGGCTGACCTCATTGGGATGTCGCCCGTGTAGAGGTTTACCCATCCAGGTGCGCATTTTTTCCTCTTTATTGGGGTGGTTTATGCGCATTTCTGGTTCCCTCAGTTTGATCGGTGTTGTGTCATCTGCGCAAATAGCGCGATGTAAAGTAGATGACTCAGCCTGCATCTGAAAATAAGTCCTTAAATTAGCAATCTGTTTATCTAATTGCTCACCTATATCCATAAGACCTCTGCCTCCTAAATACCGCGGTAATGTCGTTCGTTCTACTGCACTTTTAGGGTGGTGTTTTTGTACTTTTGTGAGGTGTGTTCGTACTTTCCGCTGAAGATGTTCTATATCCGTTTTTGTCCACTTAACAATACCAAATGAATAGCTAAGCGCGGAACAAGCGTAGGTGTTTAGTGCCTTAAACAAATTTTTACTGTTAAGCTGTGAACGAAGCAGCTGTTTTACCCTTCGTATAAACTCAGTAGTTATCTCTGTTTTCATTTGCTTATGGTCAATTTTCCGCGCCTGCTTTACTCCAAGATATTTGTACATATCGTTTTCACCCATGGCCTCGATGTTCTGGCCATTTTGCATATCGAATCCCCCGGGCTGTACCTTTCCTCTGACTATGTTCAAAACACGGCACTTGTCTAGGCCGAACTGCATACTAATATCATTAGAGAATGTTTCTACAGTTTTTAGCATCTGTTCTAGGTGTTTTCGAGTGGAAGCCATTAATTTCAAATCATCCATATACAACAGATGATTGAGGTTCGCTACCACAGTATTATTGTTTTTAATGCTAAAACCTGAGTCAGTAGAGTTTAATAGCTGGGAAAGGGGGTTCAAAGCTAAACAGAACCACAATGGACTCAACGAGTCTCCTTGAAACAGGCCCCGGTTGATTGCGATATTTTCCGTTTCGATATTGTTTTCACCAGGTATTTGGAGGTGAATTTTAGTCTTCCAACTTGTCATTATATGCCTTAAAAAAGTCACTATGTTATCATCGACTTTGTATATTCTCAATATATCTATAAGCCATTCATGCGGTACTGAATCAAAGGCCTTTTTGTAGTCAATAAAAGCAGTAAAAAGGTTTCTTTTTTTAGTGAATGCCTGGTTAGAAATGACGGAGTCGATGATAAGTTGTTCTTTGCAGCCCATGGAACCCTTAGCGCATCCTTTCTGTTGAGGCTCTATGATATTGTTTAGAGCAAAGTGTTGGTAGATACGCCGGGTTACACAGGATGTGACCAACTTATACAAAGTTGGAAGACAAGTAATTGGGCGGTACTTGGCTGGATCTTGGGTGTTATTTTGATCCTTTGGTATTAAATAAGTGGTTCCCTCAGTTAGAAATGATGGTATTTCCTGCGGATTAGAAATAACATGGTTAATTAATGTTGATAAGCACTCATGAATACACCAAAACTTTTTAAGCCAGAAGTTCTGAACTCCGTCTGGTCCAGGGGATTTCCAGTTATGAAGCTCTTTGATGACATTTGAGACCTCTTCAGTCGTGAATGGTTCGTAGTTAGCAGTAACGTAGTGGTGACAGTTGTGCGTCGTATCTTCTCTCCAGCCAGCATTGTTGTTAAAAGCAGCTGGTGTGGAAAGTTGATTTCCCCAAAAGTCATGAATTTCTTCTTGGCTTGGGTAAGACTTGTCGGCACTTTCTACGGTGGAATTGAGTTTTCGGTAAAATGCCTTCTCGGAATTTTCAAAAAGTGCATTGTCAGTTTTTCGGTTGTTACTAACTTTGTACCTCCTTAGTCGTCCTGAATAGACGGATAGCTTTTGCTTTAATGTATCCAGACACTGTTGGGCTGTGTTATTGTCTGGATCGTATCTCGAGTGTCTTGTAGTGCTCCGCATTATTTCTTCAGCTCTCCTAATGACTTTTCTACTTGGTACTCCACGTAAATATTCTGTGACTTGGCCAATATCCCTGCGCAGTAATTCAATCTTCCCTAGCAGTCTTTTTTCCCAGGGTGCAATTCTGTTAACATTTCTTCCGTTATTAGTACCCCGTCGCGTTCTGATCTTAATGCCCATTACATTAACAATTGCTGTTGCTGCACAGTAGATGAGCAGATGCAGGTATTCTAACGTGTGAGCTTCTACGACGTAATTGGGTAGGATTTCAGTGTTCACAATTTGTAACAGCGCACCTAGTTTCTTACAAGAGTTAATTCTTGGTAGCGGTGGTCTGCTAAGTGGGTTTGTTCCATTAAACTCTTGTACGGCGCGAGCCATTTCGTTTACTAGGCTATCACGTAACTCGTTGTCTTCCTGCGGTGTATTATCAGGTTGAGTTTCTGGTATGGGAAGTTCAGGAATTTGCTCATCAGGGATTTCATTAGGGACTTGATCTAAAACTAGCCCTTGGTTGTTAATCTCCCGTTCGACTTCGCTTTTGATGGTATCGCGTCTAGTCTCTGGGATAAGATTATTTCTTCTTATGATTACCCGGTATTGATCTGATAATAAAGACCTTTATTATTATTATTATTATTATTATTATTAATTTTTATTACTCTGCGCGCATGCGCACACAGACAGTAAGGCGCTAGTTGTTAAATCTTTCAAGTTATGTTATTTTTCTTTTAAGACGTAAACAGAATTAAAAACCAAGAAGTACTCTTTAGTTTTTCTTAATTCTTTTGGAGCTAAGCCCATCCGAATTGTGTATTTTGTGTGGCTGAATCAAATACAAACAAAGTGTTGATTGTAGTTTTCTGTTCATCGAGTTTCTTACACCTTATAACAATAAAGTTTTACCTTCTTAACGTTCCTCCGTGCAGCAAGATGTACAAAACAGAACAGAACATTAGCTTATCATGATTTTTCCTTTTTGTTATTCTTGAGTTGATTAGTACTCAAATCCTATCTCTTTTATAACTGATTTTGATAATATTTTTTCATATATTTGTCCTGTTTTTGATCAAATCGATATTTTGGGAGAACTAAACATAAATTGTTTCAATTTAAACTCCTCTATTTTAAACTGTTTTGAGTCTTATGGTTTACTACAAATTCTTAATGAATCCACCCGCATAACTAAGACAACGAGTACACTTATTGATCCTGTTTTTGTAAATTGTCCGGACGTTGTTATTAACCAAGGTACTCTTCCTACAGATAATATTTCTGATCACAATCTTGTGTATCTAACGCTTAATCTTATATCACATAAACCACCACATAAATTCATAGAATATCGCTGCTTCAAAGATCTTAATTATCAACAATTTTATAATGATTTAATCGAACTTAACTGGAATTAAGTTCTCGAATTTAATTAACTCGAAAAAAGTTTTTTTCGGTTTTTTGGATCATTCCAAACAGAAAAAGTCTTTAATGACTTTTCTCTAAAAATCATAGTTTTTGACATATAAGCGATTAAAAATTGAAAAATTGCGAAATCGTCCATTTTTAACCTTCAAAAACTATATGAAAAACTGAAAATTGGAATGTTGCCAAGGTAGGTAGGTATTCTTTAAACATCTATTGATGAAATCCTGAAGATTTTTTTGCAATACAATATTCAAAACTCCTTTGTTTTTTAATTGCTAATCAAGCGTGCGCGACACTATTTTCCACCAACAGTATGGTGCAAATGAAAGGAATAAATTCGTTATTTTATTTAGTAAACCGGCGACTTTAAGGAAAAATTCCGAAACAGGTCGATTTTTATTTTTAAGTTATGATATTGTGGCATATATGGTATACTAGTGACGTCATCCGTCTAAGCGTGATGACGTAATCGATGATTTTTTTTTAAATGAGAATAGGGGTCGTGTGGTAGCGCATTTGAAAGGTTCTTCAATTCTCTATTCAGTAATGTAAACATTTACATATATATTTATACAGGGTGTCCTTCTACTTCTTTTTTGTCAAATAATTTAATTTAATAAACATTTTTTGGACACCCTGTATGAATAATTATGAAAATGTTTATATTACTGAATAGAGAATTGAAGAACCTTTCAGAAGAGCTAGCACACGACCCCTATTCTCATTTAAAAAAAATTATCGATTACGTCATCACGTCCAGATGAATGACGTCACTAGTATACCATATATGCCACAATATCATAACTTTAAAATAAAAATCGACCTGTTTCGGGATTTTTCCTTAAAGTCACCGGTTTACGAAATAACGAATTTATTCCTTTCATTTGCACTATACTGTCGGTGGAAAATAGTGTCGCGCACGCTTGAATAGCAATTAAAAAACAAAAGAAGTTTTGAATATTGTATTGCAAAAGACTCTTCGGAATTTCATCAATCGATGTTAAAGAATATCTACCTACCTTGGCAACATTCAAATTTTCAGTTTTTCATATAGTTTTTGAGGGTTAAAAATGGCCGATTTCGCAATTTTTCAATTTTTAATCGCTTATATGTCAAAAACTATCATTTTTAGAGAAAAGTCACTAAAAACTTTTTCTGTTTGGACTGATCAAAAAAACCTAAAAAACTTTTTTCAATGCAAAAAAAATAATTTTAGGAAAAAAAAACGTTTAAAAAATTTTTGAACACCTTTTGGTCCTGGCAACATGCAAATTTGTTAAAAGGAGTCCTTTTTGAGTAAGATTGTACAAAAAATCCGAATCAGAATATTTTTCCTAGCGGATGCGCAGTGGCTTTCTGGACTAAATAACATTTTTAGAACATAAAATATTGACAAAATATTGAATGCTTTAACACACTATTAATTAAACTTTTTAATGTTCATGCCCCTTATAAAAGATGTCGAGTAACAAAAAATAAAACACCTTGGTTGACGGATGACATTAAACTTCTGCAAAAACAAAGATCAAAACGTTGCAAAAATTTAAAAAGTAAGGATCAGCAAGACAGAAATAATTAAAAACTACTAAAAAATAGAGTTGTAGACTTAACCAGAATTGCCAAAAAGAACTACTTAGAAAATATATGTTGGGAAAAAAATTAAAACAAAACCTGGAATGCAATAAAAAATTTAAACGTTCGAACTAATAAAAATTACGATCTTCCCCCTAAATTAGCTGACCCCGAAGCTATCAATAAGTATTTTGAACAATATTTGTCCAATATTTCTAATAACGTTAAAAAGAAAGTAGAGTTTTACAATAGTAACAAATTTAATAATAATCTAAATTTCGCTTTTTCGCTCACCAACCTAATTAGCATTAACTTGGCATTGCATTCAATTAAAACAAACTCTCGCGGAGTAGGTAACATATCAGCTAAAATGCTTCAGCTTTGTAGCCCCTTCATAGATATTTATATTCTCCATATAGTTAATTCTTGTATAGAAAAAACATATTTTCCCTATTTATGGAAAATGGCTATTGGTAAACCATTAGCAAAAAACAACAATCCTCAGACTTTCTCTGATTTAAGAATTATAAGTATACTTCCAGCCCTTTCCAAGGTGTTGCAAAGGATTCTATATGATCAAAATATACGTTTATTTTACAAACAATAAAATACTGTCTGACAAACAATGTGGATTCCGGAAAAACTATAGCACAGCTACTGCTTTGGTAACGGCTATGGATGAGATCCTAAGAGCTTCTGATAAAGATCAAATAAGTCTGCTCGTTCTTTTGGATTTCTCCAAGGCCTTCGATACCGTAGATCATGAGTTATGTTCAAAATTGCGATACTATAGGTTTGATGCAAAATCTGTAAACCTAATACAATCTTTTTTATTAAATAGAACACAAAAAATATCTGTAGATAACAAACAATCTACACCAATTAATATTCTTTCAGGTGTGCTCCAAAGGTCAATCTTTTCTCCACTACTGTTTTTAATTTACACTACTGACATTATTAACTCTTTACAATACTGCAACATAGTTGCTTACGCTGACGACACTCAATTGTACCTTGGTTTTGATAAAGAAGATCTATTTAATGCTTTAGATAAAATTAATTCTGATCTTGAAATAATAAAAGAACTCTCTGACGAACACAACTTAAAACTTAATTCCACCAAATCAAAACTATTATGTATCGCAAATGAAGTCAACCGTCAACTTGTAAAAAACAATTCAAACATAAAAATTGATCATGTTAGTTTACCTTTCACAGCCTCAGCTAGAAATCTTGTAATTATATTTGACGAAAATCTAAGATTTGCACAATTCTCAGCTAGAAACCTTGGCTAGATTTGACGAAAATCTAAGATTTGCGCAATTTGAAAAAGGTGGTTTAAAAGGCTTTTTAAAATTTAATTTAAACTGTATTATGGCATTTTTAACACGTTTGTAGAAAAACTATTAAAATTTTTTAGAATATACAACAATAAAAGTAGATGTTATTCTATAGTTGTTATGATTTACGTATTGACAGTATAGGCAGTTTTGATGTAATGTCAAGAAAAATATAAAAATGGAATGTCAGTCAAGTTCAAGTAAAAGTTTTTGTAGGTATTGTCATGCAATTAAGAATGAATAAATTATAATTGTTGATATGTAAGACATACGTGTTAAAAAGTACATTTTTAAGGCACTCATGTGAATTGCAGAATTCGCTTCGCTCATTCTGCAAACTTTCACATGCGTGCCTTAAAATTGTACTTTTAATAGGTCTGGATCCCGCGTATGAAAAAAAAGTTGATTAATAATAAGCTGAAAATTTGTTAATAGCTTAAGAGTGTCTAGTCGGACAAAGTTTGATATATGGGAACACTGGAATAGGGAAGTTTTAATTGTGGAACAGGTTAAAAATTTGGAACGGTCAGACCACGAAAACGTCACATGTATTTTGCCCGACAGAACTTCCAATTGATTTGTTACCTTTTCATTAAAATCTAATGATTAGAGTTTAATGAAAGGGTAACAAATCAATTGGAAGTTCTGTCGGACAAAATACATGTGACGTTTTCGTGGTCTGACCGTTCCAAATTTTTAACCTGTTTCACAATTAAAACTTCCCCTGCTCCAGTGTTCCCGTATATCAAAGTTTGTCCGACTAGACACCCTTAAGCTATTAACAAATTTTCAGCTTGCTATTAATCAACTTTTTTTTCATACGCGGGATCAAGACCTATAACACTTATATCATAAATAACTATAGAGGTGTAATGCTTTATTTTCTCGCCTGTAATATTCGTTCTAGTGTTTTAAACCATGCAGGACATACCAGAAATCAGTATATATGATTGAGCTTTAAAAGATTAAAATAAATGACATGTACAAAGTCTTCTATAACACTGCGCCAAACCATAGTTAAGGATTGTAAATGAAACAGCCATTGCATCCCAAAACGATCTTGGTTTTGAGACTCAATGTTGTGTTTAGTAACGGCATCTTGTTAAATTTTCGACGGATATTAATTTAAGTAATTTATCTTTTCTATTTCAAAAGTTGTGAAAAACAAGTTAGCTACCGGTTATAATAATTAAGTTGTAAAATTTCAGAGGCTAGACAAGTACTTAATATATTAACCTCGTTTACGTGCTTCATTTATCTAAAGTAATGTCTTTCTTCATGGATAAAGTGATGTAATTTACCTATATTTCAAACTTCAAAGAAGTTTTATCAAATTAATACTAAGTTTTACTTCAAAGCGTCAGATGAAATATGATCAGACGCTGGAGCACCCACGGAAAGAACAACTGAACGGTTCTGAAATGCCCTGAGGAATCGAGATACTTTGTTACTTTCCAATTAGCAACTACAATAAAATTAACTCTAATTATCGGTTGGATTAAGAATATCCTTTGAATTTAAAAACCTTTGTTGTATATACAGCTTGACTCAAAGAATTGACTGAATTCGAACGATTTTGTATTTATAATATTTATACAGTATGGTGCAAATAGCAGGAATAAATTAGTTATTTCATAAGCTGGAGACTTTATAAGGAAAAATACTGAAACAGGTCGATTTTTATTTTTAAATTATGATTTTTTGACATGTATATCATACTAGTGATGCCATCCATTTGGGCATGGTGACTTAATCAATGATTTTTTTAAATGAGAATAGGGGTCATGTGCTAGCTCATTTAAAAGATTATTATTCAGTAATATAAACATAAACATAATTATTTATCCAGGGTGCCCAAATTGTCAGAAAACAGAAAACTATGTTTAATAAACATTGCTTTTCGCTTATATTAAATGTTTAAACTGCCAAGAGACAGGTGAGTTGCAGCTTTTTGCAATTTTGTACTATTCTTATTATACAGTGAGGACAGTGAGTTGTAATAAATTTATTTTCTCGAGAATGGGCGACTCTGGAGATAAATGCCGAAACAGGTCAATTTTTATTTTTAAATTATAATTTTTTAGTATATATCGTACTAGTGACGTCATCCATCTGGGCGTGATGACGTAATAGATGATTTTTTAAATGAGAATAGGGGTCGTGTAATAGCTCATTCGAAAGGTTATTCAATGCTCTATTCAGTAATACAAACATTAACAAATTATTTATACAGAGTGCCCAAAAAATTTTTTTTAAATTAAATTAATTAAAGCAAAAAGAAGAATGTATATAATTTATTTGATTCGAAATACATTCTACTGTTGTCCGAAAAGAGGAAAAAACGTTTATTTGATGAGAACTCCCAGCACATTTTCTGGGAGATTTTTTTTGGATAAAATTTTTTAGGGATAGTCCATCAGTACCTACTACAGAAAGATTTGCTTTTGAACTTTTTAATGGTTGTTTGGATCAGTTCAGATTTATCAACCGGTCTTATAAAGAATGAATTCGAGACCTTTCTTGATTTAGGGATATAAAAAATGGGATCTTGTTGTGACAAAATGTTATACAGGGTGTCCCAGACTAATTTATCCACGCTATATCTCTTAGACGAATAGAGATGTTCGAATGGGACAAAAGTGATATATTCTACTTGTAATACACTTTAATATGGCGTACAAAAAAATCATCCCCTAAATATTCATCCCTTAGTTACAACCCCTAACTTTAATTTTTTTAATAGCACACTGTATATTTTTTTATAGTTTTGGATGTGGTCTTTTATCGTCTATTCAACACATTTTTTGAAAATAAAATCGGTTCGTAAATAACCAAGAAACTATCAGTTAATTTTTGTTAATTGTGTGTCCCAGACTAAATTATCCAGGCTATATTTCTTAAACGAATAGAGATTTTCGAATGGGACAAACACTGATCTATTCCATTTGTAATACACTTTCATATGGCGTAGAAAAAATTCATCCCCTAAATATTTATTCCTAACTTACAGGGTGCTATTTAAAAAAAATAAAGTTAGGGGTTCTAACTAAGGGATGAATATTTAGGGGATAATCTTTTTTCTATGCCATATTAAAGTGTATTACAAATGTAATAGATCAGTTTTTGTCCTCTTCGAAAATCTCTATTCGTTTAAGAAATATAGCCTGGGGAATTTAGTCTGGGACACATAATTAACAAAACTATACTGATATTTTCTTGGTTATTTACGAACCGATTTTATTTTCAAAAAATGTGTTGAATAGACGATAGAAGACCACATCCGAAACTATAAAAAAATATACAGGGTGCTATTAAAAAAATTAAAGTTAGGGGTTGTAACTAAGGGATGCATATTTAGGGGATATTTCTTTTCTAAGTCATATTAAAGTGTATTACAAGTAGAATATACCACTTTTTGTCCCATTCGAAAATCTTTATTCGTTTAAGAGATATAGCGTGGGTAAATTAGTCTGGGACACCCTGTATACTGTAAGATGTTATATTTTTACTCATAAACAAAGTATTAATTTGGATTTTCATGGTTGGAAGGGGAAATGTTTGAGCTGTGTGAGTTTTATTTTGAAGATCGTTTATTATGGGCCAAGTTTCTTTTGCAACACCTTTAGAACTTCTCAAAAGATTTTGATAGTACAATCAACTTTTTAGCTGCTTTTCTCATATTTAAATAGATAGCCCTGTACTTGGTGATATATACCGGGACAGAGACGTTGATAGTAAATTTCTTGATGTACAGTAGGTACAGTACACAGTATAAAGAGGGAACCTCTATATACTGTGGTACAGTATATCTTAAATATACAATCAGTAAGATCCCTCCCATATCCCACCTGTCATTAAAAATCGTACCTTATTAGTAATTTTTAAACTTCTCGGAATTCACAATCATTAAGAAAAAACGATGGTGATTCTTAGAACTAAGAATTGCCGAATTTTTAGAAGGTCTTAATGTCACTTTTTACAGGTAGGACAAATGTGAGATAAAGGTTCGGTTGTTTTATATATCCGCATTCCACTGATACTCTCGGATTTAAAGAGTTATTTTTGGATACTAAAGAAGCCAATACAGGTAACTTTACTTCATAATGATAAGCAAAATAATTATATTTTTTAAATTATTTGCCTGGTATAATATGTAAGAATTTGATATAACATAATCAATTATAGTAGATATCTTAATATTTAACTTATATACAGGGTGTTTAGAACCTCTGCTGACAAATGAACATCGGATATCCCTCAGATAATTTTAAAACAATTTAACCCAATTCACCTAGTCCGAAAATCCTTCCTGAGGGAGCTAGAGCTCTTTGAAGATGGCGCTTTGAAATGAGTTTTTTTTTTAATACCTCTAGAACGCTTCTATTTAGAAAAATTAAAACTGGTACGCTTATTTATTGTGCAGTAATAAATAGATTATATCGCATATCTTTTTTGTCTTTGACTTTTCAGCATTTCTGAGACTGAATTATTAGACAGTGAGGTATTCTAGTACTAAAAGGTACTCTTGCTATAAGTCGGTGGCATGCACCGTTTTCTAGAAAAATCAATATAAAAATTTTTTTTGAGAAAATCGTTTTTTGAATTTGAAAAAAATTTAAAAAAAACGGTGTATTTTACTAAAGCAAGAGTAACTGTTAGTACTAGAATACCACATAATGTAATAATGTAGTGTCAAAATAAGTAAAAATTAAAGACAAAAACGTTATGCTATAAAATATCCGTTGACCTACACAAAACGGACCCATATGACCGGTACTAGAAATTAGCAATTGATGAAATCGATTCATGTCTGGAAGATAAATGATCGTACCAGTAGTTTTTTAAATAGTTTATTTTTGTAACTTTTTTTTCAAATTGAAAAAACGAGAAATTTTCAAATCGATTTTTCTAGAAGACCGTGTATTCCACCGACTTAAAACAATAGTACCTTTTAATACGAAAACACATCAGAAGTTAATACTCCAGTGTCAAAAAAGATATACAATAGTAAAGACAAAAAAGATATACAATAAAATAACCGTTGCCCTACCCAAAACGGACGCCTATAACCGGTACTAGAAATTCGCAAATAATGTAATTCATTTATCACTGAAATATAAAAAAGCCTACTAGTCTTCCTTTGTCTAAACAGAAGCGTTCTTCTAATAAAAAAAACTAATTAAATGACGCCATCTTTATTAAAGTACTCTAGCTCCCTCGTCGCACATCAAAGAAACATGAAACGAGAAACATGAAATGTAAAACATAAAACGAGAAACATGAAACCTGAAACGTGAAACATGAAATAAATAAATTGTGAAAAAATTGTAACCGTTTCATGTGATATACTAATCGAACAAACAAAAATAAAATTTGTATACCCGACAATGAAGAGTGATGACGAGGTCTATGTTGTCGTGGCAACTTTTTTATTACTGTCTAAGGAAGGCCGCACATCAAAGAAACATGAAACATAAAACATGAAATGTGAAAAATGAAACAAATAAATTGTGAAGAACGAAATCGTTTCATGTTATATACTAATCAAAGGAACAAAAATAAAATTTGTATAGTCAACAATGGAAAGTGATGACGACGAGGTCGTTGCTGTTGTGGCAATTGTTTTATTACTATCCAAAAATTATAACCATAGTACATATTTGGTTACAAACGAATTAAATAATCATCTTGCCAAATTTCAATCATTTTATAGAATTGGTATTCAAATATTCACATTGTTTTATTGTGGGTCCTGGTTTAAAGAAAAACGATATTTTCTTGTTATTGTCTAATCGAGACCTCTCCAGGTTATAATTGTATTACTCTTTGTTCTGATCCATCACAGAAATCAATGCAATATTAAATTCTTGGTCGGAATTCATTTTACGCATTTAACGAGTCACACAAATGCAAGCTTTCTAAAACCATATCTGCAGCTGGATTCCAGTCATCACCAGAAGTTGATCGAAAATCTCAGAATAACAAATGAAGCTGGACCTTCGAGATTCCAAATGCTACAGGTCAATAATACACAATATCATGCTTTGGTAGAAAAGAATGCGCAAACTACTATAGCTTATAATAATTGTACATTTAATATTGTTAACAAATAAATAAAAATTATGTTTCGATCATATGGTGCATTAATTGTCTCCTGAATCTTGTCGAATATCATTCGAGAGAAAATTATTTACCGGCAAAAGTATCTTCTGGTTTTATTCAAGTTTGTTGCCTTTTGGCAATTTTTGCTTGTGAAATTTTAACAAAATCACTCGACTGACGTCTCGTGATTTAACTGTCAAAATTTAATTTGCGAAAATTGCCAGGCAACAAACTTTTATACCAGTCAAAAATATTGCCGGCAAAATTTTCTCTCTTATGATATTATACAGGGTAAGTCATGAGGAACTGTACATACTCCTACCTCGTATAGAGGCCCCTATGGGGAATAACAAATGACCATTAAAAAGTGTCTGCTCCCATTGTTTAATAATATACAGGGCGAGTTTCGCATTTTGACAGAAATTTGTATTCGTCATAATTTTTGAACCGTCAGATCGATGTGTCTCTTATTTTGGTCAATCGTTACACTATTACCACCTAATCAACTGATTTATTCAAACTAGAAAAAAATCAAAAATCAGGTCCGGCTTTAAAAAAATTAGTTCGTTCGGGTCTTAGAAAAAATTTCACCCTGTATAAGCTTTTTGAAAACTCTAATATAAATTTTACAAATTAGACAAATAGGCAATTAAAATAACATATTTATTTTTTTCCGCACACGATTGCTTAATTTTTTATAAAAAAATTAAATTTGATTATGAATTAAAAGTTTGGTAAAGTGAACCATAGATTTAAAAAAATTTACTTTTATTACCAAAATTAATTTTTTTTGAACAAATATTTAATTTATGTTACCACCAATCAACTAATTTATTCAAACAAGAAAAAAATCAGGCCCGGATTTAAAAATAAGTTCGTTTTGGTCTTAGAAAAAATTTCACCCTGTATACGCTTTTTGAAAACTCTAATATGATTTTTACAAATTAGACAAATAGGCAATTAAATTGGCATATTTATTTTTTTCCCCACACGATTACCTAATTTTTTATAAAAAAAATCAAATTTGACTATGAATAATTAAAAGTTTGGTAAAGTGAACCATATATTTAAAAAAAAATAACTTTCATTACAAAAATGAATTTTTTTTGAACAAATATTTAATTTATGTTACCACCAATCAACTGATTTATTCAAACAAGAAAAAAATCAAGCCCGGATTTAAAAAATAAGTTCGTTCGTTTTGTTCTTAGAAAAAATTTCACCCTGTATACGCTTTTTGAAAACTCTAATATGATTTTTACAAATTAGACAAATAGGCAATTAAAATGGCATATTTATTTTTTCCCCACACGATTACTTAATTTTTTATAAAAAAATCAAATTTGACTATGAATAATTAAAAGTTTGGTAAAGTGAACCATAGATTAAAAAAAAATAACTTTTATTACAAAAATAATTTTTTTTAACAAATATCTAATTTATGTTATCACCCAATCAACTGATTTATTCAAACTAGAAAAAAATCAGACCCGGATTTAAAAAATTAGTTTGTTTGGGTCTTAGAAAAAAATTCACCTTGTATACGTTTTTTGAAAACTCTAATATGAATTTAACAAATAAGACAAATAGACAATTAAAATGGCATATTTATTTTTTTCCCACACGATTACTTATTTTTTTATTAAAAAAAT
The DNA here is from genome assembly GCF_917563875.1 of Diabrotica virgifera virgifera. Lineage (NCBI taxonomy): Eukaryota > Metazoa > Arthropoda > Insecta > Coleoptera > Chrysomelidae > Diabrotica > Diabrotica virgifera. Next base: position 173,694,403 of record NC_065450.1, on the reverse strand, counting down.
CAAATTTGACTATGCATAAAAAGTTTGGCAAAGTTTTTGCATAGATTTAAAAAAATTAACTTTTTTTACAAAAATTAATTTACAAAAACAACGTTTTTCTTAAAATTAAAAGTTTTACCATTTTTTTTTTTCTATAACACGTCTAGATCTAAAACTTCCCATAACACTTCTTTTGGACTCTATAGTTTAACATAGACGTGATCAAATCGATAAATTTTAAATTTTTCCACCTAATTTTTGCGATTTACAAGTTTGCAACTTTTACAAGAAGAAGACTGAAAGTCTACAACAATTTTCATAGTCTTCATAATGGTAAGAGGTATGTGCTGTAAAAATTTCAGAAAAAAAATATTAAAATGGAACAGAGTTGTAGCGAGTTAAACCGTGAGTTCATTTTTTTTTCATTTTTAGAAAATTCCGATTTTGACTAAGTTGATTTTTTAATAAAAAATTAAGTAATCGTGTGGGGAAAAATAAATATGCCATTTTAATTGCCTATTTGTCTTATTTGTAAAATTCATTTTAGAGTTTTCAAAAAGCGTATACAGGGTGAAATTTTTTCTAAGAACCAAACGAACTAATTTTTTTAAAGCCGGACCTGATTTTTTTTTAGTTTGAATAAATTAGTTGATTAGGTGGTAATAGTGTAACGATTGGCCAAAATAAGAGACACATCGATCTGACCGTTCAAAAATTATGACGAATACAAATTTCTGTCAAAATGCGAAACTCGCCCTGTATATTATTAAACAATGGGAGCAGACACTTTTTAATGGTCATTTGTTATTCCCCATAGGAGCTTCTATACGAGGTAGGAGTATGTACAGTTCCTCATGACTCACCCTGTATAGGTACGAAAATAAATAGGTGAGCAACAATTTTATTATCTACAATCTACACTCTTTCACAAAACATTTATTTTAAACTTTCAATGTAAAATTAATATCAGTGCTCAAGATACTGCAACTGAATTTAAATTCCTTGGTTTATGTGACTTAAGTAAACGTTTCCATCATAATAAACTTGGAAAGTCAATTATAAATTTTTAAAGTTGTGTACGATCATAGTTGTCAATAAATTAAAGAAACTAAAGTCGCGAGTTATCCTTTCATTTCTTCGTTTACATTCCCATGGTTTGATTGTTTTAATTTAAAGCATTAGGCATGCCACAAATGTATTTCCGGTAAACCAAATATCCTTTCAATGTTTTTGGGTGTTATATAATTAACAGTTAACGCGTCAGTCAATAAGTCCCGGGCCTAACTATACCCCAGGCTGTGGGTGAAAAAACGTGTTCTAATTCAGGAATTTTTGAAGCCTATCAGGTGTTGTAAAGGACGATGCCAGGAATAACTTCTACTAAAATGTAACCAACAATTTCTGGACCTTTTTTATTTATGACGTTTTTCATTTGTTAAATTTGCAATTTTTATAGATTTTTAATTTTTGACCTTGGGATATTCATTTTAGAGACTTTTAAATATAAAGTTGTAGTAAATTTGAAAACCTACAATTTGAGCTATGGCAAGTTTAATTTCGTTAATTGGTTGTTGCAAAACAGACTGCGAAAAGTCCAAAATAACCGTTTTTTGCAATTGCAATATTTATTGTAAAAATAAATTTTTTTGTTTTTTAAGAATTTAAAATGAAGATCTTTCAATTCCACATATAAAAAAAATTGAAAAGCCGGATTGGTGAACTTATAGATAACCTAGATATTATAAATTGTTTTTTCCGAGAGGTAAAATGTCGAAGGCTATAACTTTTTGAAAAAAAAAAAATCGTAGAGAGTTACTCCTAGACTCACTCTCATTCTAAAGACTTATATTTTCATACTCTGATTTAAACAACATCATAAAACATTTCTCAACCTTTTAATTCGGGTTTGAAAATAAGAGGGCAAATTTCATTATAAACATTTAGAACTAAAGCGGCCCCTATACATCCTATGAGTTTCTAACTTGCAGATTATTGTTGCTGAAGACAAATCGAAGATTCAAAACAAAATAAAAATTTAATAACTCAAAAAGTAAGTATTTATTGAAAAAAAATTTGTATCAAAAATGTAGCCCATAAAAAGTGAAAAAAATGGTGAAAAAAGCAAAGTTGTAGCTAATGAAAAATAGGCTCATTTTCGTCAAATTTCAAAGTGAATATTTCAACGTGAAATAACCAAAAAATGATGCACTTTTTGGAGAAAACTCATTACAACTTTTTTAAAGTCATTAAAAATAGCTTTATTCTTTTTTTAATAGTTGCTAGCATCAAAAGTAGGCAAGTTACACTCAAAATAAAGTTATTCTCTGTTTTCTTTGGTCAAAAAAACCCGGGAAAGTCACCCCCTAATTACCATCTTAAATAAAATTAATCGTTACCGCTTTACAAGTTACTTTTTTTTTTCTCTGATTTTGGCCTTGGTTTAGAACTAGAACCTTTAGCCACGTAATTGTATAACTTATCACTAAGTCAGGGGAGTAATGTGTAGTGTGTGTGTTGAGTAAGTGTCTTGTTACTTTGCAAAGTCGACGTCATTGTCTTTGCAAAGAGACGCTAATTGTATCCGAACGTCTGCGGTCCCTCCGGTGAGTACCGATCCCACAAGGACAGAAACTATATTCATTTATTAATTTATAATAAATGAAAAATTTCTGACCCTGGTGAGATTCGAACCCACAACCTTTCGGATTTTTTCGATCCAAAGGCAGGCGCTCTTACCACTGAGCCACGGAGGGGGTTACAAGTTACTTTACTTATTGTATTATTTATATGATCTGTAGGTATCACTGGTTCAAACGGCTTATAATGGTTTTTAAGTTAATTTTTCTTTAATTTTTGATTTTGAAAAAAAAGCTTTTTTCAAAATAACTTAAAATTTATTAGTGATACCAAAAATCACAAAGGGTTAAAAAATGTAGGTTTTGATTTTCTGAATATTCTGGATTTTTTGTTTTTCTGTAAGGCAAAAATTGGTTAAGATGTGGCTGTTCAAAATTTGCATATACTCGTGAATATTGACTAGTTCAAGTCCTTTCAACTACCGCCCCTTCAAAACTAAGCAATTTAAACCGATGAAACTTACAGATCATATGGGCAATAGATACACGAGTAAAGCAACTTGTGAAATGGTAAAGATTAATTTCATTTGGAATGCTAATTATGGGGTGATTTTCACGATTTTTTTACCAAAAAAAGGGAACAACTTTATTTTGTGCGTAACTTCCTTACTTTTAATGCTAGAAAATTAAAACAAAAGACAATAAAGATTTCTTTAATAATTTTAAAAAAGTTGTAATGAGTTTTACATAAAATGCTCTTTATCTTTTGGTTATTTCACGTTGAAATATTTGATTTGGAATTTGGCGAGTATGAATCTATATTTTATTACTAAAAACTCTTCTTTAACTGCGTCTAAAGATCTCATACATACACCATTTTTTAAAATTTTTTATGGGCTATATTTTTGTTACAAATGTTTTTTCCGGTAACTACTTACTTTTTGAGTTATTTGCAAAAAATCACATAAAAACGTGTTTTTATTTGTTGAAAAATGAACGTATTTACTCGCAAATAACTCGAAAAGTGTTAACTTAGTGAAAAAATGTTATAGAACAAAAGTTGCTTAGAATTAGTCAGTTTATCCATTTCCAGACTTATTTTGAACGTATATTTTTTCATCCACCATAAGGGGTGACACTCACCCCCAGGGCAAAAGCACACATCGGCACAATTCACTTTCTTTCTTTGACATGTTATCTATGTGTATGCCAATTTTTATGTCAATCCAAGCTGTTCCTTAAAATTTGGAGCAAAAACCGTGGATTCAATGTACTATACGTTGCTAAGGGCAACCGACACAATAAATCACAATCGTAAAGAAAAAAAATCTCCACTCCACTTTAAAAATCATTTTTAATAATTAAGTGAAATTAAGTGAAAAAATAATTTTTATTTTAAGATAATATAAGTATTTCTTTAGTCAATGACTGTGAAATAATTTATTATCTAATTGTTATAAATGAAGTCACTACTATTTAAGAAAACAAAAGCAATTATCTCGGCTTCAGTTGATCGTAGAAAATTTTTATTTTGTTTTGTATATTAAAAAGTCAAAAGACGGGAAAACTGAATTTTTCGAGGAAAACTTGTTCAAACTAATTTAAAGCACTTAAAAATATCTATCACCAAAAATAAAAAAAAAAGTATCTTGCTCAAAAATTAAGTGACTTATAATGAAAAGAATTCCATTTTTTTTAGCAAAAAAGTGATCGCAAGCAATCCTCTAATCGCCACCCTAATTAAAATTAGCCATTAACCTTATTTGGTCTTTTTTATTTTTGTATTATTAATAGATTCTAGAAGTTTGACCGGTTTAGAATGATTAGTTTTTAAAAGAATGGAGTTAAAAGCGAATAACAAATTCTTGTAGTTTGGAAAAAAATGGCCTCTTCTTCAGAATAGCAAAGTTAACATCAGAGATACAAAAAAATGTTTAAATATAAAATTGTAGCTTATTTAGTTTCCAAGAACCTGGTTTACAAACATTTTTTCTACGGCAAAAATTGAGTGAGCTATTGACAATTAAAACTTGTAATCAACAACATTGTAACATGCAAAAACCTCCTTTACCAACCCTTTCAAAGTCACCTCTTTTTGCGACTGAGGATTTTAAAAATATTTAATACAAATAGGCGTATAGACCTTGGAAAAATTTACAAAATTATATTTTTGTCAAACTTTCTAAGATAAAAATAAAAAAGTTACGATTAAAAAATCAATATATTTTTTTGAAAAAAAAAAGGAGAAATCCAATTGGAAGCATAATAATGTAAGTTAGCGGTGTTTTTGGTTATTCGTCTCATTCATTATTATTTATTTATGTATTATAAATAGATTCTAAAAGTTTGACTGGCTTAAAATGATTAGTTTTTAAAAAACTGGAGTTAAAAGCGAATAACGAATTTTTGTAGTTTTGTAAAAAAGCCATTTTCTTCAGAATAGAGAGATTAGCGTCAGAGATACGAAAAAATGTTTTGATATAAAATTGTAGGTTATTTAAATCCCAAGAACTTGATTCGAACAAAAAATTTCTACGGCAAAAATTGAGTGAATCGTAATATCGAAAAACATTGACTTTTTCTATACAAAATTAACACTCTCGATAGCGAATAAGTCAAAAACTTTTAATTTTATCAAAAAAATGTACAAAACAATTTGTGCTGAGAATGAATGTTTTTATCAAATTTTGCAGTCAAAATATAATTAAACATTTCCACCCCCGAGATGGGGTGGCAACCACCCCCATGGTAAAAGCACCTCTCGGAATCATATAGATTTTGATCCTTGGATTATCCACTACTTATTCTCAAATTTTCAAGCAAATCTATCCCTTCTGTAAAAATTGCGAGGTGAAAAGGTTCGGTTCCTGGACTACGTTGCAAAAACTCCAACTTATTCTGATTAAACAAGTCCAAACAGCGCCGAGATTCATCAACTCGTTATTGTTTTTCTTCTGGTGTGAGAAAACGCGGTACCCATTTGCGAAACAGCTATCTCATACCTAAATGTTTATATATTACAGTCAAACTGCTTGCCTTTGATAGCTTTAGAGTGTCAGCTATCTCTTGTACATTCAATTTGTGGGTTTCCATAACAATTTTCAATATTTTTTCGAAGTTTTTGGGAAAAGCTGCATCATTTGGCCTTCCCGAGCACTCAGCAACATATCTACAAGCTTTTTATGTTGCACCTAATCAAATGCCTTTTCAAAGTCTACAAAACATAAGTACATGCCCTGGTTCATGTCCATGCACCTCTGGGCTAGCACATTCAAGCCGAACAAACCATATACGACTATAAAGTGGCAGTTGTTCTAATTCAATATAAAAAACTATTAATTTTTTAAAGGAAGTTACAGGAGGCCATCGCAATAAATGATATAAAAAATAAATAATTTTGTATATAGGATGAAGCTGTTTAAATTTGGGAGACTTCTAAAACGGTGGTACGAACGCTGGACATCGGAGACCCAAAACTTAGTTTTAAGAATAAACAGGAGTTAATCCTAAGTTAAGAGGAAGAGGAAGAGGAAGAGGAAGAGGAAGAAGAAGAAGAAGTTTTAAGCTTACGTCTCCAAAATATATAACAGCGCTACAGGCCTTGTAGGCCTACGGCTGTCCCCAAAATAGCTGAGCTTAATAAATAAATAAAAAAATATGAAAAAAAAAATTTCAAGAAACGCTTTTCTTTAGTTACGAGTGACTAAAATTAAAAATATTATAAAAAAAATAAACTAAAAAGCAAAAAATAAAAAATTCGATAAAATAATTTGTTAGATTTTTCTAATTTTATTTATTTTTTGCTTTTTAGTTGATTTTTTTAAAATATTTTTAATTTTAGTCACTCGTAACTAAAGAAAAGAGTTTCTTAAAAAAATTTTCTTCATATTTTTTATTTTTTACTTTTTAACCTTACACTTTTCAAATATTAAAATATATCGTCATGTTTATTAAAATATGTATAAAACATAATATGATGTACTAACATAAAAAGTAGTCGGAATCGGCAAAAAATTTGAAATTGTATTGTTTATTTATGAAGCATAACGTAAACAATTAACGTAAAAAGGGAAATTATGTATAGTTCATATAATTAGCTACAATCTCTAAAAGTTTCAAGTTTCTTCATTGTAAAAAACAAGAGAATTTAAGCATCTTCCGTTAAAATGGTTTTTTATTTAAACAATAATTACTAATAAACATAACAATTTTTTTTGTTGACTATTCGTGTATTGTTCCCGCGAATGAATATGTTTGCAAATTTTCAGTCATTTGTATTGAAGAAAAGGCAGTCAAATTAACGTCTAAAAATTTGACCCAAACGATTGAGCTTAAGAAAAGCGTTTAATTAATACGTTAAAACGAATTCTACTGTTAATTGTAGCACAAAACGTCTATACCGGTGGTTTGCTAAGACTTGTACGATAAAAACACGATTTTTTTGAATTCGAGTTTTGGTTGAAGTTTTATTTCGTATCGTATTGAAAGTTGACACGAATAAGCGCCGATATTGATATAAACAAATATATGAGCGTTCAAAATTTGAAACTTTATTGTTTATTTATGAAGCATAACGGAAACAATTAACGTAAAAAGTGAAATTATGTATAGTTCATATCATTAGCTACAATCCGTAAAAGTTTCAAGTTTTTACATTGTAAAAAACAAGAGAATTTAAGCATTTTCCATTAAGTTCGTTTTTCTTATTTAAACAATAAATAAACATAAAAAAATTTTTTATTGACTATTCGTGATTGTTCCCGCGAATGCATATGTCTGCAAATTTTCATTCATTTGCATTGGAGAAAAGACAGTCAAATTAACGTCTACAGATTTGACGCAAACTATTCAACTAAAGAAAAGCGTTTAGTAATGGATCATTGCCAAGATATTTAAGCGTTTAATGTCTCTAAAAGCCAATGATATTCCATTCATTCTACAAGACTGTTTTTTCTGATGTTATGACTTGTTTTATACATCTCATTCATTAATATTGCTCCACACTGTTCTTGGTTGATCGGAATTCCCTTTAAATTATTCTCCTAAATATTGTTTTCAAACTTTTCTTTTAATCTACCTTCTACTATGTTTTGCTAATAATTAAAAAAAAATCCAACTTATATTACCAGCTGTCAAGTCTCTAATGTATTTTTAACGTACGCCTATGGAATCACTATCAGACGGAATCCTTCGAAGAAAAAAGGTAATGCGATGAAATGCAAATATCAATTAAAATGTAATGTTTCCTTTCGTGCAAAAGCCAAGGAATGACTTTTTTGTTTCGTGTTTTATGAGGCATAGTGAAGACAACCACGGATCTTAATAAATGTGATTTTGTTTCAGTCCATCCGCATTATTACGATTACTAGACTTCCTTTAGTTTTTCTTTGTGTGCTGCCTTCCATTGCAGTCTCGGAAGAAATTCTGTAGATTTTATAGAGAATGGTATCATTGAAATGCCAATGGAGTTATTCTAGATAAAAGCACACCTGGGCTAGCGAGCATGTTGCGATAATTAGGTATCGACGTCAAGAACAATGCCAATATTATCAGCAAATTATACAAACTACTGGTTTTTTTTGGTGCTTGTTATACCAACCATTTATTGAGAATACTTTTAAAAATATTGCTATAAATGGTTTTTATCACTGCGCAGATGATGTTTTTGGGTACCACTCTTATGCAAATAGAAATGTTACACTGAATACACTGAATAAAGATATTTTTTATTCCCTGTAGGTCCATAAATAAATCCCGTCGTAGGTACATGTAGGCTTTAATATTATTTTATATATTGCCAGTTTGTTTTCCATGGATAATTGTGATCTTCTACCAAGAAGCCAATTCATTTGTCTGGTTTTAATTGAAGTTATTGCTTTTTAGCTTTAATGTGCGCTTTCAATGTTAGTTTCTGATTCTGATCAAGATGAATACCTAAATATTTAATAACTTCAGACTTCGTTAACAGTCTTCATTGGGATAATTTGGTAGTTTATTGTAACATGTGGACTGTGGACAATTTACATGTCCTTTCGAAAATGTAATGTGAGCCGATTTTTTGTGATTTACTTTGATTTTCCAATTTTTGAGCCAGTTTTGTAAACGACATAAATGTATTTTTGTAGCTTCTTTAAGGTCACTAATTGATCATGGTCAAGCGCAATTATTGCGCATATAAAAGTGAGAAAATTCTGATGACCAGACTTGATGGACACTGCCGAGAGGGAAGTTTAAGGATGGTCGAAGATGTGGACCATATCGAGTTCCTAACGGCGAAAACTTTGGTGAGAGTTCGAGATGTCGTCCCTGTAAGAGTTATAAATTTAAAGGAAACTACTATCAAGTTGAGTAGAGGAGCTTTGTTCGGATAGTGTGTTCCCGTGGCTTCAATTTGCTCTATGAATACCAATGAGAAATCATCAAAGTCGAAGTATTCAAAGTCGAAGTATAACAAAGGTTTGTTACTTATAGAAAAAAAAAACAGTAAATACAAAATACATTTGTAATCATTCATTTTTCCGACTGTAGATTAATAAATAATATTAAACAACTTTATACTGGAAATTGTTCGTTGAAAGACCCTCTACAAAATTCATGATGTCTTTTATCGTAAAATGAACGGAAAAAAAGTTATAACCTCCAAAAGGAAAAATTGTTATAAAATTTTCTCTTATTTTTGTCAATACCTTTTTTGTTGGTCACTTGACGATAAAAAGTAATGGATATAAAATTGTAGAAAATTTAAGTTGCTACATTTTATGTGTAACTAAATTTTCTGTAGGGTTGCCGAGATACAGCACGAAAGCCCTTTGTACCCCTTTGGAGGTGGAGGCCCCACAAACTTGACCTTAAGCTTCTACTGACCCCCCTATAAATTAAAAAAGTTAAATTGACTCCTCTAAAAAATGCAACCCTAAATGTAACATTTCAATGGACTATAATGTTTATTCAAATAAGTTACAGGGGTAAAAAAAGAGAACTTTTAGTTTGATTTTTAATTTCAAATATTTCATTGAAAAGGAACTTTTTTGTTTATTCTAAGAGACTTCCAGCCCCGGCAATAGTTTAATCTTTCATTCTGCATTTAAAATTTTTCAAAAATACTTATTAGTTTCCCCAGGATTTGAAAAAAATGAATGCATTCAAATATCATTGGACCAAGATTTTGCGCCTACCGCTTTAAATAAACTACGCATTAAATGTAATGCAGACCAGACTTCATTAATTTATCGTAAATGTAACGTAGTGTCTGATTTTTTCCAACAATAAATTATAATAATTATTACAAAATATAATGAGCTATACACAACGAATGCGTTGCATCCATATTAATCATAGGTATGCACGAATCGTACTAATTGAATTTGTTTCATATGGTTTACATGAATTTACAGATCTCTAATTGAATTTAATGAAACTATTTGAATAATTAAACTTTGTATACTGAACAATCCAGACGGACGTAAATATTACGGACCAACCGTGATTTCATTTAATATTGGAAACTAGAAAAACCTCCAATAAATACACAATATGCAGAACTATATTTTGGCTATCAAGTTTGCTTAATGTAATGCATACACTCGTATACACGCAGGTTTACCATATAGACCTGGATCCCGCGTACCAAAAAAAGTTTATTAATAGCAAGCTGAAAATTTGTTAATAGCTAAAAGGTGTGTCTAGTAGGACATTGTCTAGACGTTGTTGTTCTATCCAAACGCTGTCTTTTTCACAACTCATATACATAACATTAAAATTAAATTAATAGTTTCTCCGTTAAAAACTAAAATAAATTAAAACTTAATTCCGTTACACTCTAAAATTTCAATTTAACATCTTCTCTGATTATAAATCACAAACAAAATACCCTACAAAGAACTGTTGGTTTTCTTTCTTTCTTTCTCTCTTTTATTTAACATTACATCTCTACCCTCAAAAACTATCCCATTATATTGTGTGTTAACCTACGAAGCATGTCCGCCTACCCAGTCCTTTACCTAGTTATCCTGATAGCATAATTTGGACTTGAAATCATGTTACTGATGACCTTACAAATCATCCCTTGAAACGGCATATAAGTAGATCAAATTTCAACAAATAGTCATAAACCCCATGCATTTACATGCGTATGCGGGCTTATGAGTACTTGTTTGCTTACAAATATATGTATTTGTTTGTTGTTCTAAAATGTCATATTTACATACTTTTCAAAATTTTGGCTTTCTTATTAGCATTTTTTAGTATAACCAGACACTGTTCTAACTCTGTTTTCTTTAATTGTAGCATTTAATCACTTGTAACGCTGACCTGAAGGTGATCTGTATATTGTAGAGATCGAAACCGGTCGTCTAAGTGAAATAAATGATTCTGAGTATTCTTTTACTTCATTTAAAATGAACTCACATATGCAACCCATTCAGCATTTTAAAATTCCAATAATTTCCTATAATATCGTCCCAAATGCGAATCTATCTGGTCAAAGCATTAAAATCGCATTATTATACCTACCAAGTAGTCAATCACTTCCATGAAAAATAGTGCAGCGTCTGCACATAATCAATTATTCTGAAAACATTTGTGGCTTCTTGGTATCACAAAAAATGTAGACAAATTAATTATCTGAAGATGACTAAGGTGTACACACCTATCATAAAAGCGATCGCAACTTGTCAGTAATAATAATAGTGCAGTCTAGACGGTAACTTTGGCATTTAAGTGAACTTTATATAATAATATATGCAGTTATTAAATCGAACTAATTGTCAAGAACAATGCTGTTGGGTATTTTGCAAGAAATAATAATAGACAGGTATATGGTAACAATAGACCTCTTTGCAAAAATTGATTGGATAAGCGTAGTTGAAAAATGTTATTTGATATTGTTTAGGTAACATATTATGGACATATCCTTTTAGGAAAGTAAAAAAAAACAAGGACGCAAATTTAATACAAAAAGAAAGGAATGTTAAAAATAATTTTTTTAACAATTGTTGTTAATTTTACATCTATTTAAAATATGAATCAAAATACTAAACCGATAGCCGATTGTGATCCTTGTTAGGCATTTTTTACGTTCTTCCCACTGATCGTCTTTATTTCTTCATATTGGGAAACCGTCTATCGCCGTCTTTACTAATACATTTGTTGTCATCCCGCTTATAATATGATCGTTCCATTAGGCCCGGCGCAAATTGAACCTAAGCCAGACACAACCTGCGCCGGCGGGACTGGTGACCCGTGCATTTATTTTTATAGCGTGCCGCATATTGAACACAACCTAACCCACCCGTTGGCTATCGACGGTGGCGAATAGAGACGGGCAAAATCAGTGCGGACATGTAACGGTTACTTTTGATACCGGTTCTCAGTGGTACTGAGTACAAATACTGATTACAAAGTACTGATGTATCTGATCCTTGTACTGAATTGATGTAAAGCTGTAAAGCTAATGATGAGTCAATGTAAAGTCGGTATTTCCGTACTTGTAACTAGTAACGTTTTAAAAATATCTTACACGTCCCTAGTAGTCGTAGCGGCATGACTTTCGAAAACATCGAATTTAATCATAAGCGGATGCATAAAAAGATATCTTACACTGAGTATTTTATTTCTGCACATAATACCTACATATTTAAAATAATCTCTCCTCTACTGCTCGGTCATAACTCATATTCCTCAATTTACTGCTCGGATCACAATCGTTTACATATACTGCAGGATCGCAATCATTTACAATTACTGCAGGTCATATTAATTCATAATCCCTCCGCTATTGATCGGTCATAAAAAATAACACTATCTGCATATTTCGTTTTTAATTTTTAAGCATAAAAATGTAATATGTAATAAACAAAAATGTAATATGCCGACAAGTTGAATTTGAGGGTAATACGATATTTGTAACATGAATAATTTTTCACCTTATTTTTCTAATAATGTGTTTTCGTAAAGGCGTAACTTTGATTATATTAATTTCGTATCGCCGCTTATTTAGTCTACCAAAAGTTATCAGAATTTAATGACAAAGACAACGCAGTTTTCATTCGGGGTGTTGACTATGATAATATTTTTATTTATCATAATAAATTGTACTTAGGTACCATCCGTATTCATTTCAGATCTAGTCCATCTCGCAAACTAAAATAAGTAAAAATAAACATCTGGCGGTGAGTCACGCGTCCCACGGCCCAAGAAAACTGTATGCCGATGACAAACGTTCCCAAGCCAGACCTGCGAACGAATACACTGATAGTAGGATGCGCAGAACTGTCTACGCAGTTAGCCGGTGCAGGTTGTGTCTGGCTTAGGTTCAATCGTGCCGGGCTAAGGCCCGGCGCAAATTGAACCTAAGCCAGACACAACCTGCGCCGGCGGGACGGGTGACCCGTGCATTTATTTTTCTAGCGTGCCGAATATTGGACACAAGCCAATTTCATCCGTATTCATTTCAGATACGTCCACCTCGCAAGTAAAAATAAACATCTGGCGGTGAGTCACGCGTCCCACGGCCCAAGAAAACTGTACGCCGGATAACAAACGTTCCCAAGCTTGACTTTCGAACTAATGAACTGATAGTAGGATGCGCAGAACTGTCTACGCCGTTCGCCGGCGCAGGTTGTGTCTGGCTTAGGTTCAATTTGCGTCGGGCCTTATTCTCTCCTATTGCCTACCCGTACCCAGTCCTTGCTATTCTCCACCTTGCATCTCTGTCGCGTATCTCAAGTTCTATCCCATTGTGTCTTATCGTCGGTTTTCCTATGGATTTTCATGTCTGCTGTTTCTAGCGTTTTTTTTCTCTCAATGTCAGGTCGTGTTTTTATCGCGTATGTCATTATTGGTCTGATGACTGTTTTGTAAATTTTGTCTTTCATTTATTTCCCGATATTTGTATTGCTCCATATTGTTTCATTTATAATGCTAGAAGACATTCGTAATCTAGATATATCTAACACATATATCAGCCTCATAAAAAAGACGTTATAAGGTTCAAAAGCCGCGGTTATAGTAAATAGAGAACTGAATATCCTACTTGACGTTAATGTAAGGGTAAGAACAGAACAAGTGGGTCGAGGTGGAGGTGTAGGTCGCAGTGGATGCTACTGTTTAAGTCGCGGTCGATGTCGACAGCACATAGCAAGGAGGTCACTTGCGCTGTCAGTCGAGCTAGAACCACTATCAAGTGAAGTAGTTTAATAAAATTTGAATGACAAAAAGACTGTGCTTTTGCGATATTGTGTCAGTCAAGTGATGATAGTGATGAAATGCTATCTGTAAATAATCAGATCCTCCTTCATATTTCAAAAATTTACTGAATTTAATTACTTTAGAAATTCAAAAATAAACTGAATACATAAAAGGGATTATATAAAAAGTATCAACTCAGATAGCGCAGGTAATGACCACTTGGCTTCGAACGGACCAATCACAGGATAGCATCCTTGTAGGCCGCGCAGTAGGCATCCATGTAAACCTCGATGTAAACCTCCTTGATGGCATCGCGCTAAACCTCCACCGCGACTTACCTGCTCTGTTCTCTCCCATTCACTACAATGTGTTTGTTTTACATGGATATCGGCATCGACCTCGACCTCCACCTCCTCCTCCACCGCGGCTCATGTTATCGTATCGATATTATGTATCGATATCCGCGATATCCATGTAAAACAAACACATTCTAGTGAATGGAAGATAACAGAGCAGGTTAGTCGCAGTGGAGGTTTAGCGCGATGCCATCCAGGAGGTTTACATCGATGCTTTTGAAAATAAACTGAGTTTGTTTTACATGGATGTCTACTGCGCGGCCTGCAAGGATGCTTCCCTGTGATTGTTCCGTTCGAAGCCAAGTTGTCATTACCTGCGCTATCTGAGTTGATACTTTTTGTATAATCCCTTTTTTGTATTCAGTTTATTTTTGTCTTTTAAAATTAATAAATTCAGTAAATTTTTTAAATATGAAGGAAGATCTGATTATTTACAGCTGACATTTCATCACTTGCATCACTTGACTGATACAACATTGCAAAAGCACAGTCTTTTTGTCATTCAAATTTCATTAAACTACTTCACTTGCTAGTGGTTCTAGCTCGATTGACAGCGCAGGTGACCTCCTTGCTATGTATTGTCGACATCGACCGCGACTTAACTAGTAGCATCCACCGCGACCTACACCTCCACCTCGACCCACTTGTTCTGTTCTTACCCTTAGGGTAAGAACAGAACAAGTGGGTCGCGGTGGAGGTGGAGGTCGCGGTCGATGTCGATATCCATGTAAAACAAACACATTGTAGTGAATGGAAGAGAACAGAGCAGGTAAGTCGCGGTGGAGGTTTAGCGAGATGCCATCCAGGAGGTTTACATCGATGCTTTTGAAAATCAAATGAGTTTGTTTTACATGGATGTCTACTGAGCAGCCTACAAGGATGTTTCCCTGTGATTGGTCCGTTCAAAGCCAAGTGGTTATTACTTGCGCTATCTGAGTTGATACTTTTTATATAATCCCTTTTTTGTATTTAGTTTATTTTTGAATTTCTAAAGTAATTAAATTCAGTAAATTTTTGGAATATGAAGGAGGATATGATTATTTACAGCTGACATTTCATCACTATCATCACTTGACCGACACAACATCGCAAAAACACAGTCTTTTCGTCATTCAAATTTCATTAAACTACTTCACTTGATAGTGGTTCTAGCTCGACTGACACCGCAGGTAACCTCCTTTCTATGTGCTATTGACATCGACCGCGACTTAACTAGTAGCATCCTACCGCGACCTACACCTCCACCTCGACCCACTTGTTCCGTTCTTATCCTTAGAGTGAGACAGGTAGACGCACCATCAACCATGATATTTCACCTAGTTCTTGAGGCAGTCACTAGAAAACCACTGTAACCGTTCATATAAATACCAAAACAGTACCAATTACTGAATATGCAGACGATGTCAGATATCATTAGTAGGAGCTAGCAACGACTAATGGCAGCGTTCAATGGAATTGACTCTGACGCACGAAAAAGAGAGCTTAAAATAAGCGAAAAAAAAACGAAGTACGTGACCGCCAAAAGAACACCTGATAATGAAAATAATACCGCAATAGACAACTATACCATCGAATGTGTAGATGCCTTCATATATCTGGGCACATAAATCAATCCAAAGGATTCCGAAAATAGCGAAATTAATGCACGTATATTTCCAGTGGGAATCGGATATACTATGCTAATAATGATTTGGTGCGGTAGTCGCCGCATCCTCGTGGGTTTTTCTTTTTAGGGAGACAAATAAAGATCGACGTTAACCATTCTTTGGGTAATATGCCTGAGCTATAAATGTTGTTCAAGAGTATCACTAAAACATTAATACTTATGCTGCTCTTCTATAATTTTTAGTAATTAGATAGAAAGCATGTCAGGTCCAAGGCTTTTTCCGCTCTTCATTGTTTTTAATGCGTGGACTATGCTACTGAAGTAACTTCCATGTGTTCCCCTCTTTCGTCATCGACCAGTTCGTCGATGTATTCTGTTGTTTTTTCCCTGACACTTTGAAAGCTTTGTCTATAAAATTATACAATTTTCAATGACAACAAAGCGTATTTCTGAGTATTGATAAATTTCAGCTCCGAATAAAACGTGTTTTTGTTAGTTTACACCAAAAATTAAAAAACAACTTTGTAATAAAAGTGAAGTTAAAGTGGTTACTAAGTCATCATCATCATCAACCCGTACTCGTCCACTGCTGGACATAGGTCTCCCTCAGCTCTTTCCATCTTTCTCTGTTTTGTGCGGCTTGCATCCAGTTGCCGACAATACGCTTCAGATCGTCAGCCCATCTGGTTGCTGGTCGTCCTTTTCTCCGTAGTGCTTCTTCTCGCGGCATCCACTCGACAATACGTTTTGCCCATCGGTTGTCTGACAATCTGGCGACGTGTCCTACCCAATTCCACTTGAGCGACGCGATTCCTTCGACGGGGTCCGTTGTTTTTGTTCTACGACGTATTTCTTCGTTTGGAATTCGGTCCCTCAGGGAGACACCCAACATCTGGCGCTCCATAGTGTTCTGAGCTAGGCGAATCTTGTTCACTACCTTTTTTGTGAGTGTTAATGTTTCCGCTCCATATGTGAGTACAGGCAATACACACTGGTCAAAGATTTTCCTTTTTAGGCATATGGGTAAGTCCGATTTAAATGCGACGTGAGAGCTCGCACGTCTGGTTATCTCTTCCCAACCGAATTTCATGTCCCAAGTACTTATAAGATGCAGTCTGTTCAATATCCATTCCATCAACAACAATATTACGATTTAGCACCAGATTAGTCATTATTTGCGTCTTGATATAACTTGCGTCTTGATACCAAGGAAGCTTGATATAACTTGTTTAACATTATTATTGCATCATCCATACGATCGGCTATAAGGACGATGTCATCTGCGAATCTCAAATGACTGAGCTTCTCTCCATTTATCTTGATACCATATTCGTTCAGATCTGCCTTCTTAAAAGTGTGTTCTAAAAGGGTTGTGAACAGCTTTGGTGAGATGGTGTCTCCTTGCCCTACTCATCGCTGCATACAGAATTTATTAGTTTGTTGATCAGAGAGTCTTACGCTAGCCGTTGCATTGTGGTAGATATATTTTATCATATTAGTGTATCGATGGTCTATTCGGCATTCTGTCAATGTTTTTAACATTTTCTGATGGTTTATGGTATCGAACGCTTTCTCGTAGTCCACGAATATCAGTGCCAATGGTTTGTTGTATTCCGCCGACTTCTCTATCAAGTTTTTTATTACCAGTAAGTGGTCGTTAGTGCTGTATCCGGATCTAAACCCAGCTTTTTCTCTGGGCTGATAGTCTAACTTAGCCTCCAGTCTTTTTTTGATAATTTTTGTGAAAAGTTTATATTATGTGTGATAGCAGACTGATAGGACCATTCATGATTCGGCCATATCAAAACATTTAAAGGATATTGTTGAAAACTAACCAAACAGAAGATTCATTTTTATTTAAAATAAAAACGCCGAAGAACCAGCTTAATTACCTTGTTAGGAACGGCTATAGACAATTTACATCAAATGAAGAAAACAAAAATTAAAAATGGATAGCAATTTAACTCATACAGCAATCACCAAACCATTATCAACACCAACCACTTCTTCCACATTTTCAACAATAACCTACTTCAATGCCGTAACCAAGTGTAACTTCCCATTCAAAGAACAAGCAGTCGTTTTGTCATCTGTACCAGACATAAAAATACATGAATATACAGTGTGGACGTTTGAGTTGGAATAAATTCATTATCTCGAGTAGGTGCGAATCTGAGGATAAATCCTGAGACAGGTCGATTTTTATTTTTAAATTATGACTTTTTGGCATATATGTCATACTATTGACGTCATCCATCTCGGCGTGATGACGTAATCGATAATTTTTTTAAATGAGGGCAGGGGATGTATGATAGCTCATTTGAAAGGTTATTTAATTCTGTATTTAGTAATATAAACTTTAACATAATTATTTATTCAGGGAGTCTAAAAAAATTTTTTTTAATTAAATTAATTGAGGTAAAAAGAAGAATTTATGTAACTCATTTATTTCAAAATACATTTATTTGAATGCTGTCATAAAACAGAAAGAAATGTTTATTCGACAAATAAACATTGTTTTTTGCTTAAATTCAATGTTAAAACTGCCACCCACCGGTCTCTTAGCAGTTTGAACATTGAATTTAAGTGAGAAGCAATGTTTATTTGTGAAATAAACAATATTACGTGTTTTCATGATAGCAGTAAAATGTATTTTGAATTAAATAAATTGCTAACATTCTTTTTTTTGTGTAAATTAATTTAATAAAATAATTTTTTTGTACACCCTGTATAAATAATTATATTAATGTTTATATTACTGAATAGAGAATTAAATTACCTTTCAAATGAGCTATCGCACAACCCCTATTCTAATTTAAAAAAATAATTGATTACGTCATCATGCCCAGATGGATGACGGCACTAGTATGATATATATGCCAAAAAGTCATAATTTAAAAATAAAAATCAACCTATCTCAGGATTTCTCTTCAAATTCGTCCATCTCGAGATACTGACTGTATTCCAACTCAAACGTCCTCACTGTATAACAGGAATAGGAACTTTAGTACAACCAAAAAAAAAAAAATATTATCTTCGCGTTCAGAATCTCAAACAACCGAGCATGCATCTATATTATTAACACCACAATCGTAGAAAATTTACTATACAATCACAAATCCGTTTCAATACAAGGAAACGACATCGACATCAGAAGATTAATTACTCCTGCGAGCCGACTAGTGATATCAAATGTCTGTCCCAGTATTCCAAATACTATATTCGAAAAAGAGCTCAAAAAATTGGTGCTTACAGCAGTGTCTAAAATAACATTTTTAAAAGTTGGCATGACTGAATCAGAATACAGTCATATATTAAGCTTTAAGCGTCAAGTATTTGTTGCTCCAACAATTAATAATCTTATCCCAAATTCACTTCTAATATCTCACAACAATATCCCTTAAAGAATTTATTTTTCCTTAGATGGTCTAAATTGCCGACAAGCGGGCTGACGTCGCCATCTTCTTGGTTAATAGGAACCTGTCCATAAGCAAAATCACCAAGAAAGAAAGCTTAATCAAGTTAAAACTCAATGATGTAGCTATTATAGCCTGTTATATCTCACCAAACATCAACATCACACAATACCAAGAGAAGGTCGGAAACATCATAGAGGCGGCAATAACAGAGAAGCATTATATGATTGCTGGCGACATAAACGCCAAGTCCATATGGTGGGGGTCCCCAAGAAATGACGTCAAAGGGAATATATGGAACGAATGGATTGCCTCTACCGATATGGTAGTGATGAATAATGGGAAACACACGTTCGAAAGAGGTGAATCGCGGAGCCACATAGATGTTACCCTGGCATCCAAAAACTACGCTAAGAAGATTACGAATTGGGACGTGCTAGATGATAACATATTTACCTTCCATAAGTACATCTTCTTCGAGATTGACACAAAGGTAACAAAAAAGAACGGCAGGAAGATACTTGACTTCAACAAAGCAAGATTTGCGGAGTTGATTAGTAATTTACGGGAAGAAGCCACTGACTTTCCCATCTTCAGGAATTCCATTACTAGGGCATAAAAATTAAGTAGTAGGAGCAAAACCGCCTCATACACCGTACCCTACTGGTGGAATGACGAAATTCAGTCGAAACGGACAGAATGCCTTAGATTCAGACGAATCGCCCAGAGACACAGGACCCAGCAGACAAAAGACGAATATAAATCCGTCAAGAAAGAACTAAACAAACTTATAAAGAGCGCAAAGCGCACATGTTGGCAAGACTTGTGCGAGGCACTGGAAAATGACGTATGGGGCGATGCCTATAGAATAGCCACCAAAACGCTGAAGTTCGAGGTCCCATACAATCTGTGCGATAAGAAAAGAATAGAAATAGCTAACACTCTCTTTCCCAACAAGCCCGGCATTGAACATACGTACAATCCACATATCTGTCCGGAGAAAATAAGTAATGCGGAACTCATCAAAACAGCAGAGTCCATTAAAGTAGGTAAATCCCCAGGACCCGATCGTGTGCCACCAGAGGTGATAAAACTAATAGTTAAAACACAGCCAGACGCTATCAGAGCCATATTGAACCAGCTGCTGACAAAACAAGAGTTTCCTAACCAGCTCAAGCTCGCGAGACTAACTCTAATACTCAAACCCGGCAAAGACCCGGAAGAAGCCACCGCCTATAGACCGATATGCCTACTCGACTGCCTAGGAAAGTTGTATGAGAATATTGTTAAAAACCGTCTTGAAAGAGAGCTGAGAGAAAAAGACATCATCTCAACCAGACAGTACGGTTTCAGGAAAGGAAAATCTGCTATAGATGCGGTCAAGCATATTACAGACATTGTGAAGAACACCAGAAAAAGATGGGCCGTTTTAGTAATGTTTGACGTAAAGAACGCCTTTAACTCGGCCAACTGGGCCCATATTATTACTAAATTAGAAACCGCTAATGTCTCGGGATACCTGATCAATATTATAAAAAGATATTTAAGCGAGAGACATGTATCAGTGGCCAAAAATGTTGAGATGAAACTAACAGCCGGCGTACCGCAAGGCTCTGTACTAGGTCCAACGTTGTGGAATGTCTTGTACAATGGGGTTTTAAATATCGATTACGGTAGAAACAACATGGCAGTAGCCTATGCGGACGACCTTGCTATATTGGTCACCAACGACATGTACTGGGACCTTGTGGAAATCGTAAACGAATGCTGCGAGAAAGTGAACAGGTGGATGGAAAATAATGATCTTGAACTTGCAGGTCACAAGACAGAAGTGGTCATCCTTAAAGCTCCAAGAAATGGGCCGGACTTGACCTTCCAAATAGGTAGTAGCCAACTAGAGCCGACGAACTGTGCGAGGTATTTGGGTATTGACCTGGACAGAGGCCTAAGATACACGAAACACTTATTAAGAGTGGTTAAGAAGGCAGACGAACGGACGGCAGCTATCCAGAGAATAATACCTAACATTGGAGGGCCCAGCAGCAACAAGAGAAGTTTGTACCTCCAAGTGGTGCAGTCGACCCTTCTATATGGAACCCCCGTCTGGATCAGCGTACTAAAATACCAGAAGTACAAAGATATCATAACAAGGCCTCAAAGGAAGCCTCTTTTAAAAGTGGTGAGCGCGTACCGAACCACTTCTACGTTGGCCTTACAGGTGATAGCGGGCACTCTTCCTATTCACCTGTTAGCCAAAGAGAGGCAAATGCTGCATGAAGCACACGATGGCCACTTACAACAGGTGAGAAGGACCATACGAGTAAACATGCTAATGGAATGGCAAAGGGAATGGGAGGTACAGACCACGAAGGCTCGCTGGACCAAAACACTGATCCCCGATGTTGTAGCTTGGTACAACTGTAAATTTAAACGGGTAAATTACTACTTTACTCAGTTCCTGACGGGTCATGGATCTTTTAGGTCTTACACATATGGCATCAAAAAAACCAACGATGATATATGCACCACGTGTCACGAGAGGGACGATGCGGAACATTGCATTTTCCGGTGCAATGTTTTCGTCGTAGAACAACAAAGGCTGCAGAATAGGTTTGGTGCTATCTCGCCCAACAACATCATGCAGATTTCAATGACCAGCAAAGAGAATTTCGAGTGTATAATCGACCATATAACAAGCATCATGAAAAGAAAGTCTATAATGGAAAGATTAGAACAAGCTGGGTGAGGGAGTCTACCTCCTTCATAGCGGTCAACTGTAAAAAAAATAAAAAAATAAAAAAAAATAAAAACTTTATTTCTTTCTTTCTTCTTTATTGTATAAAAATGTATCGAGTTATCTTCTCTTTTTTTTCTCAATGTTTCCAAGTTCCTTCGCTTGGGAACTAGATCTTTTCCCTACACGCTCACCGCTATTAGGTAAGTGTTGTAGATATAATAAATAGCTCTAAGGGCACCTTTAATCCAATCTGCGCGGGGTATCCCCATGTTTCGTTCGCTAATGAACTCGTCCAGGGATACCTCGGGTCGAAGAGGGGGTGGTTTTAGTTGGTAGGTGACCTGGCAGGGATGTCCGAAGGGGGCCCTCTGTCACTTACTTTTGACACCGTGCCGTCGGCGTATGTCTCTGGTTTGGTTGAATCCAACAGTACTAGGGACACCTTCCCTAGTCGATTTACGAATCTTTCCACCTCATTCCAAAAAAAAAAGATGGTCTAAATTGCTCCACATGTAATACCATAGGGCACAAAGATGAAAACTGCACTACTGAATCAATTAATATACAAAATCTTGACCAGGTATCTCAATCATGAATGCTAATTTTGTGAAACAGAAAATTATCCAATAAATCAAAAATCCATTACATCAGAGACTTCAACTGCTCATCAATCCAGTACTTTTCCTACCTCTACAACCAGCCCACCACCAAATACCTCCACCAACTCACAAAACCTATTCGAATCACTATCTAATACTACCAACATAGTAAGCACATACTTCTGTCAAAAGACAAATTTCAACATCTCCTGAAATAATAGAGTTAGAAAATCAAAAAATAATACTTTCGGCTCCAAAGAAACCTGCACCTAAAAGAATAAAAAAAGAATTGAACATCGAAACCTCAATGAAACCCATAGAAGCCTTTTTATCGTCAGCTACTACTCCTTACCCACTAAAACACACAGAACTTTGTGACTATATTACTAATGCTATAGGTTCAAAATTGCCTGAAAACGTAGCAAAGGATTATACAAATGACCTTAGCGCTGAATTGCAAATGGTACACGCAAACGCAAACGACCGGCGCCTTAAGTACAACATTTCAAGGGTAATAAAAAGATAAACGGAATAGACAACTCTTCTATTACTGAGGAAGAAAGCGACTGTAACCCTATTCAATAAAGACTCCGGCTTGGACACACACGACTTACTCACTGCGACATAATCTTCAAAGAACCACCACCAATGTACCAAAGATGCCAAGAACCTCTCACAGTTAACCATATAATAATAGAATGTCCAGAGTACACTTCAGCGAAGGTGATATTTAGGATACTCAACAGCCTGAAAGAAGCACTGGTTACAAAATTCAACAAAGTTCTGTCTTTTTTAAATCATTGTAATCTGTATAACAAATTATGATTCATTTTTTGCATCCTGTAAATAATTACCATATTTTTGTCATTTATATCACATCAAAAAGTATCTTTTTTCTCTATTTTGTATTATAATTTTACCGCTAATAATAGGCCTTGGGCCCGCATATACAATTATTATTTATGACCACACCGTTGAAACTTTTTGTACTTGTTATTTGGATGGAGTCGGACAAATTTTGAGCTTGGCGCATTATGGTAGTGGGGCGTTTGTCTGTCAAGCGGTGACGAAGTTGTCAATTTTATGCAAGAAAAAAATTTATTACCACATTGGTCATTCTATTTTAATCAATGGATTTTATCATATAAACAACGAAAACAATTTTGTCGGACAAAAATATTGGGGCATATGACGCGTCGGACACGCTAAATATGTCAAATTTATGAAAATAATAAATTTATTACCACATCGATAATTTTAACGGTATCTATCATAAAACCTTTTTACAATAATGTGGTAACCTTGTCGGACAATTTTCACGGGGCATATGCGCAGTCGGACGCGCCGAAGATGTCAATTTCCTGAAATTTTTTTATTTACAACCATTTTTCCGACAACATTAGTAGGTTATAAGTAATTATATTCCTAATCAAAAAATCAAAGCGTCGGACAAAAATATTGGGGCAACTCGACAGTCGGACAAAAAATTTAATTTTTATTAGTAAAGTATACTTTCAAATTATGCTGGGTTCGTGCATCCCTTATCTTTACAACCATTTTTCCGACAAAAGTAGTAGGTTACAAGTAATTATATTCTTAAACAAAAAATGTAATTGTCTGACAAAAATGTTGGGGCAAACGAACAGAAAACTTAATTCTTTTAGGCTATCGACGAGGAGGTATTATCAAAAAAAAAATTTAAAACAGTGTTTCTCGGTTACTTTTGAATCGATTTAGCTGAAAATTGGTACACACACTAAGTAAAGCATTTAAAAGTGTATGACGCAGATCGGAACCCAAAATTTTCTTAAAAAATTTTCCGACAAGAGGGAAAATTTTAGAAAAATTGTGATCTGATAATTTGTGTACACACTCCTTGAACAACGACAAACACCGTTCTGTATTTTTTTTTCTCGAATTAAAAAAAATTTTCAGCACATAATGTATCAGGTTATAAGTAGTTATATTTCAAATCAAAAAATCTAAGTGCCCGACATAAATAGTGGGGCACATCCAAAGTCGGATAAAAAATTTAATTTTTATTAATAAACTATACTTTTAAACTATTCTGGGTTCGTGCATCCCTTATCTTTACAACCATTTTTCCGACAAAAGTAGTAGGATACAAGTAATTATACTCTTAAACAAAAAATGTAATTGTCTGACAAAAATTTTGGGGCAAACGAACAGGAAACTTAATTCTTTTAGGCTATGGACGAGGAGGTATTATCCAAAAATATTTTAAAACAGATTTTTTCGGTTATTTTTGAATCGATTTAGCTGAAAATTGGTACACACACTAAGTAAAACATTTAAAAGGGCATGACGTAGAGCTGTACCCAAAATTTTCCCAAAAAGATTTCGGACAAGAGGGAAAATTTTAGAAAAATTGTGATCTGATATTTGCGTACATACTCCTTGAACAACGACAAACATCGTTCTGTAGTTTTTTTTCACGAAATAAAAATAAAATTCCGACACAAGTATCAGGTTATAAGTAGTTATATTCCAAATTAAAAAACCTAAGTGCCCGACAAAAATATTGGGTCAAATCCAAAGTCGGACAAAAAATTTAATTTTTATTATTAAACTGTCTTTTAAACCTTACTGGGTTCGTGCAACCCTTACCGTTAAAACCATTTTTCCGACAACATTAGTAGGTTATAAGTAATTATATTCTTAATAAAAAAATCAAAGTGTCGGACAAAAATATTGGGGCAACTCGACAGTCGGACAAAAAATGTATTTTTATTAGTAAAGTATACTTTCAAATTATGCTGGGTTCGTGCATCCCTTATCTTTACAACCATTTTTCCGACAAAAGTAGTAGGTTACAAGTAATTATATTCTTAAACAAAAAATATAGTTGTCTGACAAAAATGTTGGGGCAAACTAACACAAAACTTAATTCTTTTAGGCTATCGACGAGGAGGTATTATCAAAAAAAAATTTTAAAACAGTGTTTCTCGGTTACTTTTGAATCGATTTAGCTGAAAATTGGTACACACGCTAAGTAAAGCATTTAAAAGGGTATGACGTAGATCGGAACCCAAAATTTTCTTAAAAAATTTTCCGACAAGAGGGAAAATTTTAGAAAAATTGTGATCTGATAATTTGTGTACATACTCCTTGAACAACTACAAACATCGTTCTGTAGTTTTTTTTCTCGAAATAAAAAAAAAATTCCGACACAAGTATCAGGTTATAAGTAGTGATATTCCAAATCAAAAAATCTAAGTGTCCGACAAAAATATTGGGTCAAATCCAAAGTCGGACAAAAAATTTAATTTTTATTAATAAACTGTCTTTTAACCCCACTGGGTTCGTGCAACCCTTACCTTTAAAACCATTTTTCCGACAACATTAGTAGGATATAAGTAATTATATTCTTAATCAAAAAATCAAAGTGTCGGACAAAAACATTGGGGCAACTCGACAGTCGGACAAAAAATTTATTTTTATTAGTAAAGTATACTTTCAAATTATGCTGGCTTCGTGCATCCCTTATCTTTACAACCATTTTTCCGACAAAAGTAGTAGGTTACAAGTAATTATATTCTTAAACAAAAAATATAATTGTCTGACAAAAATGTTGGGGCAAACGAACAGAAAACTTAATTCTTTTAGGCTATCGACGAGGAGGTATTATCAAAAAAAAATTTTAAAACAGTGTTTCTCGGTTACTTTTGAATCGATTTAGCTGAAAATTATTACACACACTAAGTAAAGCATTTAAAAGGGTATGACGTAGATCGGAACCCAAAATTTTCTTAAAAAATTTTCCGACAAGAGGGAAAATTTTAGAAAAATTGTGATCTGATAATTTGTGTACATACTCCTTGAACAACGACAAACATCGTTCTGTAGTTTTTTTTTCTCGAAATAAAAAAAAATTCCGACACAAGTATCAGGTTATAAGTAGTTATATTCCAAATCAAAAAATCTAAGTGTCCGACAAAAATATTGGGTCAAATCCAAAGTCGGACAAAAAATTTAATTTTTATTAATAAACTGTCTTTTAAACCTTACTGGGCTCGTGCAACCCTTACCTTTAAAACCATTTTTCCGACAACATTAGTAGGTTATAAGTAATTATATTCTTAATCAAAAAATCAAAGTGTCGGACAAAAATATTGGGGCAACTCGACAGTCGGACAAAAAATTTATTTTTATTAGTAAAGTATGCTTTCAAATTATGCTGGGTTCGTGCATCCCTTATCTTTACAATCATTTTTCCGACAAAAGTAGTAGGTTACAAGTAATTATATTCTTAAACAAAAAATGTAATTGTCTGACAAAAATGTTGGGGCAAACGAACAGAAAACTTAATTCTTTTAGGCTATCGACGAGGAGGTATTATCAAAAAAAAAAAAAAATTTAAAACAGTGTTTCTCGGTTACTTTTGATCGATTTAGCTGAAAATTTATACATACACTAAGTAAAGCATTTAAAAGGGTATGACGTAGATCGGAACCCAAAATTTTCTTAAAAAATTTTCCGACAAGAGGGAAAATTTTAGGAAAATTGTGATCTGATAATTTGTGTACATACTCCTTGAACAACGACAAACATCGTTCTGTAGTTTTTTTTCTCGAAATAAAAAAAAATTTCCGACACAAGTATCAGGTTATAAGTAGTTATATTGCAAATCAAAAAATCTAAGTGTCCGACAAAAATATTGGGTCAAATCCAAAGTCGGACAAAAAATTTAATTTTTATTATTAAACTGTCTTTTAAACCTTACTGGGTTCGTGCAACCCTTACCGTTAAAACCATTTTTCCGACAACATTAGTAGGTTATAAGTAATTATATTCTTAATAAAAAAATCAAAGTGTCGGACAAAAATATTGGGGCAACTCGACAGTCGGACAAAAAATGTATTTTTATTAGTAAAGTATACTTTCAAATTATGCTGGGTTCGTGCATCCCTTATCTTTACAACCATTTTTCCGACAAAAGTAGTAGGTTACAAGTAATTATATTCTTAAACAAAAAATATAGTTGTCTGACAAAAATGTTGGGGCAAACTAACACAAAACTTAATTCTTTTAGGCTATCGACGAGGAGGTATTATCAAAAAAAAATTTTAAAACAGTGTTTCTCGGTTACTTTTGAATCGATTTAGCTGAAAATTGGTACACACGCTAAGTAAAGCATTTAAAAGGGTATGACGTAGATCGGAACCCAAAATTTTCTTAAAAAATTTTCCGACAAGAGGGAAAATTTTAGAAAAATTGTGATCTGATAATTTGTGTACATACTCCTTGAACAACTACAAACATCGGTCTGTAGTTTTTTTTCTCGAAATAAAAAAAAAATTCCGACACAAGTATCAGGTTATAAGTAGTGATATTCCAAATCAAAAAATCTAAGTGTCCGACAAAAATATTGGGTCAAATCCAAAGTCGGACAAAAAATTTAATTTTTATTAATAAACTGTCTTTTAACCCCACTGGGTTCGTGCAACCCTTACCTTTAAAACCATTTTTCCGACAACATTAGTAGGATATAAGTAATTATATTCTTAATCAAAAAATCAAAGTGTCGGACAAAAACATTGGGGCAACTCGACAGTCGGACAAAAAATTTATTTTTATTAGTAAAGTATACTTTCAAATTATGCTGGCTTCGTGCATCCCTTATCTTTACAACCATTTTTCCGACAAAAGTAGTAGGTTACAAGTAATTATATTCTTAAACAAAAAATATAGTTGTCTGACAAAAATGTTGGGGCAAACTAACACAAAACTTAATTCTTTTAGGCTATCGACGAGGAGGTATTATCAAAAAAAAATTTTAAAACAGTGTTTCTCGGTTACTTTTGAATCGATTTAGCTGAAAATTATTACACACACTAAGTAAAGCATTTAAAAGGGTATGACGTAGATCGGAACCCAAAATTTTCTTAAAAAATTTTCCGACAAGAGGGAAAATTTTAGAAAAATTGTGATCTGATAATTTGTGTACATACTCCTTGAACAACGACAAACATCGTTCTGTAGTTTTTTTTTCTCGAAATAAAAAAAAATTCCGACACAAGTATCAGGTTATAAGTAGTTATATTCCAAATCAAAAAATCTAAGTGTCCGACAAAAATATTGGGTCAAATCCAAAGTCGGACAAAAAATTTAATTTTTATTATTAAACTGTCTTTTAAACCTTACTGGGTTCGTGCAACCCTTACCGTTAAAACCATTTTTCCGACAACATTAGTAGGTTATAAGTAATTATATTCTTAATAAAAAAATCAAAGTGTCGGACAAAAATATTGGGGCAACTCGACAGTCGGACAAAAAATGTATTTTTATTAGTAAAGTATACTTTCAAATTATGCTGGGTTCGTGCATCCCTTATCTTTACAACCATTTTTCCGACAAAAGTAGTAGGTTACAAGTAATTATATTCTTAAACAAAAAATATAGTTGTCTGACAAAAATGTTGGGGCAAACTAACACAAAACTTAATTCTTTTAGGCTATCGACGAGGAGGTATTATCAAAAAAAAATTTTAAAACAGTGTTTCTCGGTTACTTTTGAATCGATTTAGCTGAAAATTGGTACACACGCTAAGTAAAGCATTTAAAAGGGTATGACGTAGATCGGAACCCAAAATTTTCTTAAAAAATTTTCCGACAAGAGGGAAAATTTTAGAAAAATTGTGATCTGATAATTTGTGTACATACTCCTTGAACAACTACAAACATCGTTCTGTAGTTTTTTTTCTCGAAATAAAAAAAAAATTCCGACACAAGTATCAGGTTATAAGTAGTGATATTCCAAATCAAAAAATCTAAGTGTCCGACAAAAATATTGGGTCAAATCCAAAGTCGGACAAAAAATTTAATTTTTATTAATAAACTGTCTTTTAACCCCACTGGGTTCGTGCAACCCTTACCTTTAAAACCATTTTTCCGACAACATTAGTAGGATATAAGTAATTATATTCTTAATCAAAAAATCAAAGTGTCGGACAAAAACATTGGGGCAACTCGACAGTCGGACAAAAAATTTATTTTTATTAGTAAAGTATACTTTCAAATTATGCTGGCTTCGTGCATCCCTTATCTTTACAACCATTTTTCCGACAAAAGTAGTAGGTTACAAGTAATTATATTCTTAAACAAAAAATATAGTTGTCTGACAAAAATGTTGGGGCAAACTAACACAAAACTTAATTCTTTTAGGCTATCGACGAGGAGGTATTATCAAAAAAAAATTTTAAAACAGTGTTTCTCGGTTACTTTTGAATCGATTTAGCTGAAAATTGGTACACACGCTAAGTAAAGCATTTAAAAGGGTATGACGTCGATCGGAACCCAAAATTTTCTTAAAAAATTTTCCGACAAGAGGGAAAATTTTAGAAAAATTGTGATCTGATAATTTGTGTACATACTCCTTGAACAACTACAAACATCGTTCTGTAGTTTTTTTTCTCGAAATAAAAAAAAAATTCCGACACAAGTATCAGGTTATAAGTAGTGATATTCCAAATCAAAAAATCTAAGTGTCCGACAAAAATATTGGGTCAAATCCAAAGTCGGACAAAAAATTTAATTTTTATTAATAAACTGTCTTTTAACCCCACTGGGTTCGTGCAACCCTTACCTTTAAAACCATTTTTCCGACAACATTAGTAGGATATAAGTAATTATATTCTTAATCAAAAAATCAAAGTGTCGGACAAAAACATTGGGGCAACTCGACAGTCGGACAAAAAATTTATTTTTATTAGTAAAGTATACTTTCAAATTATGCTGGCTTCGTGCATCCCTTATCTTTACAACCATTTTTCCGACAAAAGTAGTAGGTTACAAGTAATTATATTCTTAAACAAAAAATATAGTTGTCTGACAAAAATGTTGGGGCAAACTAACAGAAATCTTAATTCTTTTAGGCTATCGACGAAGAGGTATTATCAAAAAAAAAATTTAAAACAGTGTTTCTCGGTTACTTTTGAATCGATTTAGCTAAAAATTGGTACACACGCTAAGTACTACACTTAAAAGGGCATGACAAAGAATTGTACACAAAATTTTCCAAAAAGATTTTCCGACAAGAGGGAAAATTTCGGAATTTTTTTTAAAAATTTTAGAATGTTCTCTACAAGGCAGAACCCGACATCCGACGCCCTGAAGGGCACTAAGGATTATGAGAAAGAAGAAGAAGAAGGAATGTTCTCTACGTTACGTCCTTATAATTATTATAAGGTGTATTTCTACAAATTTTCAGTTTGATCTATGTAGATCTAACCGAGAAAAATTGTTTACAGTTCGCTTTGGTCTCCTTGATGCTTATTATTTTTTTATATCCCAGAGAACGGCTGTTCCCGTACATGCGACACTATATTATACAAGAAATTTTCGATTTTCTAAATGTGACTGAATTGAAAAAATTGGGCCAAATCCAATCTTAAAATATAGGAAAAGAGATATATGTCAACCATCCATTTTGGTCCAAGGGTGTGGATTTTACGTCCCATTTAGTGTCTGTTTTTCGTTCTCGTCCCCAAAAATATTACTGAACATTACCTTTCCAAAGCATGGTTAATTTTGAAAATTCTTCTCTTCTTCTTCTTCTTCTTCTTCTTCTTCTTCTTCTTACTTTTATATAGACATTACTCTGTCTGTTTTTCAATGTGCCTCCAGTAAGTTGTCATTCCACCTTTTTCGTGGTCTTCCCACTGATCGTCTTCCTATTGGGGAACCTTCTCTGACCGTCCTTACTACTCTATTTGTTGTCATTCGGCTTATGTGGTCGTTCCATTCTACTCTTCTGCTTTTCACCCCATAGGCGTAACCAGGGGGTGGTTTTGGGGGTTATAACCCCCCTTTTGGATGTACTTTGAGCTCTATACGCTTAACACAATTATTATTCCATACCCCCAGAGACCTTCAAGTAGACGTAACTCCCCCTTAGGATCATCCTGGTTACACCTCTGTTTCACCCAGTTATTAATGTTGTCCACCTTGCATCTCCTTCATATATCTGCACTTCTAGCTCTATCCCACAGCGTCTTACCATCGATTTTTCGCAATGTTTTCATCTCTGCTGTTTCTATAGCATTCTTTTTGTCCTTTCTGTATCAGGTTGTGTTTCTGCCGCGTATGTCATTATTGGTCTGATGACTCTTTTGTAAATTCTGCCTTTCACTTCTTTTCTGATGTTTTTATTTCTCTATATTGTTTCATTCAGGCAACCTGCGGCTCTGTTTGCTTTATTCACCTGATCTTCCACTTTTGTTTCGAGCTTTCCGTAGCTGCATAGTGTGATGCCTAGATATTTAAACTCCATGACTTGTTCTATTATTTGACCCTCCAGCTCTAATTTACACCTTATTAGATCTGCTGTTATAACCATGCATTTAGTCTTTTTTAGGGAAATTTACATGTTAAATTTTCTAGCGGTTATATTAAATTCGTGCAGCATACGTTGTAAATCATCTTCACTTTGAGAGATTAGTATTGCGTCGTCTGCATAGCAGATTATTTTAAGTGGTTTTTCTCCCATTTGGT
Organism: Diabrotica virgifera virgifera; assembly: GCF_917563875.1. NCBI lineage: Eukaryota > Metazoa > Arthropoda > Insecta > Coleoptera > Chrysomelidae > Diabrotica > Diabrotica virgifera. The sequence goes on along the minus strand of NC_065450.1, from coordinate 173,662,435 downwards.
ATTCTTTTTTTGTTCTTACTTTTTTTATTATTTCGTCCATGATCAGGTTGAACAACAGAGGACTCAGGGAATCTCCCTGTTTTATCCCATTGTAATTTTGAAAATTGTATATACCATTCAAAAGTTACCGATCTCAGAAATTTTATTCAATTTCTATTTAAAAAGGGAAAAATGTTTTTTCTCAAAGTTCGCATCACCCCGTGGAATATTCTAGCATCTATAAAATACTAAAATTAAAACCTAACTATAGCCTCATTCCTTCTCAACATTCAGTTTTTTCATTCATTCGTTTATGTTGGATAATAAAAAAGTTAAGGACTTTAATAACTAGCCATGTTTTTCATAGACAAAGTGTGTTTTTAAATGGCAAACTTTAAGGAGTAATTGTGCATGACAAAATAAAGTCAGTTTGCTTTACGAGAAAAACGTATGTCCACAAATGCATCGTTTCCGAGATAGGGGGTGTTGAAGTTTTTCTGACAAACTGACGATTTATTTATTGCTTTAAAACCAGTTGAGATATGCAAATGAAATTTGGTGGGTTTTAAGAGGTAGTTATTGCACATTTTTTAACTACAGTTAAGAATTTAATAATCACCATTGGCGCGCATACGGGTAATATGAGCCGAAAAATACGTAATTTAATATGAAGTCAAAAATGTATAAAAATTAATTTTTTTTAAATTGTACCAAAACGCCCCATTATTTTTGTCCGACAAGTGATCCAATATGCATTACACATGTAAAAAAACAGTACAAAATAAAAATAACATCTGTGGTAATAAATAAAAAAATTTCAGGAAATTGACATTTTCGGCGCGTCCGACTGCGCATATGCCCCGTGAAAATTGTCCGACAAGGTTACCACATTATTGTAAAAAGGTTTTATGGTAGATACCGTTAAAATTATCCATGTGGTAATAAATTTATTATTTTCATAAATTTTAAGTTATTTTTCGGGTGTAACTTTAATGATATTATGCTAAAAATGATGGTGTATCGCATATTTAAAATGCGTTTATCTCGAAAACGGTTGAGTTTAGGAAGATGAAAGAAGTATACCTTTTTTAAGTAAAACTAATAGGAAAATAAAAATTTTAATGTCAAAATTATACAGAGTGAGGGATAAAAAAAATTGAACGTAATAAATGAGTGCTGAAAGGCATATGTGGCGCCCTCTGGGCAATGCATAATTTTTGGTAAGGAATTTAGATTTCTCGACCCAAGAAACCCCCAAATATAAAATTTCATGTTGTTATCTCATACCTATCAGGAAATATTAAATAATAAATAAAAAAAAAGTTTAACTTTGACACCCTGTATCTCGGCTATTATAAACTTTGTACTAAGGTAAGTTAGCTTAAATCGGCCTATTTTAACCTCAGGAACCTGAGGTTAAGCTATGGCCCATTCTTTACCAAACACCCTGTATGCATAAAAATTACTTCTTCTTTTAATTGTACCAAAACGCCCCATTATTTTTGTCCGACAAGTGATCCAATATGCATTACACATGTAAAAGAACAGTACAAAATAAAAATGACATCTGTGGTAATAAATAAAAAATTTTCAGGAAATTGACATCTTCGGCGCGTCCGACTGCGCATATGCCCCGTGAAAATTGTCCGACAAGGTTACCACATTATTGTAAAAAGGTTTTATGATAGATACCGTTAAAATTACCGATGTGGTAATAAATTTATTATTTTCATAAATTTGACATATTTAGCGTGTCCGACGCGTCATATGCCCCAATATTTTTGTCCGACAAAATTGTTTTCGTTGTTTATATGATAAAATCCATTGATTAAAATAGAATGACCAATGTGGTAATAAATTTTTTTCTTGCATAAAATTGACAACTTCGTCACCGCTTGACAGACAAACGCCCCACTACCATAATGCGCCAAGCTCAAAATTTGTCCGACTCCTCCCAAATAACAAGTACAAAAAGTTTCAACGGTGTGGTCATAAATAATAATTGTATATGCGGGCCCAAGGCCTATAACCCAATTGGTTGATGCGGATAAATAAAATAAAAAAAGCATATTTCTATTCTATTCTATTATACATATCATGCATATTATGCTAAATGTAATTTTCTATCATTATGACGTTGTTGCTTCTATTAGCATTATTTTTGGCCCTGAGATAATCAGTCAGTTACGTTATGGTAATGTAAACTCTTTACACCCTTTTAAAGGCTACGCCCCTGGGTAGCCAGGTGGACCAGACTGACTGTGGAGTTATGAAAAAATAAAAAACGTCTGCGGTGGCTACCGCAAGCAATGAAATACATCTCAACTCGTAACATCAGCATCTTCTTCGAGTAGTGTCTGGCGAAGATAAGCCCCAAAATTCGAAGAAATATTCATCGCACCACTTGCCAATCTTCTTGCTATGAACACTGAACAAGGTCAAGAATGGATGAACAAACAAGAACATTATGTGATCAGCAGGATGAATGCTCAATTAGGCCAGTCAAAATATCAATTATACGCTCGTATACAAAATATACAGGTATACTGGCTAAACTAATTGCTGGAGGAAAAATCTGATTCTGAAATACCACAAACTATTTGTTTTGGAAGCTACTTACTTCAAGATTGGATTATCTTTATAGAAAATAATTAAAAAAACCTATTTTTAAATATGTATTTATAAAAATGAATTTGAAACTGCAATTATAAATCAAGATGCAGATATACTTACACACATCGGAAAAGTCTAGGGATATTTTTATGAGGTTATGAGGTCTAGGGATATGGGTAAAATAAAACGTGAAAAGTGATAACGAATATTTGACAGGCGTTTTTAATAGGAGAGGAAAAAACTATGGTTTGTATACTGCAGTAAATATTGTCACAGTTTCAATTTTATTTGTGCTATAAAGTTCTTGCTTATTAAGTATACTGAAAACATTGTCTTTTATAATTAAGTAATTTAACTTTGGATGAGATGAATAGAACTATAGGCCTTGAGTTATAGGCTTTGAGACTATATGAGTCTCTAAAAAGTATATCAGTCGATTGTGGTGGCGTTTTGTGACACTGGAAGTCCAGCCGAACGCCACCCAGAGCGTGAGCGTGCTACAACTGCAACTTCTTCTTTTTATGTAGACCTGACTCTGTCTGATTTTTAATGTTTCTCCAGTAAGTTGTCATTCTATCGTTCTTGTGGTCTTCGCACTGATTGTCTTTCTATTGGGGAACCGTCTCTCGCCGTCCTTACTACTCTATTTGTTGTCATTCGGCTTATGTGGTCGTTCCATTCTACTCTTATGTTTTTCACCCAGTTATTAATATTTAATCAACATTCATTCAACTTCCCAAAAAAAAATGCTAGAAACTGTGAAGAACATAGTTTAATTAGTTTGATGAGCCATGTACTTAAAGTACTTCTTACTATCATTCACTCGCGCATAAACACCAAATTAGAAGAACGAGATTAAATTTGGATTCAGAGCAAAACTCGGTACGAGGGAAGCACTTTTCATCTTGCAAGTTCTAATACAGAGAGCCAGGGATGTCAACTTCGATGTGTATACATGCTTCATAGATTTCGAGAACGCATTTGATAAAGTCCCACATGGAAAACTAATCGATATCCAAAAAACATCAGGACTCGATGGTAAAGATGTAATACTCGTCTGAAACTTATATCTCCAGCAGAAAGCAACAGTTCGATTCAAAAAACTGTCCGAAATCTTCACAGTCGAAAAATGAGTTAGACAGGGTTGCATACTGTCACCAGCATTATTTAACATACACTCTGAAAACATCTTTAGAGAGTCCTTGGACGAATTAGAAGATGGTATTGCAGTAAATAGAAAACTTATAAATAATATTAGATATGCAGACGATACAGTATTGCTAGCAGATAGTGTTCAGGGGCTTCAAAGGATCATGGATAATGTTGTAGAAGCATGTAACAAATACTGCCTAAAACTAACTTGTAAGAAGACCAATATAATGATCATTAGTAAAAACACCAACATAAACGCCCAAATTACCGTAACAATACACCCCTATAGAGAGTGCAGAAAATATAATATCTGGGCTGCGACATTAATGATACTTGGGATCATAGCTATGAAATAAAAACTCGTATTGAAAAAGTCAGAAGCTCTTTTAATAGTCTTAGGAAGATTCTGTGCAACTTGTCTTTAAGTATCAATATACGCAACAAAATTCTTAGATGTTACGTCTTTAGTGTCCCCCTCTACGGAGTTGAAAGCTGGAGTCTGACAGAAGACAGAAGATGCCATAAAACGGTTAGAGGCGTTTGAAATGTGGTGCTACCGACGTATGTTGAGGGTCTCATATATACACCACACAACTAATATAACTATTCTCCAGAGGCTAAGAAAACACAAAGAAATAATTAACACCGTAAAGAACAGAAAATTGGCTTACTTCGGCCACATTATGCGTAACAATAAATACCGACTGCTACAGTTGATTCTACAAGGCAAGATTGAGGGCAGGAGAGGCCCTGGACGTAGACGTATATCCTGGCTGGCCAATCTTAGGAAGTGGACTGGTCTAACGTCAACTGATCTATTTCGAGCTGCTGTAAATATAATAACTCTCTTGGCTAACTCTTGTTTTTTCCTACCCCGAATGGCTATTAGGTTTCCGAGGGCAGAAGGGTCACTATACTTCTTTCTACCATAGTCTTATTCACCGAGTGATTGCCGGTATAAGCAGTCCCCCACTTGCTGACCAACGGCTTCGGGCGGATGAGCTAGTAAGTGGTAGGGCACTCTTTTGTCCAGGGGTTGGGAAACTAACCCTAAAGGCGGATGAACCGAAATTAATAGGTCAACGGCGTAAAGATGCAGAAGGCAACGGGGAACCACTGCATTACAGACTCGTAGAGTACCCCTAGTAAAGTCATGAATGGCAAATGACAAAAACAGTATACAGACTTACTGATTATGGAGACCACGGAATCCAAGATCCGGCAGGGGAGGAATAGCTGTAGAACACAGGGCCTCCCAGGTCGTCAACCAGAGAAATCCCTGTGCATTTAAGACATTAAAAGTAGCAACCTGGAATGTCAGAAGTCTATATGCAAGTGGTAAATTAGCGAACGTACTCCTTGAAATGGAAAACCTCCAAATTGATGTTCTAGGTATAAGTGACGCACAGTGGCCAGGTTCAGGCAAACAAACGACAAATAATGGAACCATGTATTATTCAGGTAACAACGAGACTAATCATCGCTATGGTGTCGCTGTCTTAGTTGCAAAAAAGGTCAACTACTCTGTAGTAAGTTTTACTCCTTATTCTGATAAAATCGTATTATTACAACTTCAGTCTAAGAAAGGTATAGTGAATTTTATTCAAGTTTATGCTCCGACGGCAGATAAAAAGGAAAACGAAATTGAACTATTTTACCATGATTTGGAACAAGTCTTAAAGTCAATGAAGAGACATCACACTACAATAGTAATGGGCGACTTCAATGCCAAAGTTGGCCAGAGAAGAGTGGATGGATATGTGGGTGAATATGGTCTAGGAAATAGAAATGAACGTGGTGACCGTTTAATACAATTCTGTCAGATGGAAGAATTTGTAATAGCTAACACACTCTTTAAGCTACCAAAAAAAAGATTGTATACATAGAAATCTCCAGAGACACAACCAATAGAACAATCCGAAATCAAATTGACTTTGTCCTCATTAGAAAAAGATTTCGTAGTTCTATACTTTCTGCCAAAACTTACCCTGGAGCAGATATCGGTTCAGACCATAACCCCATAGTAGTCACATTACGAATCAAATTAAAGCTGATTAAAAAACCCACGCAAAGTAGAATTGATGTTAAGAGATTAAGGGAACCACAAACAAAGGAACAAACTGTAAAAACTCTTACTAAAAATTTACATATTGCCCAAGAACTGAATAAAAGTAGCTATAACATTGATCAGAAATGGGAAAATATAAAACAAGCAGTAATTAAAACAGCGAGTGAAAACTTAAAACCAAAGAAAAGAAAACATAAAGACTGGATGACTGAAGAGATAATATTATTAATGAATGAAAGAAAATCATTCAAAACAAAAAATACAATTAAATATAATGTAACCGATAGATTAATTAAAAAGAAAATAAAAGAAGGTAAACAGAGAATGTTGCATGAGCAATGCCAAGAACTGGAAGAATTTGAGAAAAAATATAACTTTTTTAACATGCATAAAAGAATTAGATAACTAACAGGAATGAAAAAACACTTCAAACTAGGCAACTAAGAGATCAAAGTGGTGCACTTATCACAGATATAAACCAGAAAATGCAGAGATGGACACAATATATAGCATAACTTTTTGAAGACAAAGAGAGAACAGAAGCACCAAAAGAATTTAAAGGACCTGGACCATGCCCATAAAAATCAAATTACTACGATGTTTTATCTTCCCTCTGTTGTACGGACAGGGCCTATTTTACCACTAGGCCCATGAGGCCCCTGCCTCGGGCCCGCATTTTAATGGGACCCGAAAAGATCACCAAAAGAATATTTTTATTGAAAAAACAAATTAAATTTTCACTAGTAATACCACTAGAGGTCAAATTATTTCCGGAAATTTTTTTGAGATCATGAATATTTTGAAAATTTCCCGAGTCGCAGACGAGGGAAATTTTCTAAAAATATTCATGATCAAAAAAAAATTTCCGGATATTAATTTGACTTCGCGTGGTATTCGGTAAGAAAATTCCACACCAAATTTGCATTTGAAAATCCAAAGCTGCATGAACAGATTAATAGCGCACCATAGCTTTGTCAGCAATTATTTAGGCTTTCAAATTCGTAATTTCTACTCATTGTAGTTGCATGGGAATACCATTTCAAGATAGAAAATAGTATATTCTTCAATTTTACATAAGTTTTGAGTAACTACAAGTGATAGAAAATTATTTTTTGGCGTTTTATTTTAAATTATGTAAACAAATAAAAACCAGTCTGTCAAAAATGTTCTGTTATTGTAAACGTCAAAAAATTTCCACTATAATTCGCTGTTGGGTACCCCACGAGCAAAAAATTTCCGATAAAATACCTCCGTTGCCATGGTGATCTGTCAAAATAACGTATTTTGATTGGTTCAAAATTACAGGTGTGGAATTTTCAAAATTATTTAATTTTACGAACAGAAAATGATAACAAATTATATTCATAAACCATAAACTATTCTTATCATAAAACTGCAATAAGATTAGGTAGATAGCCTTGTCGGCATTTTTAAAATAAGCAAAAGTTAAACACCCATCCGAAGGATTAAGAAGAGGTACGATTTACAAGAGGTATAGTCACGTATTTGTCATAATATTTATTCAAAATGCACTTTTAAATTTAATATATAGTTTGATGTTTGATGCCGTTTTTTGCAAAGATAAAGTATTGATTGCTTGTATTAGTTTTCAGTCCTGTTCTTTTCTAAGTTTGCTCATATAATCTATTCATTAATCAGTACCTAGTCGTTTTATTAAATTTCTTTGAACACTTATTTTTCTTAACTAAGTAATCGTTTCGTTATTATCATGAGTTACAAACATTTAAGTGGAAGTGAAAAACGAAAATAACCAAAAATCAAGAGAACAGGAACGGCAGTCACAAAAAGATGCAATATTGTCATATTTTACAACCTACAACAGAGTGGAAAAAGGAGGTTCGTCCTTCCATCCTGTTCTTCTTCTTCTACGGCACTACAGCCGAAATTGAGCATTGCCTCCTTTATTTTTCGCTTCCAGCCTTGTTTATCTGTCGCTGCTCCTCTTCATACATGGACTAACAAAAACGCTTGTGCATCGCTGCTTACTGTGTCTTCCCAGCTTTCCAACCGGTCTATTTCCCTGCATCCAAGCGTTCAGTGCTCTTTTTGGTAGCCTAACCTCTCCCATTCTTATCACATATCCGGCCCATTGCAATCTTTGTATTCTGATGAAGTTTGACAGGGGTGTTTCCTTATAAAGTTGATAAAGCTGGTTGTTGTATCGAATTTACAGGTCCTAGTTTTCTCCTCAGTAATTTACCTTTGAATGTGTAGAGTTTGTTTTTGGATGTTTCTTTCAAGACCCATGCTTCACTGCCATAGCCTATTGGTCGAATTAAGGTTTTATAGATTCTCATCCTTGTATTTCGGTGGACACTTTTAAACCGAAATATATGGGAAAGGCAAAATAAGCTCTGTTTGCTCGTGTTGTTCTCCTCCTCCTCCGTATTTCTCTATCTTCTAATCCATCGGCATATATTTCTACTACCAGGTATGTAAACTTTCCAACCGTTTCAATGTCATCTTCATGTATAATGTTTTGTGGGACTATGTTTCTTCTCGTTTGTATCATTATTTTTGATTTTTTTCTGTGTTAATTTCCAAACCTCGCCTTTTCATTTGCATTGTTAATTCTGCGTATGTTTCCTGTGCTCCTGTTGATGTTCTACTCATAACATTAATATCATCAGCATAAGCGGCCAGTTGAACCGTTCTGTTGGTCAGTAGGTTTCCTCGTCGAGTCTGCATTTGTCTAACCGCATACTCCAGTGTCAGATGTTGGAGCCAGCCCATCTCCTTGCTTCAATCGCTGCGAGATTTTGAAAAAGTCTGTCAGGTGGTTTTGTGCTCATACACATGCCTGAGTTTCATCCATTGTGTCTTTAATGAGCCTTATTAGCTTGTACGGTACTGCGAATTCAGCCAAAGTATACTCTCTTCCTTTCGACTAAGTCGTATGCCTATTTGAAGTCTACAAACACGTTGTGAACATCAATGCCGTGTTCACATGATTTGCTAAAGACCTGCTTGACTGTAAATATTTGGTCCATTGCCGATCTTCCCCGTCTGAAGCCTGTCTGACATGCCGCTGGTTTATAATATACGTGAGGACTTTATATGCTGTACATAGTATAGAGAAACTCCACGGTAGTTTTGCACTTCAAACAATGTTTAATTATTGAAATATAAATTTTATTTATTACGATACTATTAAAAATTTTATTAACTAAAAATTGCAATCTTAAAAATTAAAATTTTTGGTTCAACTATATTTCTATTAAATAATTAATACATTTAAAAAACTTATTATTATTACTATTTATATAAATTTTTGTTAGGGGCCCGAAAATTAGGAAGTGCCTCGAGCCTGACTTAAAGTAAAATAGGCTCTGTGTACGGAGTTGAGTTTTGGACTCTCATAAACCCTATATACTGATGTGATCTTGATTATTGATATGAGATAATATTCTTATATGTCACTTAATTTAATCAATGTATTAATACTAATCCAATTAATTAACCAGATCACATATCAATATGTTTTCAATCTCAGGGCGAATTATAAATTAATTACTTACTTTCGTGGCTTCAAATATTTCTTAATGGTTCCTAATCGGGATAGAAAAGAAAAGAGTAAAAAAAATACACATATGGGTTACAATTATAATCAAAATATTTTTTATTTTATTTAAAAGGCAATCAATGCTTAATATTTGCTATTTCTTATTATTCTTAAACATAACATTTACAAATGGGAATCTTATTTCCTTTTGGTTTTCAATTGAAAGTTTTTATTAACATTTAACTATTAGGAGTTATTAGGAACAACTCTATTTAACTTTGATGAAGCTTTTCTGATATTATTGATTATGTTATTCAATTTTTTATGTGGAATTTAATACGAAAAACCCATACATTCATGTCCAAACAAATGAGACTGACCTTTTCCTGGTGAACTGAAAATGTCCTCACACAAGACCCGTTTCCTGCTATCCTTGGCTGCGATCAAACCTCGTCCTGGCTTCCAGTAATGTTCTCCTTTGAAAAACTAGCTCGAATAGCTCTCGTTCCTGCTTTTGTTGTGATGCTGTGTTCTACCTTTTTCGAAACTGCTATCAGCTACCGGGACACTCTTGGCTCAAGGAGGTTCTTTTACTCTCGACCTGGCCTACTTCTCGTTCCACGATAGATACTCCACACTCACGGAACTACCGGCTTTCTCACTCTCCGTACACTACCGTCTACTACTCGACTTCACTTCTCGACAGCTCAAAACATTCTGATCTCACTTTGTCATTCATTCCCCTACTTTCTAAATATCCCTTCCAAATTCACAAATCAATCTTCCACCACCAACTCTCATTCGTAATATTCCTCAAAACCAATTTTTAATCTTTCTAAATATGCTTAATGGATTTCAAAAGAAAATATTTAATTCCCATTCTAAAATACTTTCTAACTATTTACAAATTTTAATGACCTATTCTCTCTTTCAAATGAGTCTTATTTAGCATAGGCTAATGATCGAAACCTTCCGCGAAAAACGATAATGAACTATCATCTATTTCACTGAGTTTTATTTAGCATAGGCTAATGATCGACCTTCCGCGAAGAAACGATAATGGTACGCGTCATTCACTTTGTTTATCTAAGCACATTGTTCCGAGTTTCGTACGCTTATTCTAATCACTTCTTAAAATTAAATATAACAATTTGTTGTATACAGGTTGTTCTAAATTTATATGCCCGAGGTTGAGAAAATTAAAAATATTTTATATTAAAGTGAATTTTGTTTATAATTATCAAAATTTAATTTTCATATCAAATAGAAATATAACAATACATATAAAGGGTTGTCTACAGCTAATGCCGTTTCCCTTCCGTCAGCCAGGACTTCCATTTTTTTCGATCTTCCCAGTCTCCGTCTTCCAATCCTTTCTTAGACATGGCTTCGTCAACTTCATTTTTCCAAGATCTTCTAGGTCGTCCTCTTCTTCTCGTTCCTCTTGGGCTCCATTCTGCAACCTTGTTAATTCAAGTGTTTTCTGCTCTGCGTACGTGGCCGTACCATTTCAGTCTTCTCTCGTCTATATATTGCAGGGCATCTTTTTCCACTTGCATTCTTCTCCTTATCTCCTTATTTGTTATTCTGTCTCTTCTGGTGAGACCACAGCATCTTCTCCAGTATTCCATTTCGGTTGCCAGAATGCTTTTTTGGGTTTTTTTGTTTATGACCCAAATTTCTGCGGCATATGTCATGATGCTCCTTACTATTGTCTGGTATATCATTCTTTTTGTTTTTCCCTTGATGTTTTTATTCCAGATTACATTATGGAGTTGTCTGATGCAAGATCTTGTTTGTCCCAATCTACTTTTTATTTCTGCTTCTGTTGTTCCGCTTTTCGACATTATAAAGCCCAAATATTTAAAATTCTTCGTTCCTTTTATTTCAACTTGTTCTTCTACTTCTAAGTTTTTTACGTCTTCTTCCGATATTACTAAGTATTCAGTTTTCTTCATATTTATTTCCAGGCCCACCTTTTTGTATTCCTCTTTTAGTTTTCTTACCATGTAACTGATATCCTCTTCATCTTGAGCCATCACCACCTGATCGTCTGCAAAACACAATGTGTAGAGATAATCGTCCCTTATCGGTATTCCCATACTCCTACACTTTGTCTTCCAAGTTGTTAGTGCGTGTTCTAAAAATATTTTAAATAGAGTCGGTGACGTTGGGCATCCCTGTAGTAATCCTTTTGTTGTTTTGAAGTTAGCAACTACCTTGTTTCCGATTTTTATATTTACTTCATTTCCACTGTACATGTTTTTGATTGCTTCTGTTAGGTTAGGTGGTATCCCTATTTTAGTCATTGCTTTGTACAGTTCTTTCCTTGGCACGGTATCGTATGCCTTCCTAAGGTCTATAAACGCCATGTGTACATCTTTGTTCTTAGCTCTTTTTTTCTCTATTGTCTGTTGTATTGTATGGATATGATCTAGACATGATTTCCCTGCTGTGAAACCTGCTTGTTCTTCTCCGATTTTACCTTCTATATTTTTCTCTATTTTGTTCCTGAGGATCCTGCCATACAGTCTTCCCATTGTAGCGATGACGCTTATCCCCCTGTAATTTTCGCAATCTTTTCTGTTACCTTTTTTGTATATCGATGTTATGTAGGCTTCCTGCCATTGTTTAGGGATGTCCTCTCCATTTATTGCTCTTTCCATGATTCGGCATATCATTCTTCTTAATTTCTGTGTTCCTTATTTGATTAGTTCCGCCACAATTCCTCCTGGTCCTCCAGCTTTATTGTTCTTCATGGAATTTATTGCTTGTTTCATCTCTTTGTCTGTTATGACTATTTTTTCTTCCTCTGTGGTCATTATTTTTTGTTCGTCTCCATCGATGCTGAATTCTGGTCTTTGCTGTATCAGTAGATTTTTATAGTGGTTCTCCCACTCGTCGTCTGGTATGTATTGTATAAAAGTTTTCTCTTTCCTGTTAGCTCGTAATGATTTCACAATTTTCCAGGCTTCTGAACTTCTTGTTCCTCCCATATTCTGTTCTATACTTCTACATGACCTTTCCCATTGTTCATTTTTTTCTTTCGTTGTAATAGCCCTAACTTCTCTGTTCTTATCTCTATATTTACGGAGGTCTTGTGGATCTTTTGTGCTTAGGTATTTATGGTATAGTTCTTTTTTTTCTTTTATGTTCTCTAAGGTGTCTTCGTGGAATTCCCATTTGTAATTTTTATCTCTTGTATTTTCTATTTCTCCTAGCGCTTCCAGACCTGCTTGTATTATGCTTTCTCTTATGTGTTCGTATGTACTGTTGATATTCTCCTCAAAACGAAATTCCACTAGCTTCTGATCTAATCTTCTTTGGTACAAGTTTCTTATGGAGTCGTCCTGAAGTAAGTGTATCTTCAGTCTTTTTTCTGTTGGTAATTCTTTATGTGGTTTTTGGTTACTCTGTGCACTTTGGTGTACCCATGGTAGTTCTAATCTTGCTATCAGTAGTCTATGGTCGCTGCCGCATTCTGCTCCTCTTTGTACTCTTACGTCTCTTATTCGCATTGTGGTTTCTTTCTTCAGTATGACGTAATCTATTATCGACTTAAGGTTTCTTGTTTCTTGAGTCCATGTGTACTTGTGAATGTCTTTATGTTCAAAAAAACCGTTGGTGATTCATAAACGCTACCTGCAAGAAAATTAAGATTTCGAAATATGTGGCTTTACCGTTCCTAATTAGGACGTCTTATTAAGAACGCAAAAAGAAAAAGAGCTGTTAACTACAATAAAGATAGCCAAAATCGAACACCTCGTTCACGTCATGAGAAACAGCGAAAGATATGGATTGCTGTAACTACTTTGACAGAGAAAAGTAGAAGGAAAACGGGAACCAGAAAGACGAAGAATGTCCTGGCTGAAAAATCTACGTACGTGATTTAACACAACAAACACAAATCTTTTCAGAGCAACAGTGTGCAACGTACATATTGCTACGATGGTATTCAACATCCGACACGGATAGGCACTACAAGAAGAAGAAAGTATATTCCCTATTTTAAAGTATAAGTTTGTGATAAGAGAAAGGAGTTTGTTGATAAATGACAGATGTATACAGTGCTAGTCAAAAGTCCGTACCCCCCCTCGTATCTTTTGATCGGTTATACCTATAATAGTGAAATTTGGAGGGAGGAAATAAACGGAGGTAAGCTTCTTAACTAGTCATGACAGGTGGCGTAATAGTGACAGATGACGTTACAGAGCCACTGTGACCGATAATTTTAAATGGGACTTTATGGCAAGTGATACCTCATTTGAAAGGTATTCAAAATACCTATTCAGTTATACTAATTTTTTTGGGTTTAAGTTGATTCTGATTTTGGTGAAAAAAATAAATAAATATAATATTGTACTTTCGCATTTAATTAATAAAAATTCAAATGTCCGCCTATGAGTTTTTTTGTCAAAAAGATGACGTTTTTCAATTCTCTAGTAGTTTTTACGTCAACGTCAACCTTTTTGACAAGTAATCATAGGCGGAATTTTGAATTTTTTTAATTAAATGCGAAACTACAATTTTTTATTTATTTCATTTATTCATCAAAATTAGCTTAAACTCAAACAAAATTAGTATGACTGAATAGGTATTTTCATTACCTTTCAAACGAGGTATCACTTGCCATAAGGTCCCATTTAAAATTATCTGTCACAGTGGCGCTGTAAAGTCATCTGTCACTGTTACGTCACCTGTCATGACTAGTTAAGAAGCTTACGTCCGTGTATTTCCTCCTTCCAAATTTCACTATTATAGCTATAACCGTTCAAAAGATACGAGGGGGGGGGGTACGGACTTTTGACTAGCACTGTATATTACTAAACGATGACCCCTTTGGAAAATAAAATCGACCTGTTTCGGCATTTTCACAAGAATATTTAGTATGGTATAACTAGACCCAAACCCAGACATCCAAAGTGAAAGTTATCCACCAACACCAAATTGTTCTATATGGTCCACATAATGTTCAGAAAAAAGTCACACCATTTTGAGCGTCGGGTTTGGGAGGAGAGGGGAGGAAATCGGTAAATTCGTAGTTTTTTACGTTTTTCGTAAATATTTCTAAAACTATACGATTTAGCATAAACAACCTTCTATACAAAAATGTTCTACATTACATTTGAAATAAAATAGGCCCTATGCATAATCCTTCTAAAATGAACGGTTTCAAAGTTACGGAGGTAGTATAGTATAATTGGTCAAAAAACAGGCCTAACCTAAACATCCAAAGTAAAAGTTTTCCTCCAACACCAAATTGTTCTATATAGTTCACATATTGTTAAATAAAAAGTTACACCATTTTGAGCGTCCGGTTTGGGGGGGAGATGGGGTAGAAGTCGGTAAATTAGTAGTTTTTTTACGTTTTCGTCAATATTTCTAAAACTGTGCTTTAGCGTAAACAATTTTCTTTACAAAAATGTTCTACATAAAATTTAAAACAAAAAAGGTCCTATATATAATTGTTCTAAAATCAACGGTTCCAGAGTTACAGAGCGTGAAAAGTAGAGGTTTTCGATATTTTTTATATTTTTTGGGCAATTTCCTACTGATTTTCTTTAACAGGATTGGGTTTTATAAATCAAATTTGCTATTTCAGTGGCCGATGGTATGTTAGTAATAAGCCCTTGAAGAAACGTCAACCTCACCACCCAAAATCGTCATCAATGGCCCAAAAAATATAAAAAGTATCGAACGCCTCCACTTTTTACCCTCCGTAACTCTGGAACCGTTGATTTTATAACAATTATGTATAGGACCTTTTTTGTTTTAAATTTTATGTAGAACATTTTTGTATGGAATATTGTTTACGCTAAAGCAGTGGTTCCCAACCTTTTATGTCTGGCGACCCACTTTCTGATGTTTTTTCGTATTCGCGACCCATCCCTAACCTCCATCGGTTGTAAGCTCGACACATTTGGACCAATTAGTTCCATTTTCGCGAAAAAAAAATATTCAATGAATCGAAAATGTCTTGGCCAGTTGTAGTGGTGTTTAGTATGTGGCAAAATAACATTTCTTCTTCAACTGATTGATTGAAACTAAACCTACTAAGCATAACGAATTAAATTTGTCGGCAATATCTGTACTTTCGTCTAATTGTAGAATAAAAGTCATTTTCTTGCATAGCAGATATTAAACTCTCCTTTACGTTAACAGACATTTCCTTGATTAGACGTTTCACTGTACTGTGTTTCACAGTGTTGGATAGGGGTATTTTACAAATCTGTTGATCTGCTTTTTTATCAAACAGAAATGACGAAATTATTTCTGCCCAGGGCAAAATGAGGTCCTCGCCTGCTGTGTGCGGAGCGCTATTTTTTGCTATTAGCAAAGACAGCTGGTAAAAGGCCATGGTAATTTTATTTATTACCCTGTCCCGAAGCCACATGCATAAGTTCTTTGAAAAAACATCAAAGGTTTATTTAAGGTTTCTTGATGATTAGTTGAAATGTGGTTAAAGTGATGTTTTGAAGGCTTCATACTTTCGAAAGGTTTAGCCAAGGTTTCGAAACAAATCGGTACATTGGAGTATAGGTTCTTCTTCCGTACCTATGAACGTGAAAACGTATTGAAGGTATTGAGGACAATATTTTCGTAACATTTTCTTCCCCTTCTTAACATTTGAAAATACTGAAGGCATTTTAGCGTCATTGTTAGAAGATAGACGAATAAGATCACCTTCACCAGCATATTGCAGTTTTCTCTTAACATAGGACCCACTTTTCAGGCAGTTTTCCATTGTTAAATAGTATAAAAAGCAGTGAAGACTTTACTACTTTTAAATGAGAACAACGTTAGAAAGATTATTAAGCCACTGCCGTATGTTTGGGTCCGAGTGATTGGGTCCGAGTCGTGGGACCGAGTAAGGGAGCGAGTGGGAAAAAATCGTTCTGCCTGGGAGAGCACCGGTCTGTACACTACTCAGGTACTGTAAGACCTACGTCGCGACCCACCTGAAATCCGCCCGCGACCCACTAGTGGGTCGCGACCCACCGGTTGGGAAACGCTGCGCTAAAGCATTGTTTTAGAAATATTGACGAAAAACGTAAAAAAACTACTAATTTACCAATTTCTCCCCCATCTCCCCCCCCAAACCGGACGCTCAAAATGGTGTAACATTTTACTGAACCCTATGTGGACCATATAGAACAATTTGGTGTTGGAGGAAAACTTTTATTTTTAATGTCTGGGTTAGGCCTTTTTTGGACCAATTATAATATATTACCTCTGTAACTTTGGAACCGTTCATTTTAAAAGGATTATGCATTGGACCTTTTTTATTTCAAATTTAATGTAGAACATTTTTGTATAAAAGGTTGTTCATGCTAAACCGCATAGTTTTAGAAATATTGACGAAAAACGCAAAAAACTACGAATTTACCGATTTCTCCCCTCTCTCCCCCCCCAAACCCGACGCTCAAAATGGTGTGACTTTTTTCTGAACATTATGTGGACCATATAGAACAATTTGGTGTTGGAGGAGAACTTTCACTTTGGATGTCTGGGTTATGCCATCTTTTGGATCAATCTTATCATACTAATTGTCAAATATCAGAATTAGTAGATACGATAATATAAGGTCGAACTTCACCTAGCCGTTTATCGGATAAAAATTATTGAATATGTAATTTGGCATGTTAAAAATTACAAAAAACAAGGGGTGCTTGATCTAATTTTGTTTTAACTATAATTAATAATTTAAAAATGACTCTTTTATAAAAAAAATGTTTTCAACCCGGGCAGACATTATTTCAGATTTTTTGGATCACTCTAAACAAAAAAGGTCTTTTGTAATTTTTCTCAAAAGTTGCTCGTTTTCGAGTAGTAAACAATTTAAAACTGAAAAAAGAACGAAAGATGACTATTTTCAAGGCTCAAAAACATAAATAAAAATATCATTTTTGAAATTACGAAATACGTAAATTCAAGTTCAAACCTTATTCTATTATTTCTTGATAAGTATTTTGGACGTATTTTATTTTGAAACATTGTTTTTTGGTTGTTAATGGCCATCTCCCCATAACAAACCTTCCTCATTAGCAATTATTAAAAAAATATGTTTTAGAATAAATGTAGCGTTTTTACGTGTCTGCTCTAATGGGATCAAGGATAAGATTAACTATATAGATACTTTGGGTCGAAATGGGGCTAGTAGAAGGAACAGACACATAAAGCTTCATGCATACGGCAGCTCATTTTTTTTGTGCGGTGGCAGGTCGTGGAATCGTTAGGGGGTAAGAGGGTTTAAAGAAGACTAACTACCTTATCCAAATAAGCAAAGGATACTTACACAGACTTGAGGACCTTCCTACTACTTAAAGAAATTTGGACGCCGTTTGAAAAATCCTCAAATTCACATATCGAGTACTTACTGGACATATTCCATACTTTTGGGAACCAAATTGGGGGACATTCACCTTAGATTCCTCGGCTATTAATTACCATCCTATGGCTTCTATGCCATTTCTTTTCTTTATTCTAAAACTTATTTCATTTGTATTAGACATCTGGTTAATAATTCTTTTTTAAAAAGAGGTTACAGAAATAAAAATAGGTACATTTTACAATGTTTATTCAAACCTTTAGACCTTATTATTTTTACTTTGAGAATAAACATATTCTCAAGCAAGAAATGAATAATAAAAACAAATATATGATTTTACAATTCTTAACCTTATTTTTAGCAGTGTATCTCTAAACAAAAATTTGACTTATGGCTGTCAAAAGTCACTGCCATTTTATTTACTTTACATAAAACTTACCATTACCATGTTGAAAACAAACTATTTAAACATTTAAAATCTTTACCAAATTTATATCCACTTGGAATTTAATTAAAATAAACATTATTTCATACCTTCATTTTTAAAACAAAATCCAACGTCACATGTCACACTTCAAACGCTTGTCCAAATTTTCCATTCTAGACGGGGCTGGGAGGGAAGACATTCAATTTTAACCAAATAGGAAACAGGATAAATTGATACCAAATCAAAAATATCATCGGGGTACTTCAATACAGGAATGTTACCATAACATCATAAAAAACTGGAAAAGACAGGAACCACGCACTTTTCTACCTGCAAACCATATTACAATAATACTGTTTCACATGAATACATCCAAACTAATTGCTGCGAAACTTTGAAACAATATTCCTTAATGTTTACTGGACAAAATGCTAGTCCTTTTCTTCGTTTTCCATAACGAAAAAAGCCATTTTAAACCTGTAAAGTGCGTTTCTTTGTGAGTCTGTTGAGTTCTACCAAAAAGATATGTTCAACCTTCGAACACACTTTTAGAACTGACTCTTACATCGTCACGTCTCTCTCGCGTCAAACCGAAGCATTTCTTCTCGATCGTTCGACCAAAACTATTGACCAATCGTCAACTACAACTCAAGGATCTTTCAAAATTCAGACCAATAATATCAAACGATGCTTCGCGCTCAAAACTAAGGGAAAAATACCAAACCTTTTCAAGAATTCATTTTAGAATAATGAATGTTTACTTACACAAACAAACAGGAAATTTCCTAACGTTTACAATGTTGTGAAATATTAAAATATTTCCAACAGGAACGGCGTAGGAAATTTTAATGATATATAAACTCACAAAATAAATTAGAAAAATAGATATTTTTCTTGGGATAGGATATAAAATTAATGGATACTATTTACAAAACATTGTAGCAGAAATCCATCTGCTACATAAAAAATGGCTAAAATTCTTATCGGAACCTGATAAAAGAAGGTTGAACTTGAATTTAGGTACTCGATGATTACAAAAATAATATTTTTTACTTATGTGTTTGAGTCTTGAAAATCGCCATCTTTCGATACTTTTTAAGTGTTAAATTGTTTATAACTCGAAAACGATCAATTCAGAGAAAAATTACAAAAGACCTTTTTGCACGATTGATAATTTTTGACTGTTTACCGTGACAGATTTTACGTCAGTAGGTGACATTTACTAGCAACTCGACGGTAAGTAATCCAACTCGACGGTAAGTACTCCAACTCGACGGTAAGTAATTCACTTACCGTCGAGTTAAAAAATCTCTTAATTTTAATTTATTTTTTGAAAGAATAAAGAAAACTAACGAATTATTTATTAATATTGAAACTTATGGTACAATTTGTTAATTTTTCTCTTCAAATACGCGATCAAAGTTGAAAACTTGGAAATATCAATGCCATCATAAAGAAAAACGGTCGATTTAATCATTGAATATTCTGCCCAGAGGCTTCCAGGAGCTTTCAACTGCATATGTCTTTGAACGAAATATGCCAATAGAGTCTTTTCTTCGATTCTTAAATTCTTGCCTTCGCACCATTTTTTAAAACTTTGGTAGGTATTTTGATAACGGATTTTTGATTTTTCGGGAATAATTGCGGAACACCCTTCTTCCCAAGCCCGTTCAATTTTTTCAAATCACTTTCGCTCATATTTTAATTTATAATAATCAAAATTGTACTTAAATTTTTGAAAGGGGAGCAAAGTATGCTAAATGTGCAGCCACTCTAGCGTTATGGGGACCTATTGGGTTGTGAAGAGTAGGTGCTCAAAACAAAAAAAGTTAAGTAAAGTTTTCCATTTTAGTGGGCGCTTGCCATTTTTGAATTTAATTTTCCATTTCCAACAATCGTTTATTCCGATTATAACGCCATCTATCCATAATTCGAAAAAATGTTTCGAATAAAAGTTACTTATTTTTACGTAAGGAATCCAAATCTGCAATAAAAAATTAGGGCTCCTATTTAAGATTTTAAAGTAACCCCCCACCCCAGCTCCGTGGGGGGTCGTGTTTGGTGTCATTCGATAGATTTTTCAAAAATATTTAATAAGGGTATTTTACAGTTTTTCGATCTGATGTTCATTTCGCGAAATATCGCGGGATTCGTATTTAAAATATTAAATTAGCCCCCCACCTCTCTCCGTGGGAAGTCATGTTTGGTATCATTCGATAGATTTTTAAAAAATATTGAGCACATATTTTTTAGTTTTTCGATCAGTCATTCGTTTCGCGAAATATTCTTTTTTTTCTTGTGAAACTTTGGGACTCACCCATTTCCTTACGCCCGGCGCAAATCGTCAGATTTTTGAAATATACACTCTTTTGCATGTACTTAACTTACCTTATCTTAATCTGACAATTTCGAGTTTTTTTAAGGATATATTTTTATTTTCGGGCCCCCCTTAGCGAACTCCCCTGTGTTAAATGCCAATATATAGTAGAGGTACATCTGCAGGGTATCAGGTTTCTCCCCATATGATAATCTGACGCGCTCGAGTAACTGCAAAAATCCCCGCTTGGGCTCCCCTACCATTATTGACAACTAAATAAAAACTCAATTCTCCATTGTTGTTATGCACCTTAGTTACTACCTAACAACCAAAGTATCTATGTTGATAAAATGAATGAAACTAGTCAGTATGACGAAAATGTCATAATTTATAATGGTATCAATCGTGCAAAAAACGTTATAAGCATGTCGAACGTTAAGGGTAACCGATCTCAGACAATAATTGGAGTCGTCGCTCCGCTCCTCCTCCAAACAATTGTCTTCGATCGGTATAAAACCCTTACCGTTATCCATACTTAATATACTATTTTTATTCAGAATAATCAAAAAAATCGGAAATAATATCTGTCCGGGTCGAAATTCGTTTTTTAAAATTATAAAAGAAGTTAATTTTATCCGAAAAAAGTTAGGTGAAGTATTTGCAGTTGTCAACCCTATTTAATAATAGGCTATTGATTATGTTCAAAATAAGAGAACTAAATGGAACTACAACTTTAACGGGATTTTATTGTCTCATATGGTCCATGGACCTCTAAATTTGAAAAAACCGCGGCGTTCTGCCATTTAAATAGGTGCGTTTTTGAGAAAGAAGTAAATTAGTCCCTAGGCACAGGGTGAATTAGGGTGAGTTCTATGAACTTTTGGTACAAACACGTCTGCAGGAAAATTGTTCCAGGATAAATTTACTATCGAAATATCACATTTTATATTCAAAAATATTTTTTTTACAAAAATATATTCAAAAGAAAAGCAAGAAAAAAACACGAAAGAAAGCAATTTTGTTTTTTGCCCCATAGCTTTTTACCACAGGGATATAGGTATAGGCATTGCTTCAGCGAAAAATAATTTCCATTCTTGCTCTTTAAAATGACGTTTAGTAGAAGTTATTATTACCATTTTGTTTTTTTTGCTCCTTCGCCACAATATTAATGACAAATATCCAATGTATAGGTTACCTAATGTATATCCTTATGTGAGGATCTTTCAACAGTGATTTCCGGACTCTGACACTCTGACCTGACAGTTATTAGCGGCCATATCATTAGCGTGAAAATTAGCTGCTATTTCTTCAATCTTTTGTTTCTAGATCAACATTATGTAATCACGTGAATTGAAGCCATGAGGCGATGATCATGAATAATAGGCTATTGATTATGTACTTTAGAAAGGAACTACAACGTCAACAATGTTTTATTGCTTCATATAGTCAATGGACTTCTAAATATGAAAAAACCGCGGATTACTACCATTTAAAGGGGTGCGTTTTTAAGATAAGGGTGAATCAGTCCCTAGACACAGGGCACATTAGGGTGAGTTCTATTCACTTTTGGTACAAACACGTCTACAGGAAAATCGTTCCAGGTTAAATTTACTATCGAAATGTCACATTTTAAAGTCAAAAACATTTTTTTACAAAAATATATTTAAAAGAAAAGCAAGAAAAAACACGAAAGAAAGCAATTTTGTTTTTTGCATCATAACTTTTTTCCACAGTGATATAGGTATAGGCGAAAAATAACTTCCTAAAGCATAAAAGATTTTTCAAAGTTCGCCGCTCACATCATTTTTGGGCCATTTTCCCCATTATTTCGCAAACATTGTTCTGTAACGTTTTTCTACGCATTTCTAGGTATGTATATGAAATGGTACATTTAGTAGAAAGAGAAGACAACTAACTTTAAAATGGTCTATTGTGTAAGGTTATACGGCTCTTTTTAAGCAAGTTATGATTTTTCAAGATTTATACTTTTAATGATTTTTGATATGATTTAAATTTCTTATGATTTTTTTTCTTGTACATTTAGGTATATACATTGTGGAATAAAAAAAGCTTATTTTCTGTACTTTAAAATGGTGTATTGCAAAAAATATCAGGACTATTTTTAAATAAGATATCCGTAGGTGATACAAGGGTATCCGTAAATTGAGAAAAATTTTAAATTTTTTTTAATTAGAAGAATATTATTGATATAGAAGAAAATTACTTTACACTTGAGCGAAATTCATTTTTTTAACACACCTCGTACACTATTGACAACATTTTATATCTGATGATTGCATCTTAGGTTCTAGACTATGGAGAGCATTTTATAAAAAATAATTTTTTTCGTAAAGTTAATATTAAAAAATTTTCCATATGGTTCCAACTTAGTGGGACCACCTATTCCATGTGTATATACACCTATGTCACATTTTGAAAAAAAAAGTGTCCTACAATTTTTTAGAATACACCATTTGAAAGTAAAGAAAATAAGCTTTCTACACCTAAATATACAATAAAAAAGTTCTAATGAGGAATTTAAAAATAATCGTAATAGTACATTGTTTACCGGGTAGGAAAACTTAACATTCCTGGACGACTGTGAAGATTGCTAAGTCGAGGGGCAAGCCGAGACTTAGCAACACGGAGTCCAGGAATGTGGCTTTTCCTACGAGGTAAACATACTATTTTTCCGCAAATCGTTTAAAATTCGACAGATATTGATTGATTTAAAAAAAACGCGATAATTTTATTCCCAAATAAATGGTGCTTTGAAATTCCTAATAAAATTACTTGGGTTACTATGGAAACGTATTGAGGTTGAATTGTCAAACTTGACGCTTATAAATTTAACACTAACAACTGTACGGAAATATCATTTCCTTACAGTAAGGAAATGACATTTCCTTACAGTAAGGAAGTCCTGACTTTTTCTTCAAGAAATTTTGACAGGAATGTCAAAATTTCCTGGCGATTTGCGGAAAGTCATTTCCTTACTGTAAGGAAATGATATTTCCGTACAGTTGTTAGTGTTCTACATAAATGATAGAAAATTTTACTTTCGAGAACACCAGCAATTAAATTTATAAGCGTCAAGTTTGACAATTCAACCTCAATACGTTTCCATAGTAACCCAAGTAATTTTATTAGGAATTTCAAAGCACCATTTATTTGGGAATAAAATTATCGCGTTTTTTTTAAATCAATCAATATCTGTCGAATTTTAAACGATTTGCGGAAAAATAGTATGTTTACCTCGTAGGAAAAGCCACATTCCTGGACTCTGTGTTGCTAAGTCTCGGCTTGCGCCTCGACTTAGCAATCTTCACAGTCGTCCAGGAATGTTAAGCTTTTCCTACCCGGTAAACAATGTACTATTATCAAAAATCATTAAAAGTATAAAATTTTGAACAACTATATCTTGCTTACAAATAGTCATACAGCCTTCTATAGTAGGCCATTTTAAAGGTACCTAATTGACTTTTCTTCCTACTAAATGTACATTGCATATACCTAAAGCTATGTAGAAAAAAGTTACAGAACAATGTTTGAGAAGTAACCAGGAAAATGGGCCAAAATCGCTGTGAGTGGCGAACTTTGAAAAATTATATTTTGGAAAATATAAATCATAGAGACTTCCACTAAACGTCATTTTAAAGAGTAGAAGTGTAAGTTTTTTTTTGCTGAAGTAATGCCTATACCTGTATCCCCGTGGAAAAAGTTATGGGGCAAAAAACAAAATTGCTATCGTTCATGTTTTTTTCTGGCTTTTCTTTTGAATATATTTTTGTAAAAAAAATATTTGACTTTAAAATATGATGTTTAAATAGTAAATTTAACCTGGAACAATTTTCCTGTAGACGTGTTTATAAAAAAGTGCATAGAACTCACCCTAATTCGCCCTGTGCCTAGGGACTAATTCACCCCTTTTACAAAAACGCACCCCTTTAAATGTTATCAGTCACTGGGTTTTTCATATCTGGAGGTCAATTGACTATATGAAACAATAAAAGCCCGTTGATGTTGTAGTTTTTTTCTAAAATACATAATCAATATTGTTCTGAAGCTATTTCCTTGTGGCATTTTTATAATTAACTATTTTGATTGGGAAATAAGCCACAATTAAATTGAAAAAATAATTTTATTAAAGTTTCGACGTTCAAATCGGATGTCGTTGTCAAAATACAAAATCAAAATACAACGACATCCGTTTTGGACGTCGAAACGTTAATAAAATTATTTTTTCAATTTAATTGTGGATTATTTCCCAATCAAAATAGTTAATCACGTAATCAATAGCCTATAAAATGCGAAAATAACGAAACATCAAAATATTACTAATTTAAATTTATATTTAAAACTATCGTGCAGATAAGAAGTTTATCTTTTACAAAAATCGGCGGTTTAGTGTAACCGAACTAATTAAAAAGGGCATGCAATGTTTACTACATAATTTAATTTACCATGATTTTAAAATAATGTTATCAAAGTTAATCACGACAATTGCAGATAAATCTTGTTAATTACTTTACTAGAAATGTTTTTTTTGTCTTAATAATAAAATCTTATTAAAATGGTCTAAAAAAATTAAAACTATAATAATATGATCCACTAATAAAAACATAACTTTATTTTACTAATAGATTTACTATGAAATACTAAAGTTCATTTATTCTTCTTTATATGTTTTGTTAACTCATGCCATATTCTCCAATTCAATAATTTTCTTAATTTTTCCTAATTTTCCTCTCAACGAGTTATGAGAAAGCTTTACATGTTTTAGAATCTCCCGCCAGAGTCATTAATTTCCTAATTTTAACTTTTTCCTTTTTTTTTTCTTTAATTCCTTTCGGTAGTTTGGATTCCTCTGTTTTTGTCGTTTCTCAGCATTCAATCTTGTGGCGTCAGAAACAATCCAATGGTTTTTGATATAATTTTTCCTTACCCTTCTATTTCGTTATATCCCATTTGGTGTTTTCCTGTTGTATGTCCTACACGTTTCATATCCAAAAAACGTTATTTTGTAACTCATGTTTATTTTGAATTTTCTTTGTTGTTTTTGTGTCTTCTTGTCTCTGGGCATATCCCAGCCATGACAATCTTTGACTTTTCACAAATCTTACAATATCACACCCTTCATTCAATTCATTAACCTCGTCCTTTCTCCTGATTCTCCATGTGCCGTCTTCCTCTTGCACCGGACCATATACTTTTCTCAGTATCTTTCTCTCGAATATCCTGAGTTGGGCTTCATCTTTTTTAGTCATTACCCAGGTTTCACAACCATAGGTTACTACACATAGGGTCTAATCAATGTTCTGTAGATAGTAACCTTGGTGCTTTTGTCTAATAATGTCGATGTTATAAATATTTTATTAGCATTGTATGAACGATATTAGCATAATACAAACTTCATCAAGAATTAAGGAAAGTAAATTTTAAAAATATTTCAATCAGCCTGGTTAGCGTAAAAGAATATGTCTAATAAACTTCCCTTGAACTGCCTTGAAGACATAGTGATGAGTATTAAAACCTTTAAGGAGACAACTACTAACTGATGTTAGAAGTGTCAAGTTGTAATTACCTGATTCGGGATTGTTCTTTAAATTGTAGTTTTCATATATATATATATATATATATATATATATATATATCAATCGGTTTTAAAACGTCTTGTGACGTTGTCCGATGCCTAATTTCCATGACACTCTATCATCCCATTGGCCCTCTCTAAGATCTCTTGCGCTCATCGCCTTCGTTACTCCCTCTCTCCAAGATTTCTTAGGTCTTCCTCTCTTTCTGCGGTTTGGTGGTACCCATTGCATAATTATTTTAGGGAGTCTTGAGTTATCCATCCTCTGGACGTGCCCGTACCATATCAGCTGTTTTCTTTCTATGTCTGTTGTTAGAGAGCCGTCAACCCCCATTCGCTGTCTTATCTCATCATTACGTATTCTCTCTCTGCGTGACACTCCTACTGATCTTCTAAAAGCGTCCATTTCTACTGCCTCCAGTTTTCTTCTGTTGTTTTCGGTTATCCGCCAAGTTTCTGCTCCGTACAATAGACTGCTTTTAATAAGAGATTCGTAGATATTGTGTTTTCTTCTTTTTCCTATTTCATGATTCCACAGTACGCTGTTTAGACAACCTATAGTTTTCATATATACTCTTTAAAAATTTGTATAAAAACAAGATTTTTTTGATGACTTAAAATATAAACTTATCAATTTTGAGGTAAATTAGTTAAGGTACATATTTCGTTCCAAAAGTAGCACATTATGATCATATTACGGTCGTAAAAAATTTTATGTTCAGATAACATTTGCATCGCTATCCTGAAAAATATCATTATAATGTCAATTGCACATTATAAAAAAATATTATATTTAACTATTTTCAATATAACTGCCAACAAAAAACATCACATTCACTCTCTTATGAGATTTACTCGAATCTAACTGCAGACGAAAATTAAATTAAAAAACAAACAACAACAAAGAAAGGAGAAACTGAGTTAGATTTTTCTTGTTCAGGTACAAGCCAGGACATTTTTTAACGTGGGATTAGGACAAGCTAATCTGTTTTAGTGTAAGATCAATTTTTTTTTCACCTATCTTACATTAAAATATTAAAATCTTGAATTAACCTAATGTATATCTGTCCGACTATAACTCCTCCGTCATTGTACCAGATATAATGACAAATGAGGTGTCGAATGAGAGCTTATAACCCAAGGATGGTGTTAAAAGTGAGAAGATTGTGCTCGGACTTCCTATTCGGGAGTTGCAATATGAACTGAATAGGAAGTTACAATATTGAAAAGCAGAGCTTGAACAGAGCTGGGCCAGGTACTGCTAAATGGTACTCGGGTACAAAGTACCGGGTACTTTTCATATTTGAGGAACAAGCACAGAGTACCGAGTACATTGCTCAAGAAAAGTATTCAGAGTACAATACTCAAAGTACAATTATACGAATTTCTCAGGTACTAATTTCAAGTACATTCGAATATAGAACCCGAACGAAGGTAAGAGCCAACACCCCGCACAATTTACCCATTTTCGTTGTGATATTTATTTAAAAAATGTTAATGGAAATCCATACTACCGAGAAAAAACCTAGTTAAATAAAACGAGACTAAGCAACTAACAATATAAGGAAAAATAGATGGCAGAGGAAGCATCGGAAGAAGACGAATTTCATAGCTGAAGAACCTGAGAGAATGGTTTGGATGCAGCTCAAAAGAACTATTTAGAGCTACTCTTAAAATAGCTATGATGGCTATTTGATATTATCCATCTACAACTACTGTAACAATTTGGACCTTTTATCATCGAAGGATCCAGAGATATTTGACGTCAAAAGTTAAAAAACCTACTATTCGGAAAAAGGCAAAAACATAAAACACTCTAATAGGCTACAAAGAAAGTAGTCCATTCTTTCACGGTTTTTGCTCTAAATTTTAAAGAACCGCTTGGATTGACATAAAATTTGGCATACGTATAGCTTACATGTCAAAGAAAAAAATTGATATTGTGCCGATGTGTGCTTTTGCCCTGGGGGTGACTTTCACCCCCTCTCGGGGGTGAAAAAATATATATCTAAAATAAGTTCGGAAATGGGTAAACTGACTAATTTTAAGTAACTTTTGTTCTATAGAGCTTTTTCGTTAAGTCAACACTTTTCGAGTTATTTACGAGTGAATATGTCCATTTTTCAACAAAATAACCACATTTTTAGACGGTTTTTCGCAAATAACTCAAAAAGTAAGTATTTTGTCGAAAAAAACGTTCTTAGCAAAAATATAGCCTATAAAAAAGTAAAAAAAATCGTGTACGCGTTAGGTCTCTGGATCTCGTAGAACCAGAGTTATAGCCAATGAAAAATAGATTCATATTCACCAAATTTCAAATAGAATATTTCGACGTGAAATATCCAAAAAATTAAGCACTTTTTGGGGCAAACCCATTTTAACTTTTTTAAGGTGTTTAAAAAAAGCTTTATTTCTGTTTTTACAAAACGTTTCTAGCATTAAATTTAAGCAAGTTACGCTCAAAATAAAGTTGGTCCCTTTTGTTTTTGCAAAAAAAAAAATCGGGAAGACCACCCTCTAATTAGCAACTTAAATGAGATTAATCGTTACCGCTCCACAAATTATTTTACTTATGTTGTGTTTATATGATCTGTAAGTTTCATCGGTTCAAAGTGCTTACTTTTGGAAAAATTTGGTTTCAAAGTAAAATTTTTAAAAATTTAAATTTTGAAAAATATGCTTTTTTTCAAAATAACTTAAAAGTTGTTAGAGATACCAAAAATCTCAAAAAACAAAAAAAGTCAAATTTGCTTTTCTGAATATCATGTATTTTTTGTTTTTCTCTTAGACAAAAATTGATTAAGATTTGGTGTTTCTAAATTTGCATACATTCGTAATCAGTGACTCGTTCAACCCTTTTTAACTACAGCCCTTTCAATAATAAGGACTTTGAACCGATGAAACTTACAGATCATATAAACAATATATACACGAGTCAAGAAACTTGGGAAATCGTAACGATTAAGTTCATTTAAGATACTAATTAGGGGGTGATTTTCTCGATTTTTAGACCAAAAACAAAAGGGACTAACTTTATTTTGAGCGTAACTTGTTTAATTTTGATGCTAGAAATTTTTTTTATAAAACAAAAATGAAGCTTTTTTTAAACACTTTAAATAAGTTGTAATGAGTTTTCCCCGAAATGTGCTTCATTTTTGGTTATTTCACGTTAAAGTATTCCATTTGACGAATATGAACCTATTTTTCATTAGCAATAACTCTGCTTCTACCAGGTGTTGAGACGTGATATATACATAGGGTTACCATAATTTATTAAGGCCAAATCCGGACACGGGTAGTCCAAGGAGTTGTAGAAAATGTAAAATGTAAATTTTACTGTGTTGCTACCTCTATATTGTTCATATATGCGAAATGCATATTATGGCACAATTAAAAGTACAGCTGTTTCGCTACAATATGCAACTAACGTCGAAAATCTCTCAAAAATCTCTGAAAGTTTAAAAGACATATACCTACACCTTACACCTATGTTTAAACATACTTTAGACCTAGAAAATAATATTACAGAACGAAATAACTTAACTAGATGCTGCGCAGAATGAAATTTCCCATCGCTGGGTAAAATGTTTTCCATTTTTTTAGCAAAGAAAAAAAATCCGGACATTTCTCATATCCGGACATGTCTTTCAAGTCCGGACTGTCCGGATGAAATCCGGACGTATGGTAACCCTATATATACACCATTTTTTAAAAATTTTTACAGGCTGTATTTTTGCTACGAATGTTTTTTCGACAAAATACTTACTATTTGAGTTATTTGCGAAAAACCGTCTAAAAGCATGGTTATTTTGTTAAAAAAATGAACATATTCACTGCCAAATAACTCGAAAAGTATTGACTTAGTGAAAAAACTCTATAGAACAAAAGTTACTTAAAATTAGCCAGTTTATCCATTTCCTGACTTTCTTTGGACGAATATTTTTTCACCCCCGAGAGGGGGTGAAAACCACCCCCAGGGCAAAAGCACATATCGGCACAATATCACTTTTTTTCTTTGACTTGTTAGCTATGTGTATGCCAAATTTCATGTCAATCCAAGCGGTTGTTTAAAATTTAGAGGTTTTGCAATATTTTACCGTTAAAGAACGGACTAAAGCTACCGGTACCAGTCGCGTAACCAGGGTGTTTTGGGGATTATAACCCCCATTGGGATGTACTTTGAGCTTAAATTGGCGGTATTCCATATCCCCAAAGACCCTCCTATAGTTGTAACCTTCCCCTTTCATCCTAAGGTACATGGTAAATTGAGTGCAGACGTTCAAAAAACAGATAATTTTGTAACCATGGATATTTTCTACTATAATGTGTTATATATCGTTGGAAAGAGAAGATTTCAGAGAATAATTTTCAATCATAACCCAAAAAACTAAAGAAATTCAATTTTCGGACTTTGGCTGCCCTTGACAGAATATGAATCAT
This sequence comes from Diabrotica virgifera virgifera, assembly GCF_917563875.1. Lineage (NCBI taxonomy): Eukaryota > Metazoa > Arthropoda > Insecta > Coleoptera > Chrysomelidae > Diabrotica > Diabrotica virgifera. Next base: position 173,631,994 of record NC_065450.1, on the reverse strand, counting down.
CACGAAATATATTTCGTTGCAATGTTTCTTTGCATGGCGACCCACAATGATAGTTATGAAGTTACAAAATAGGGTAGAATGACATGAATCAATTGTTTCAATGTTTCGAATCATTGTTTTGAAAGATTATAGTGAGTTGATTCAAATGATTCGAAACATTCAAATAAATCATTTCGCCCATCACTAGTTTTTGCTTGTTGCTATTAATTTGCTCTCTCACATGCAGCTGCACCGACAAGTTTAGACTTTCAAAAAGTACTCGGAAAATGTACTCGTCTAATAAACGCGGGTACCGGGTATTTTAGCCCATATGCTACGGCTAAGAGTACCGAGTACTTTATTGAAAATGTACTCGGTACTGTACTGTACTGGGAACTGAGTACACAAAATGTATTTAGAGTACAAAATCCGAGTACTTGTATTCGGGTATTGCCCAGCTCTGAGCTTGAATATTTAGTTTTAATTTTTATGTCATTTCCGGTTAAAAAGTTATGACCGGAAGTTTGGCAAAAATGGCTCGATGAAAATTACTCGAAATACAAATTGCTCGAATAAAAAAGAAAATTATATATCTAAATATTTATTCATAACAATACAAAATATAGACATAAGAAAAATATAATAAGACAAATTATGTGATATTCTACGTATATACAGTCGGAAAAATGAAAGAATACCGATGAACGATCACATCAATCACTTATTTTGTATTTGCTGTCATATTCTATAACAAATGTTTGTTATTTATAGAAAAAGACAGCAAATACAAAATAAGTGATTTATGTGAACGTCTATGGGTATTCTTTCATTTTTCCGACATGTACATAATCGAAGATTAATTTATGCTGAAAAAATATTTATTACACATCTAAAATATCTTTGAACTTTGGAAATAAAAGGAAAACTAACGATTTTGATTTAGTCTAATATTGGTATAGGGATTATGATAATTTCCAGGTATTAGGGAAGGATTAAAATCATTACCTTAATTTGATCGAAGATTGGCATCGCGGATTCCAAAATGCAAATAAGTGCTGACATGTTATTGCGTTTAATGGTAGGGGAGCACAAGCAGGGATTTTTGCAGTTACTCGAGCGCGTCAGATTATCTATGGGGAGAAACCTGGTGCCCTGCAGATGTACCTCTACCATATATTAGCTCTTAAGAGAGGGGAGTTCGTTAGGGGTGCCCGAAAAAAATCTCTTTTTAAAAATACTTGAAATTGTCAGATTAAGATAAGGTAATTTAAGGACATGCAAAACAGTGTATGTTACAAAAATCTGACGAATGAGTAAGAAAATGGGTGAGTTAAAAAGTTTCACAAAAAAAGCGAATAATTCGCGAAATGAACGTTAGATCGAAAAACTAAAAAATACGTGTTCAATATTTTTCAAAAATCTATCGAATGATACCAAACATGACCCTCCACGGAGAAGGGTTAAGGGTAAATTTAAAATTTTAAATTCAAATCCCACGATATTTCGCAAAATAAACATTAGATCGAAAAACTGCAAAATACACTTAATCCATATTTTTGAAAAATCTATCGAATGGTACCAAACACGACCCCCACGAAGGTGGGGTGGGGGGTTACTTTAAAATCTTAAATAGGAGCCCCAAATTTTTATTCCAGATTTGGATTCTTTACGTAAAAATAAGCAACTTTTATTCGAATCATTTTTTTAAATTATGAATAGATGGCGCTATAATCGGAAAAAACGATTGTTGGAAATGGAAAATTAAATTAAAAATGAAAAGTGCCCACTAAAATGAAAAACTTTACTTAATTTTTTTTGGTTTTAGGACCTACTCTTCACAACCCAATAGGTCCCCAAAGCGCTCGAGTGACTGCACATTTAGCATACTTCGCTCCCCTACTACAACAAAAAATTATATTTATGTGAATATTTACATGGAATATTACATAATTTGTCATATTAAAAGTATCTATCTTTTTTATATATTTAGGTACATATTTTGCATTATTGTGAATAAATACTTGGATAAATATATAATTTTCTACTTGATTCGAGCAATTTGTAATTCGAGCAATTTTCATGTCAAGCAATTCGTTTTCGAGCTATTGATTTCGAGCAATTGCATTCGAGCAATTGACCTAGAACCCGTTGAAAGTGGTGGTAGGCTTATGTGAATTTAAAAAACAATAAATATAGTTAATCTGTAGTTCAGTCGCCAGAGACGAAACACTGATCCTCTAAAAATTATACTAACAAGCTAAATTTGGCTGAGAATATCAATTTTGGGAGTCTTTGAGAATATCAAGTTTGCCGATCAAACGAAGAACATCTAACAGATTTGCCAAGCAACTTAAAATAATTACGCTAAGGCAAAAAAATAAAGATGTTTAGGGCAATAAAGTGTTCCCTTTGAAGCTGTCGAACTAAGTGATACAAGAATGCGAAACCTCGACGATTCTTTTGCCCGAAAAGAAAACACCGATGTCAAAAATGTTTGAAACCTGTATGCAAAGAACATATTTATACTTTGTCTAATTTACTTACCGTTGCACGTCATTATCTACGTCAGAGATCTAAGTTGACATTGTTGCCCAATTACAAAAAATTCTTGAATTCATTTTAAATCAAATATATCACATAATTTTTGCGAAGTGGACTGTACAACAATACAAATTAATATTCAATGTAAATAAATAAAACAGTAGAAATAGAAAACAATAATAATTAAGTTATAATCTTTCGTTAAACTAAATAATAAAAACAATAAATATAATAAAACAAATATTTATAGTAAAGAATAAAAACAAATCTGAAGTGTCAATACCGCAACTGTCAAATAAATGTTACCAATTTATGCCAAAATGTCACCTTCCTTCGATTACAGTTACAGTGTGTTCCGAACAAATGTGCTTTAAAACGCTTTATATTCCATTTATACAAATTAAATGAAACATATTATTGTGTATTTCTTTAAGTTAACATTAATAGAAATCTTGAAATATTATTTCTACGCGTATAAAATAAAATATGTCTAGTGGATGTAATTCCAGTGTACTGGGCAAAAGAATTCAAAAAAAGAACACACCTACCGCCTAAATATTTCGTGTTGGTATCATGTGACGTCACGAGCTATGACGCGGATGACGTGCAACGCTAAGTAAATTAGATGGAGTATACTTCTGAAACAGTTTTGACTTGTGCCGATTGTATAGGGCTTTTCATTCACAGTCATTTGTTTCGAGCTTCTGTCATGTGTCACATAGTATTAATATATCTACGTCATACGTTATTGATATATACCAATGATACAAACCAAAGACGTATGACGTAGCTATATTAATATTATGTGACACATGACAGAAGCTCGAAACAAATGACAATCGATGAAAAGCCCTATTAACAGAGAAGAAGATTGCTGAACTTATAGCTTGTTATGTTTTGTTCTTCAACTTGTCTTAAGCAGTTCTTGAATAAAATCTTAAACACATTGCATTGGAAACAGAATATTGGGAAAAAGCCAAAATACTCACAATCTTGTATAAATAATGATGTTATATTTTATATTTATTGTACTGCGAACTGCGATGCGGTCAGAATATCACTATCGATGACTTTAACTTTGAGCGCGTTAGAGAATTCAAGTTTCTTGGAACAACAATAACTGAAGACGATAATGGATTACAAGAAACAAACGATAGGATACGATACAGGCCGGTAACAGATGTCTTTTTGCCCTCCAAAACCTTATAAATTCGAAACAACTAACAAGACGTACGAAGATACAAGTCTATAAAACAATCATACGACCCGTTGTGATGTATGAAAGCGAAACGTGGACGATAACAAAGGCAAACGAAGAGAGACTACGTGTTTGGGAAAGAAAAATTCTAAGGAAGATCTTTGGTCCTGTACTGGATGAAGCATCAGGACAATATAGGATAAGCACTAACAATGAGCTCGAAAAACTTTACCCAGACGCCAACATCATAAAAGAAATAAAGTCCAGAAGACTCCAATGGACAGGTCACCTCAGAAGACATTGTGACCAAAGAACGGTAAGACTGATGTGGGAGGAAGTCCCAACTGGAAGAAGACCACCCGGACGCCCTCGACTCCGGTGGCGAGATAATTATAGTAGTAGACCTGAACACTATGGGCGTGCAGAACTGGATGGAGGTTGCTCAATAATGCTCAAGACATAAAACAGTGGAGGCATGTTGTCGAGTCGGCTAAAATCCACTAAGGGTTGTAACGCCACGGAGCGGAGTAAGTAAGTAAGTAAGAACTGCCACCGGTTTGGATGTTTATCAGTTATAAATTCATCATCTGGCCATACAAATCATCATCTGGCCATACAAATTTGAAAAAAGCTGAAATAACACAAACAAATGAAGGGTCAGAGTAAAAAACGATGAATGTCAATGTTTGGTCATTTTGCGTTTTTTGTGCAATCTGTTAGCTTGGAAAGAGTACTATCAACCTGTGAATGGCCAAGGGGAAATAACGATGAGAATCATCTTAAAAACACTTCACAAGATTGGACGCAAGGGGGAAAAACAATTAATATGTAACTTTGCTTCTCATTTTACTGAAAATGCTTCCAGATAGATATTCATCGTTCTTCCCCCTGGCCCTTCAAATAGATATAGATATAAACATTGTTCAGCCAAATACTATCATGCAAGTACATACTTTATTTTATTATATATTGTGGTGGTTGGTAAACAATATGTCAAAATAATATAAAATATGTAAATATTATTTGTAAAATATGGCAGAATATGTAAAATAGTTTTACAAAAAGTGATTGTTGATATCCTGTTGATGAAAGTTTATCCATTCTTCTATCAGACGTTCTCGGAAACGAAACTGCGTGTACATGTTACCCATATGTGAAGTAATTCTTCATTGAAGCATGTCCCACATACATGCTCGATGGGACTCAGGTCTAGGGAATGTGCTGGCCAAGGCAACATATCAATACAGTCGTTGCTAAGCCAGTCTGTCACTGGCCGAGCGACATGTGGATGAGAATTATCATGCATGAGGTGGAAGTTTTGAACAACCACATTATCAAACGGATGAACTATAGATTGTAGAATGGTGTCGAGGTACTGCTGAGCTGTAAGGAAGCGATTTAAAAAAACGAGGTCCGTTCTGCCTATTATTCTACTTAATACTATTATTGTACCACCTCTGTATGTATAAACGTCCTGGACATGTTTTAAACGTTATATATTTTCAGATCGTCTTCACACTCTTACTCGACGAGAACCTGGATGAAATCCAAATCTAGATTCGTCAGCGAATAAAACTGTAGCCCAATCATTTGCATCACAGTCTTGATATTCTTGACATCACTCTTACCTTGCATCGCGATTGCCTCTAAAAATAGTGGACATCTCAATGGCCTTCGATTGTGGAGATTAGTTTCATGGAGACGATTTCTTACAGTATCACGGCCTATGGTTACATGGTGTGCTCGCTGCAAGTCACTAACCAATTCAGGTGCTGTACCTAATTGTTGGTTGTCTTCTAGCGGTCTAAGACTAAAAATCGGTCTTGAGCTGCAGTTGTAGCGAGTTCACGTCTTCGATGTCACAATTGACTTGTAACACTTTGAGAGACTTCCATAAGCCCAGCTACATTACTTTGCCGCCTGACATATTGAAGACAGCCTACATCCCTATTTATCTCATCCAAGGTCAAATAACGTCGTTCTATGATAAAAGAAAATATTTTTTATGCAGTAAGTAAACAAGAACTTTATAGCATTAGTCTAGTCACAACATAGGGGGTCCTGTGGGATAATGCAGTAAGTAAACATGAACTTTATAGCATTAGTCTAGTCGCAACATAGGGGGTCCCGTGGGAAATTCTAGCTCGCCGTGATTTGATGGTGGTATTATAGGTTTTTTGGGTCGCTGAATCCAATGGAAGTGGTCTGGAAGCCCAAATATGGTGCGTTTAATTGTTATTAACAAATTATGATAAAATTATGTATTTTTCAGGTATTATTGGAAGCCCTGTAAAGAAATTGATGGTGTTAAGGTCTTCTCTGGTGTATTTTTAGTGGTTGAATCAAATGCGACTAGTAGCGATTACTCAAAAATATGTTCTTATTTTGTTAGTAACAAAGTAATTATTTATTCGCAGAAAAGCTCGAAATAATGCGCTATCTACAGCAAGTCTTTTTCATAGTATTTTTATACATTAAATCGATTACCACTAATCGTGATAGCTTAAATCACGTTCCAACTTTGTCATTAATAAATCATTGCAAAATAACGGTTTATAGTACGTTTACTCACGGCTTTTGCTCTAAATTTTAAAAAACCAAAAAAGTAACCTTTAAAATAAGTCCGGAAGTGGATAAACTGATTAATTCTAAGCAACTTTTGTTCTATACAGTTTTTTCACTAAGTTAATACTTTTCGGGTTATTTGCGAGTGAATTAATTCATTAAAAAAAAACACGTTTTTGGTGGTTTTATAAGCACTTTCGAACTGATGAAACTTACAGATCATATAAATACAACATAAGTAAAGCCACTTGTGATGCGGTAACGATTAATTTCATTTTAGATGCTAATTAGGCGGTGATATTCCCGTCTTTTGTACCAAAAAAAGGGACCAACTTTATTTTGACAGTTGACAACTTGCTTATTTTTGATACTAGATACTTTTTCAAAAAACAAGAATAAAGTTTTTTTAAAAGATTTAAAAAAAATGTAATGAGTGTTCTTCAAAAAATGCTTCATTTTTTTTATTTACTGTTGAAATATTCGATTTGGAATTTGACGAATATGAACCTGTTGTTCATTAGCTACAACTCCGCTTCTACTAAGTTTACAGACCTCACACATACACATTGTTTCACTTTTTTATAGTCCATATTTTTGCTATGAAATTTTTTTTTTTAAATATACTTACTTTTTGAGTTATTTGCGAAAAACCGTTTAAAAACGTGGGTTTTTTTGTTAAAAAATAAACATATTCACTCGCAAATAACTCGAAAAGTATTGACTGTATGTGAAAAAACTGGATAGAACAAAAGTTGCTTAGAATTAATGAGTTTATTAAGTTTATTTTAAAGGTTTCTTATTTCACCCCCGAAAAGAGGTGAAACTCACCCCCAGGGTAAAAGCACGCATCGGCACAATATCACTTGTTTTGTCTGACATGTTAGCTACGTGTATGCCAAATTTTGTGTCAATCAAAGTGGTTTTTTAAAATCTAGAGCAAAAACCGTGAGTAAACGTAGTATAAACTGTTATTTTTGACATAATTTATTAATAACAAAGTCGGAACGTGGTTTAAGCTATCATGACTAGTCGCAATCGATTTAGCGTATAAAAATACTATGAAAAAGACTACAAATTTACTGTAGATAGCGCATTATTTCGAGCTGTTCTGCGAATAAACAATTATTTTGTTATTAACAAAATAATAACATATTTTAAGTAAAGGCGACTAATCGCATTCGATTCAGCTACCAAAAATACACCAGAGAAGACCTTAACACTATCAATGTATTTACAGGGCTTCTAATAATTCCTGAAAAATACCTAATTTTGCCATAATTTGTTAATAACAATTAAACGCCCCATATTTGGGCCTCCAGACCACTTCCATTGGATTCAGCGTCCCAAAAACCCTATAATACCACCATCAAATCACGGCAAGCTAGAATTTCCCACGGGACCCCCTATGTTGCGACTAGACTACATGAACAAAATCGAAACTAGCAGTATATTTACAACAGTATAAAACCAGTAACTTTTTCCCCTCCTGTAAAAAGCTTTGTTAAAAAATATTCGTTATCACTTTTGCCGTTATGTTTTACTCACATAAATCTACAGGATGAGCAACTGTACAAATAGTCCATTCTTTCACGGTTTTTGCTCTAAATTGTAAAAAACCGCTTGGATTGACATGAAATTTGGCATACGTATACATGTCAAAGAAAAAAAGTGATATTATGCCGATGTGTGCTTTTGCCCTGGGGGTGACTTTCACCCCCTCTTGGGGGTGAAAAAATATATGTCCAAAATAAGTCCGGAAATGGGTAAACTGACTAATTTTAAGTAACTTTTGTTCTATAGAGCTTTTTCGCCAAGTCAACACTTTTCGAGTTATTTGCGAGTGAATATGTTAATTTTTCAACAAAATAACCACATTTTTAGACGGTTTTTCGCAAATAACTCAAAAAGTAAGTATTTTGTCGAAAAAAACGTTCTTAGCAAAAATATAGCCTATAAAAAAGTTCAAAAATGGTGTACGCGTTAGGTCTCTGGATCTCGTATAACCAGAGTTATAGCCCAAAAAAAATAGATTCATATTCACCAAATTTCAAATAGAATATTTCGACGTGAAATATCCAAAACATTAAGCACTTTTTGGGGAAAACTCATTTTAACTTTTTGAAACTGTTTGAAAAAAGCTTTATTTCTGTTTTTACAAAAAGTTTCTAGCATTAAATTTAAGCAAGTTACACTCAAAATAAAGTTGGTCCCTTTTGTTTTTGCAAAAAAAAAATCGGGAAAACCACCCTCTAATTAGCAACTTAAATGAAATTAATCGTTACCGCTCCACAAATTATTTTACTTATTACCTACGTATTTTTTATGGGAAATAAGCCACAATTTTACTAAAAAATGAATTTATTAACGTTTCGAAATTATTATTTTGTATTTTGACAACGAAACCCGATTTGGGCTTCGAAACGTTAATAAATTCATTTTTTAGTAAAATTGTGGCTTATTTCCCATAAAAAATACGTAATTATAAAAATGCCACAAGGAAATATTTTACTTATGTTGTGTTTATATGATCTGTAAGTTTCATCGGTTCAAAGTGCTTATTTTTGAAAAAATTTGGTTTCAAAGTAAAATTTTTAAAAATTTAAATTTTAAAAAATATGCTTTTTTTCAAAATAACTTAAAAATTGTTAGAGATACCAAAAATCTCGAAAAACAAAAAAAGTCAGATTTGCTTTTCTGAATATCATATATTTTTTTGTTTTTCTGTTGGACAAAAATTGATTAAGATTTGGTGTTTCTAAATTTGCATACATTCGTCATCAGTGACTCGTTCAACCCCTTTTAACTACAGCCCTTTCAATAATAAGGACTTTGAGCCGATGAAACTTACAGATCATATAAACAATATATACACGAGTCAAGAAACTTGTGAATCGTAACGATTAAGTTCATTTAAGATACTAATTAGGGGGTGGTTTTCTCGATATTTTTACCAAAAACAAAAGGGACTAACTTTATTTTGAGCGTAACTTGTTTAATTTTGATGCTAGAATTTTTTTTTTATAAAACAAAAATGAAGCTTTATTTAAACATTTTAAATAAGTTGTAATGAGTTTTCCCCGAAATGTGCTTCATTTTTGGTTATTTCACGTTAAAGTATTCCATTTGGAATTTGACAAATATGAACCTATTTTTTATTAGCAATAACTCTGCTTCTACTAAGTGTAGAGACGTGATATATACACCATGTTTTTTAAATTTTCTACAGGCTATATTTTTGCTAAGAATGTTTTTTCGACAAAATACTTACTATTTGAGTTATTTGCGAAAAAAACGTCTAAAAGCGTGGTTATTTTGTTGAAAAAATGAGCATATTCACTGCCAAATAACTCGAAAAGTATTGACTTAGTGAAAAAACTCTATAGAACAAAAGTTACTTAAAATTAGCCAGTTTATCCATTTCCTGACTTTTTTTTGGACGAATATTTTTTCACTCCCAAGAGGGGGTGAAAACCACCCCCAGGGCAAAAGCACATATCGGCACAATATCACTTTTTTTCTTTGACTTGTTAGCTATGTGTATGCCAAATTTCATGTCAATACAAGCGGTTCTTTAAAATTTAGAGGTTTTGCAATATTTTACCGTTAAAGAACGGACTAAATGAAATTGAAATTAAATGACCACGTGAATTTATTTTTATTAATTTTATTATGTTATAAAAATATCTCTAGACTTTTCCGATTTGTGTATAATATTTTCAGTGAGTCAAATTTGTTAATCTGATAACAATATCATTCTCTCAAACACTTCTTTTTGTCCAAAATATTTTGAAAACATTAACCATGCTTAAACCTATTATAAAATTAAATGTTACGGCCTTCAGGCCCTAAGCAAAACAAAATATTTTTAGTAGACAAAACACGACCTTTCGCAAATACCTTTCGGCTCTCACATTAATATTCGCAAAAACAGCCATAACCATATGCTTCTCAAACACCTGTATCACGTCCTTGGAATGGTGACGCCTCTGCAGTCCTTGAAAAGGATAAACATGTCGTATAGTTAAATATCTTTTACAATATGACCCATATATCGTCGAGACAATCGCGATTTTCAAGACTTTTATGTGACTTTGCCCGGCCCATCCCGCCTATGGATAATCTTGCGGTCAGCAGCGAAGAGACACAAACCCAACCATGCCTATGCCCATGCCCAGCGACCATTAGACCGATGTTGCCGAGAGTACAGTAATTTCAATACGTGATGAAACTATATCACAAGAAAATATTTCCTTTGACTTATATTACAAAACAGATAAATAATTAAATATAGGGTATTCTGCATATATGAATAACGATATTCAAAACTCGATTTTAGGGGACGTAAGCTAGGAATGACGGTTTTTGACAAAACACCGGTTTTCGGTTATACCGGTTTTTTTTTTCTTACGGTTTAACCTGGCGGTTATAACCGGCCAAAAAAAACCGGTTTTTGGTTTTTTTAATCCAATAGGTTACAAAGTTACATTTACAATACACTTAAGCTTGCGATACTCCATTCAACTCGATATCAATATGATCAAAATTATTACTATCGAAAGAACATGTATTTTACTCGTTTTAACTTTTAACTCGTTTGTATATTTGTATAATAGGTACATTTTAACTCATTTAATACTTCCTGTATGAGTGTATCGTTTTGAAAACGTAGCGACATTCTTGGAGATTCGTATTCGTAATCAGTAATTCGATATTCATAGTCAGAGCATTATTTTTGGTAATCAGAAAAAGTCATTCACCCACTTTCAATGTCAAGAGTTAAGTGTGAAAAATAGATGATGTTTGCGTCTAATTCAACCAAATCACTTCTTATGTAAATATTATGATTACAAATACCTTTTCAAGGAAATATTATCATAAAACTTAATAATTGTTTCTGGCTGATGTGAGATTGCACTTTCAGTTTTGCTTCTGTATTTTATAAAATAAAATAAAATTTGAATTATGGTTTTGTTTGGAATAATTACTTGAGAATAATAATTATGATTGGGATCCAAAATAATACCTAATCTAATCCTAATCACCGTAAAAACCTAATAACCGGTTTTTATTTTAAAAATAAAAAACCGGTTATAACCGGGACAAAAAAACAACCAGTAAAACCGGTTATTGCGAAGTAAAAAAAACGGTTTTAGGTTTAAACCGGTAGGTGCCGGATTTACCATTAGGCAAAGTAGGCAGTTGCCTAGGGGCCTCGGCCCCAAGAGGGCCTCGCAGGGCCCAACATGAAAAAATAATAATTAGATTTAAATAAAAAATATAAATCATATTGTGTTGAAAAATTCAAATATCGCGCAATACCATAAAAGTGATGGTGAATAAAACTACATTAAAATGCATACTTTTGTTCATATAGAAAACCTATGTTGTGAGAATAAGTCGCAAATTAATGCCGTTTAGTAGAAGGAACAGTACTGCGCCTATCAGTCTGCGCGGTTTCTTAGAAAAATAAACCCAACCATGCCTATGCCCACCATGCCCAGCGACCATTAGACCGATGTTGCCGAGAGTACAGTAATTTCAATACGTGGTGAAACTATACCACAAGAAAATATTTCCTTTGACTTATATTACAAAACAGATAAATAATTAAATATAGGGTGTTCTGCATATATAAATACGATATTCAAAACTCGATTTTAGGGGACGTAAGCAGTGCCGGATTTACCATTAGGCAAAGTAGGCAGTTGTCTAGGGGCCTCGGCCCCAAGAGGGTCTCGCAGGGCCCAACATGAAAAAATAACAATTAGATTTAAATAAAAAATATAAATCATATTGTGTTGAAAAATTCAAATATCGCGCAATACCATAAAAGTGATGGTGAATAAAACTACATTAAAATGCATACTTTTGTTCATATAGAAAACCTATGTTGTGAGAATAAGTCGCAAATTAATGCCGTTTAGTAGAAGGAACAGTACTGCGCCTATCAGTCTGCGCGGTTTCTTAGAAAAATAGTAAGAGCAAGAGTAACAAATAAGTCAGCATCCCCTCGCTACCCTCTACTTCTACTCCTACTTCATTACCCATGTCTTTCGCTACATGTCAGGAAAATACAGTGGTCTTCAGGCTCATTTATCTAAGATTAACAAACTTGCAATTTACATTCTTGTGTCGCACACTCTTACACTCTTTTAGTTTGAGTCTGCTGCTAAAGTTGCGTTGGAGCAATATCGTATTTTGGATTCGTTCAGTCTAAGTACAACTTTTTTTCAGCCTCTACTCACCGTTGGGAAGCTACGATCAAATGCTTCAATGAAGCTCCACTAAGCGGTCCCATTCGCCACGATCTAAACCTTGTCTTTAGAAGAACAAGCAGCACTAGATGAACTGCAAGGTCTGATGCAACAAGAGTTTTGTCTAAAGGTTACAACTCCTTCAAATCTGCCTTTCATACTCTTGCTGAAGACCCTAATCAGAAAGCTGAAACGGTTCATGAGGCTACTCTTTGTTGAAAGAAATGTTAAAACAGAAACATTCATAATGAATGAGTTTTGGGCAACAATTTTAGAACTCATCAACGTTGTCAGTAAATCATTACAGAGAGAAGAGATTGAACTTTAAACTGCAGTTCAGCTTCTAAATTCACTTTTGGAGTTCTTAAAATCCCAAAGAGACCATTTTGTTTACTACGAGCAGAAGGCCTGCGATCTACAATACTCTGAATATTCCGACGAGAGTAAACAGAAGCCAGCAAGAAAACTACACTTTAATGATGCTAATTCCAATGAAGTTTTTATACAGGGTGGAGAAAAGTTAAATGTTGAAAATAATCTACCAATTTTGGATAAGCTAGTTATTGAGCTGAGTCGTCAGTTGACAGCGTACGAGTCAGTGAACTCAGTATTTGGTGTTTTGTGTGTTTTCTCAAAACTGAGTGACACTTAAATTTAGGAGTGTGCTTCAAAACTACATGAAAACTATACTGATGATATTGAACCTGAAATTTAAAATGAAATATTGCAGTTAAAATATTTTATAGTCCATCTTCAGGACTTGTAGCGAAAACAATTTGTTCCTACTATCCTGCTGCATAGTCTTTTTTAGGTTATTTATGAGATCAAATTCGAATAGAAGATTCAAAATTTGTCGATAGCTTTTAAGATTTACCTTACGCTAATGATTATTTACAAATGCAACAGGCGAACGGTCATTTCAAAAATGAAAATTAGTAAAAACTGTCGCCGGTCAACAATGGCACAAAACAGACTAGCATTTCCCTCAATTATGCCTATTGAGAATGATGTGCTCGAATATTTGTAATTTGAAGATAATATTTTAAGTAGTTTTGTTTCTATGACATTTAAAAAAGTCGCTTTTATAAGGGTTTGAAAACTCAAACTAAATTTAATACATATTTATTTATTTATTATTAAATAATTATGTAGTAAGTACCTAATAGTATATTATTCAACGAGCATGTAATGATATGTATTATACAGGGTGATACGAGCCGAAGGCGAGTGTCGTTATTTATCAGAGTGAGTAATAGCCATTACCTGTGAGAAGAATACTATACTTTTTTTACTACCTTTTTTTTTCATTAGTAGAAAATTTTTGTACATTAAAATGAATCGTTCGTATATTGATAACTACAACAAAAAAAAAACTAAAATAATTTTTTATTGCTTTAAAATTTAAAATATCTTTTGAATAATTTTTGTTTTAATTTAAATAAAATGATATAAATAGACAGTTTCTTGAGTATTTCTTTTTTTTTTATTTCTTCAAGCAACACGTTTTACAAAATGAAACAATAATTTAAGTTTAAGTCTACAAAATGTCCACTAAACTAATATATCAAAGGCATACCGCTCGGAGATGGAGGGGTTATCCGAGGTTTTGGAGGGAAAAGACAAAAGGGGTCTCATGGGGCCTCAAGATTCTTAATCCGGGACTGAACGTAAGAGAATCTTTAAAAACACCTGCAATGTTGGCAAAAAATGACTGGATGAACCAAGAAATTCTAGACCTGATGAAAGTTCGACGGTAATGCAAAAATAGAAATAATATCAAATACCGTGAAATCAACAAACTCATAACAAGAAAAATTAAACAAGCCAAAGAATCCTGGCTCGAGATTTTATCTAAAGAAATAGAAGACCTCAAAAAAACATGACAGTTTCAACCTCCACAAGAAGCTTAAATACACTTCTGGATGTAGAAAATAGAAAAATGCTCACGTATTTAAAACGCAGACGGAAAAATTTGTGATCATGAACAACAGTGCAAATAATGGGAAAGACCCGTGTTGAGCTGCCCCTCCCCCACTTGCAAAAATTAAAAAACAAATAGCCCTGATTTATAAGCTATTTATGAGCTTTCATATTCCGCAAATTAAAAATTTTGAGCTCGTTCCACTGAGCAGGAATTTAATATTTTAGTGGGGGGGGCTGACTCAGCCCCCCCCACTACTGAAAAATAGGGATATTGAATCTATTTTTGCGGCGGGATTACGAGCTATTTATGAGCTCTTGAAATTATATAGTTTCGATTTTTGAGCTCATCCCCTAAAATATTAAATTCCTGCTCAGTGGAACGAGCTCAAAATTTTTAATTTGCGGAATATGAAAGCTCATAAATAGCTCATAAATCAGGGCTATTTGTTTTTTAATTTTTGCAAGTGGGGGGGGGGGGCAGCTCAACACGGGTATGGGAAAGATACATCACTGACCTTTTTGACGATGTTTCTCGAGAAAATGCTCCACATACTACCTGTGACAACCAGTTAGACAGAGGTCCCAGTATACTAAAATCTGAAGTCAGAAACCCAATACAGCAAGCCAAAAACAATAAAGCACCCGGACCAGATCAAATCCCTGCTGAGCTACTTAAACTTTTGGATGAGGAAAACATTACCTACTTAACCACTTTCTTTAACAAAAATTACAACGAAGGGAAAATACCAGAGGGTTTGTTGGTTGGAATCATTGTTTAAAAACACCAAAAAAAGCAAATTTGATGAGTCACGCACTTAAGATATTTTTACGAATTATACTAAACCGAGTATTCCTTCTGTGCGAAAATAGAATGGGTAATAAGTTATAAGCAATTTAGATTTAGAAATGGTCTAGGAACTAGAGTGGTACTATTTTGTATGCGCGTTCTTTTACAAAAAAGCTATGAATTCCGAAATAACGTTTATGTTTGTTCCATAGACTTCGAGAAGGCATTCGACCGAGTACAACACGATATTTCAATTGCCTACAGGCAGCAGGACTTGACCACTACGATATAAAACTGCTAAAACACTTATATTACAATCAAGTAGCATCTATCCAAGTTGTAGATAGTTTTACTGAAAAACTACCTATCAAACGTGGAGTGCGACAGGGTTGAGTTTTTCACCCAGTGTCTTTAATCTGTACTCTGAAGAAATCTTTAGTGAGGCTTTAGACGACAGACAAGAAGGAGTATGACTGGGCGGAGAAGTAATCAACAATATCAGATACGCTGACGATACAGGCATTCTTGCAGAAAATTTAGAAGATCTCCAGACATTAGTAAATCTAGTCAGTGAAGCAAGTTATCGGATAGGCCTAAAAATCAATATTTCAAAGACAAAGTGGATTGCAGTTGGAAAGATAAATGTAAATCAAGGTGTGCTTTCTCTTGATGAAGAGGAGATATAACGGGTAAACCATTTTAAATACCTTGGCAGTTGGTTAAATGTAAATTGCGACTGTGATGAAGAGATAATAACCAGGATTGAAGTATTACAAGACTTTTATGATCTGAAAACCAGTTTTATGTAACCGAAGCCTGTCGATGAATATTCGCAAGAAGGTCCTAAAATGTTACGTGTGGTCTATATTATTGTATGGTTGTGAGACATGGACGTTAAAAATCTCAATGCTAAATAAATCAGAAGCATTCGGATTGTGGTGTTATCGACGAATTATAAAGATATCGTGGGTTTCGCACACTTCCAATGAAGATGTTCTCCCAATGATGAATTCAGAACGTCTGCTCATAAACATCATAAAGAGGAGAAAAACAGAATACTTCGGTCATATAATTAGAGGACCTAAATACCATCTACTTCACCTTATAATACAAGGAAAAGTGGAGGGAAAGAGATGGATACCTTCTCTAGTAACACCATCGACGCTTCTACAATTTGCAAGCCATAACGGATGCTGAGACTAAGGAAGATGAGAGAATTTTACAATTCAGTAATTTTCCATTAGTCATTCCCTTTGTTTTCAGTCTGGTAGGATGTGGAATAACATTTTTGGATGTTGTTTTATGTGCTATTAGATTGAAAACTTAGTTTTTTGCTAGCAGTTGCCGCTAGGGCATCCCTGCCATTTCGTTCGTTGCAATCCGTGACTGCACGCCGGGGTTTGTCCTAGTTGGGTCGGAGAGAGCAGTATATGTGCCTCCTGATGAGAGACTAATAAGTTTCGAAACAGGTAGAGATGCTTGCTGCACTCTCTGATTGGACTGGAATAATGATGCGGCTGTAGTTTCGTGTTGCAACGAAATTGAAAATGGTTATTCATTTTTGATTTACATGTTTACTCTGATTGGAGTACGAAGGGAACCATTCTCGTTGGAACTTGACCGCGCTGAGCAGATGGGACGTGAATTATAAATTGTAAAATTCCTTCATCTTCCTTAGTCTCAGCATCAGTTATGGCTTGCAAATTGTAGAAGCCTCGGAAGTGTAACCAGAGAAGGTTCCCATTGTTTTCGATCTAGTCGGATGTAGAGTAGCATTTTGGGGTTGTTTTATGTGCTATTAGATTAAAAACTTCGTCTTTTGCTAGCAGTTGCCGCTAGGGCATCCATGCCATTTCGTTCGTTGCAATTCGTAACTGCATGCCGGGGTTTGTACTGGTTGGGTCAGAGAGAGCAGCATATGTGCCTCCTGATGGGAGACTAATAAGTTTCGAAACCGGTAGAGGTGCTTGCAGCACTCTCTGATTGAACTAGAATATGATGCGGTAGTTTCGTGTTGCAACGAAATTGAAAATGGTTATTCATTTTTGATTTACATGTTTACTCTGATTGGAGTACGAAGGGAACCATTCTCGTTGGAACTTTACCGCGCTGAGCAGATGGGACGTGAATTATAAATTGTAAAATTCCCTCATCTTCTTTAGTCTCAGCATCCGTTATGGCTTGCAAATTTTAGAAACCTCGGATGTGTAACCAGAGAAGGTTCCCATTGTTTTCGATCTAGTAGGATGTAGAGCAGCATTTTGGTGTTATTTTATGTGCTATTAGATTGAAAACTTCGTCTTTTCCTTTTTATTAAATACTTACTTTAAAATTATTTTCACATACATGAAGACCTTGATAGTAATCTAAAATGTCTTTAACACGTTGACGGACAAACGTCTATAGACGTCTAATTTCGATTGATGTAACGTGACACGTCTATAGACGTTGCATTTTCTCTATTCTACTTTGCAAAATACATATAGTGTCACAACACTTGCTTATACATTTGACGCACTGTCCGTCAACGTGTTAATGTCCTTTCAACATGCATGTAACCACTTTATTAAACGCCGATTTTTATTGGCTGGTAATCTAATAAATATTTTATTGGGTTTTTTAATGGTTGTACTTTAACATAATGGTACTAAACAACATTAAATTTATAGTATTTACTTTTATTTTCCATAGTAAACACACACATAATTCAATAGTGTCTCTTCAAAAACTGTATTAAACTCCACAGTAAACAAAATGGTATATGATTTTATATGAGATATAGTTCAGAGAAATAAGGAAAAAAAATATCCTGTTGGTAACACAACCCCCTCCAGGCCGAAATCAAATTTTTTGAGTAGTATGATCATCTATATTAATAACCTATATGTTTCCTGCAGCCGATTTTGATGACATACATAGTTATAAACAAATGAAGGTCAAAAAAACGGTAAATTTTCGCTTTTTTCGTCTATAACCAAAAAATTAAGTATTTTAAACAAATTTGAGAGTGAGAAACTCATAAATAGGATAAAAAACTTCAATATGGCGTTCGCTGAATATGTCTATCCTTATTGGCTGCTTAGAAAATTGTAAAATTAATAATAAATTTTGAGTTTTTATAAATATTCATAACTTAGGTAAAAATTAACTTAGAACGTTCCTATTACATGGAATGCTGAGACTTCTGGTGCTTAAATCATACCCTAAATTTTAAAGCAATTGGTCAAATAGTTTAAAAGGTATTTAATTTGTTTATCCCAAATTAATTTTATTTTTCAACGCTATAAGTCAGAAAATGATGAAGTTACACTAATACCTACTTTAGATAGTTTATGAAAGAAGAAGATTTATACTATTAATTTAATTAAAAAAATGACAAAAATAATTCTAAATACTGCAAAATTATTTTGCAAAAACATGTGAATTACAAAAAAGGGGGCTAACTTCGTTCCTAATTGTCCTAGGACAATTGTTTTTCTTTCTAAATGTGTATAAAAATTCAGTCTTTCCAAATATGAAAAAATAATTTTTCTACGGGTAACGGTTAAAAAGGTATTCTAATTGATTATAAGTAAGCAAAAAATCGACATGTTTTTGCAAAATAATTTTACACTGTTTAAAATTACTTTTTGTCACTATTTTTAATTATGTCAATAGTATAAATGTTCTTCTTCCATAAACTGTCAGAAGTCTTACTGTAACCTCATAATTTTCTGACTTACAGTGTTGCAAAAAAATGAATTTGGTATAAACAATAGTACATTGTTTACCGGGTAGGAAAAGCTTAACATTCCTGGACGACTGTGAAGATTGCTAAGTCGAGGCGCAAGCCGAGACTTAGCAACACAGAGTCCAGGAATGTGGCTTTTCCTACGAGGTAAACATACTATTTTTCCGCAAATCGTTTAAAATTCGACAGATATTGATTGATTTAAAAAAAAACGCGATAATTTTATTCCCAAATAAATGGTGCTTTGAAATTCCTAATAAAATTACTTGGGTTACTATGGAAACGTATTGAGGTTGAATTGTCAAACTTGACGCTTATAAATTTAATTGCTGGTGTTCTCGAAAGTAAAATGATAAGTGATGATGAAATTTCCATTCCTGGGACTCCTCCAGAGCTGGTTGAGGCAGTGAATACTGCTTCATTAGAATTATTGCCACAGAAATCAAGAGAAAAGTACGAAAATGCATACAGACGTTTTATGGATTATCGCATGAGTAAAAATACGAGTTCTTTCTCAGAAAATGTTGTAATGGCATACTTCCTAGACCTTTGTTTAAAGATGAAATCTTCAACATTATGGGCCAATTATTCAATGCTGAAGTCAACCCTTGCACTTAAACACAATGTAGATATATCTACATACTCAAAACTTCGTTCTTTATTGAAACGGCAAGCTCAAGGTTATAGGGCAAAGAAATCTAAGATTTTAACGAAGGAAGAAATTGAAAAATTTATCCAGGAAGCTCCAGATAAAGAAAATTTAATGATTAAGGTAATTTACAAGGTTTTAATAGCAATGTGTTTTCTATCATTTATGTAGAACAGTAACAACTGTACGGAAATATCATTTCCTTACAGTAAGGAAATGACATTTCCTTACAGTAAGGAAGTCCTGACTTTTTCTTCAAGAAATTTTGACAGGAATGTCAAAATTTCCTGGCGATTTGCGGAAAATTAAATAACTTTTAAACTATTTTACCAATTGCTTTCAAATTTAAAATATAATTTAAGCACCAGAAGTCTCAGCAATTCGTGTAATAAGAAGGTTCTAAGTTAATTTTTACATAAGTTATAGATATATATAAAAACTCAAAATTTATGATTTTTTTTGCAATTTTCTAAACAACCAATAACGATAGACATATTCAACAAATGCCACATTGAAATTTTTTAGACGATTTATGAGTTTCTTACTCTCTTTGTTTAAAATGCTTAACTTTTTGGTAATAGAAGAAAAAAGCGAAAATTTACCGTTTTTTGATCTTCATTTGTTTATAACTATGTATATCATCAAAATCGGCTGCAGTAAATATACTGGATTGGGATAAAGTATGGAACCAAGCAGATATCTTTGAAACGAAAAGAACAATATTTATGAAACTTTGCATGCAAGTACAGTGACGCAAAAAGCATCTCTTGCCATATTTTTTGTTACTATTCCACTTCCGGTTTCACCGTAAATACCCCTAACTTATTTAATTTAAATGAGACACCCTATATATTTTTGCGGATTTTAAAAGAACTTGTTATTTTTCATACATACCAAATTTGGTAGAGAAAATTTGTTAAAAAGTGTTTGTAGATAATTTTTTGTATTAATACAACGTAATAGGAAATAAACGAGTACCATCTATACTGTAGATAAAATTGTTGTTTACATGCACTGCATGACTTATTTGAAATATTAATGATAATACGTTATGGTATGGTGAATTTTCATTTTTTGGAAGTGAATTTTCCAAATTCATGGATTGGACGTAGAGGATTCATAGAGTGGCCCGCTCGTTCTCCGGAGCTCAACCCGTTAGATTTTTTTCTTTGGGTTATCTAAAATTACGTGTTTACGTTAGGCGACCAACATGTTTGCAGGATTTGAGACAAAGAATAATAATTGATAAATGTGAACTAATACGTGGAGAAATCTTGCAAAAAGTGACTCACGAATTTATTTATAGGCTTGCACGTTGTCAGGAGGTGAACAGCAAACATTTTCAACATTTGAAATTATTTTTTTTTTTATATTTAATATCATCGGTCTAACGTAAATAAATTAACCTATTTTTTAACTGTAAAGAGATTTATTTCTTGTTTTAAGAGTATTTTCTTCCAAACATGGTATGTATGAATTAAAAATAACAAGTTCTTTTAAAATCTGCAAAAATATACAGGGTGTTCCATTTAAAGTAAATAAGTTAAGGATATTTCCGGTGAAACCGGAAGTGGAGTAGTAACAAAAAATATGGCATCAGATGCCTTTTGCGTCACTGTACTTGCATGCAAAGTTTCATAAATATTGTTCTTTTCGTTTCAAAGATATTTGCTTGGTTCCATACTTTATCCCAACTCTGTATAGGTTATTAATATAAATGTCCATACTACGCAAAAAATTTGTTTCCGGCCTGAAGGGGGAAATCACGAGAAAAATCTTATTTCTCTGGAATAATAGGAGAAATGTCGTTAAACAATATTATGATATTGACGTCATATCAAAGGTTCGCGGGCTTTTTCGATCGTTTGAACTGATTTAAATACACAGAAGATTTTAAATTTGTACTTCTAAGTAATTATGAGGTTTTGAGGCGTAAAATTTTGGAAATTTAATTTTTAGACGAAACTGAACATTATTATCATCCTCATCCTCATTAAGTTCCTGTACTGTAAGTGTATTTGTATGGGTGGAATTTGTTCTTCTTTAAAATGGCTAGGACGTCATTACAGGTTGAGCTGCTACTTACCTCGTACTTAATGTGGAATCTAGGTCATGTCCTAATACTGGAAGTTCACTAGGTATTAACTGCAGGTAGGCCCTTCAGTTTCTAGTTCTTTATTACCTACATTCTCTGATTCCTGCTGGGAACTCTAAAACATATTTCCGATTTTCAAGTTCATCTCGTTCCTTCCTTCATCTCGTTCATTATTGCTGGGCTGTCATATTGGCACATTCATAAAATACAACGAAACGATATCTATCCTTTCCGGAATGAAATGAACTATGGTAATACATTTTCAAAGAATGCAAATTAACACGATCAATAACTACGTCTTAAAACCCACCAAATTTCATTTGCAGATAACAAATTTTAGAGCAATACATAAATTGTCAGTTTGTACACATTTTCTAACAACCTGTTTATAGACAAATACGTATAATTTAAGTGGACTAAACACTGGTCCATTGAATCTCTGTAACTCAGAAACAATTGATTTCTGAGTCTTGGGGCAATGAGAACTTTTGATCGGTATGACCAAAACTACTTCTCTGCAAAGCTTTCAGAAAATTAAACTGAAACCACTTTTGAATAAGAAAAGTGCCGGGTCTCTTTCTATTTTTGTGATTGATCTCAAAGTATGGCCAGGAAAAGCAATCTCAAGAAGATTTCTCTGCGAAGAATGATTATACCTGATGTTAAACTTTTACAGTTAGATTTTTACAACTATTTTTTTAAGTAAATTTAATGAAAAATTTTTCTTAGTAAAAGGTTTATTTATTTAAAAATCTTTAAAAGGGCCCCAACTATCACAACAAAACGTTTTCGCTCTCTAAAAAGAGCATCATCAGTGTTACAAGCCTAACATGCAGAGCTCCCAAAAATAAAAAGGTTGAATATCTTTAAAAGTTGACTACATGTCTTACATAATTAAAAAAATTATGGAATCTAAAAGATGGATATAATCCCTATGGATGAGGCCCTAGGACAACATATGACTCCCACGTGGTACGTGGGTTGCCAGGTTATAATAAGGTTATCACATTGAGAGACGCCTTTCGCCTTTGATGACCTTATTATAACCTGGTAACCCACGTACGACGTGGGAGTCATATGTTGCCTTAGTACCTTATCCATAGGGATTATATCCATCCTTTGAATTTCATAATTTATTTAATTATGTAAGACATTTAGTCAACTTTTAAAGGGTTTTAATCTTTGTGTTTTTGGGTGGCTCAGCATGTTATGTGCTCACAATTCACCTGCTCAGCAGGTGGGTTGTAACACTGGTGATGCTCTTTTTAGGGAGCGAAAACATTTTGTTGTGATATTTGTGGCCCTTTTAAGGGTTTTTAAATAAATATATCTTTTACCAAGAAAATATTGTCATTAAATTTAGTTGTACTTAATGGTATACAGCCAGCTACAGGAAATTTTTCCTTGTGGATATATTTTTTTTAATTCTTTTGTCAAAATGGATTTTCCTACAGTTTTATAAATACTTATTGGTTACTTTTAAATTCAATTTCATTAACCCATTCTACAACTAGTCCTGTCGCCAGGGGGGGTACAACGGCCTCCTTTATTCAGATGGACTTACCCAAGTTTTTTTCATGTATTTTGACCCGTAGAATACGAATTTTTTGGGTAACAGTTGATCCGGATGTCGATAAGATTGTTATTGACCAAGAACTTGAGGAATTACATAACAGAGGTTTCTCACAAAACAAAACATTTTTTTGGATTTTTTGGGTCATTCTAAGTAAAAAATGTTCTAACAAGTTTTCCCGTAGGATGCTCAGTTTTCGAGATAAACGCGGTTGAACTTTCAAAAAATCGAAAAACTGCAATTTTTAAACCCGAATAACTTTGGATTAAAAAATAAAATAGCAATTCTGCTTAGCACCTTTGAAAGTTCAAGTCAAATTATATCGGTTTTGATTATTTGCATTGCTAAAAATTTATTGTGTTATTGTTAAACAAAGCTACAAACACCTAGTGCGTGAGTGATGTTTTCTATGATTTCTCATTTAAAATCTAACGAGTAGGTAGAATAGGTACTAGTGCAATTGAGGCTATTTCTACGTAGCATGCGTTAAAATGCATGTAAAGGCACGGGAAACACCATGTGTTTACAGCTTTGTTAAACAATAAAAAAATAAATTTTTAGCAATGCAAATAATTAAAACCGATATAATTTGACTTAAACTTTCAAATGCGGTAAGCAGACTGGCTATTTTATTTTTTAATCAAAAGTTATTCGGGTTCAAAAATTGCAATTTTTCGATTTTTTGAAAGTTCAACCGCGGTTATCTCGAAAACTAGCCATCCTACGAAAAAAATTGTAGAAACATGTTTTGATTAGAATGACCCAAAAAATACCAAAAAATATTTTGTTTTGCGAGAGATCGCGGTTATGTAATTCCTCAAGTTCTTGGTCAATAACAATCTTATCGACATCCGGATCAACTGTTACCCAAAAAATTCGTATTCTAAGGATGCTACTAAAGGTGAGAAATTTGACCTAGGCTTTCGGTCCGTCCAACCGCGAATATAACTCAATATTATTGTTTGTTTGTTACGAATAATTATAATTTTAATAAAAATGATTATTTTTCCAAGAACAAAGTATTTTATTCAATTTATTATTTATATTAAGGGTCGATTTCTCATACCTGCGTTAATCTATGGTTCAGTTGAACCGGGTTCACAGGTGATCTCCGGTTCTGTTTGGAATGCATTTCTCATTGCGCGTTCATGTCAGTGCTCGTTCTACAGCTTTCGAGAAATGCCAATAGATGGCAAAAGGCAAAAAACTGTCGCCATTTTGAACTACCTTTTTTATGCTGTTTTTGAATAAAGTTAAATTTAAGTATTTATAGTCAAATAGTCATTTTAATAATTATAAATAAATATTATAAAAACACAAATAATGTTATCGTTTATCGTTAGGCTTAATATAATAAAAGAGGATATATTTATATTATGACAGCGTTTCGTGTTAATACAACGCATGCGTAGTCCATGAAATCATCTGAACTGAGTTCTGAAATCTTTGAACGGCCGAATTCCACCGTTCAAGCATCGTTCAAGTTTAAACTGCCATCGGTTGAACGGGAATTGAGAAAGACGATTTTGACTTTAAACTGACGTTTACTAAAAGTTCAGGTTAAACTGGAGTTGAACTCGATATGAGAAATCGGCCCTAAGCCGTACTAGTTCGCTGAATTACTTACTTCTTCTTGGCTTTTTCTCATTATGAGTTTGCCGTTTCCGTCTTCCATAGCACTCTAGCCATCTCTGAGGTCTCTATCTATTATAGCATTTCCTATGTGCGTTTTTGATATCACAGCAGGTTTTCGTCTCCGTCTTCCTCCCCGCGGGTCCCAGTCCAGTAATCTTTTCGGCCACCTGTGCTCCGGCATTCTTTGTACATGCCCATACCATTTCAGGGCTATACCTTTAATACCACAACTTGTTTGTAATTGAGCATTCTACTCCTATTCTGTTTCATATTTCCTCTGTTCTTATTCTATCCTACCTGGTAATTTGTAGACACCTTCTCATAAACTCCAACTCAACTGTTCGTATTTTATTACGTATTATTGTTGTCACTGGCCATTCTTCCGCTCTTGTAGGGTAATATTCAGCACTATGCCCTGAAAAATCCTTTTTTTGATTTCTTTAGTTAGAGTGTTCTTCCATATCACTCCATGGAGTGCTTTCGTGGCTTGTTTTCCCCGTACTATTTTCAGTTAATAGTGTCTTCTAAACTTACGTTTAAATCAGCAACCAATCTGTAATCAATTACTTTTGACTAGATTAAATTAGTTTAGTCTAGGCTAAACTAGTTTATCCTGATATGAAAACATACACTTCATGATAAACTAGTTTGGCCTGAAGTGTGCGTCTTTATATCAGGATCAGCTAGTTTGGTCTGAAGTGTGTATATTTATATCAGGATAAACTAGTTTGGCCTACGCACGATAGGACAAACTAGTTTGGCCTAGGACATACTAGTTTATCCTAACGCGCTTAGGACAAACTAGTTTGGCCTAGGCCAAACTAGTTTGTCCTGAAATCGAGTTTGGCCGGTAATAGATACATACACAATACCACTGTCTATCTTGAAAAAAA
Organism: Diabrotica virgifera virgifera; assembly: GCF_917563875.1. Classification (NCBI taxonomy): domain Eukaryota; kingdom Metazoa; phylum Arthropoda; class Insecta; order Coleoptera; family Chrysomelidae; genus Diabrotica; species Diabrotica virgifera. Next base: position 173,606,172 of record NC_065450.1, on the reverse strand, counting down.
TCATTGATTTCACGCAGGGCCCCCGCAAGGCAGAGCCGCACCCGCGTGCGGGGCATATTTTAGCTCCCTTTAAATCTGCCACCTATAATCTAATTATAAAATAAATCTATAATTTTTTTATTTTTTACTCGTAATAAAACAACAGAAATTGCAATAACATTTGTTATTTTTCTTGTAACTAATTTACGGGTGGTGGCAAAAAAACAAACAAAAACGTTAATATATTAGTTAAAACTAGAAATCGATATCTTAAATATAAATTGAATTAAATTGGTGTTTTTCTAGATTTGAATGCAGCAAATTTTTTATAACATCTTCAAAGTCAATTTTATTGACGAGCTCTTGCTCTACAGCTAATATTTCCAAACCAGCTAATATTTTCTGTGTCATAGTAGACCTCAAATAATTTTTAATTAACTTTAATTTTGAAAATGATCTCTCACCAGAAGCAACAGACACAGGTAAATTGAGGATGATTCTTCATGAAATAGTGATATTTGGTAAAGATGAAGTTAGATTATTTTCAAATATACATTATTAAAGAATATCAAGAGACTAAGTTTTCCATCTAATAGCACACAAAACAGCATCAAAAATGTTGCTCTACATCCTACCAGATTGAAAACAATGGGAACCTTCTCTGGTTACACCTGCGAGTCCTCTAAAATTTGCAAGCCATAACGGATGCTGAGTCTAAGGAAGATGAGGGAATTTTACAATTTTTAATTCACGTCGCATCTGCTCAGCGCGGTAAAGTTCCAACGAGAGATGAGCAGATGCGATGTAAATTATAAATTGTAAAATTCCTTCATCTTCCTTAGACTCAGCATCAGTTATGGCTTGCAAATTTTAGAAGCCTCGGAGGTGTAACCAGAGAAGGTTCCCATTATTTTCAATCTGGTAGGATGTAGAGCAACATTTTTTATGTTATTTTGTCTGCTATTAGATTAAAAACTTAGTTTTTGCTAGCAGTTGCCGCTAGGGCATCCATGCAATTTCGTTCGTTGCAATGCATGACTGCACGCCGGGGTTTGTCCTGGTTGGATCAGAGAGAGCAGCATATGTGCCTCCTGATGAGAGACTAGTAAGTTTCGAAATCGGTAGAGGTGCTTGCATCACTCTCTGATTGAACTATATGATGCATCTGTAGTTTCGTGTTGCAACGAAATTGAAAATGGTTTTTCATTTTTGAATATCAAGAGAATTTGGTGAGTTAGGTGATGAAAGTATGTAAATAATTATATAGCTTTTATTTCGCTAAATAAATCAGTTGCATCAATCTTTACTCTCGCCTCCGACTTTACTAGATCAGCTATCTTTTGTTGAAGGGAAAGACAATTTTTTAAAATATCATTGTCATTTAATGTAAAAATATCTAACAAAACAAAACTATCGACTATTTAACGAACTTGATCAATTTTATTCTAAAAAAAAAATATTTTAAACGCGTTTTTTGGATCTCTCATCTCTATCTTCATAATCGAAAGATCTTGATTTATATTTTCGTCTCACAATATTTAACGAAGGAAAATCTTGTTCTATTTCAAGATCAGCTGCTAATTTTTCCGCTTGAGCAATAATTATTCCCTCAAAAACATTTTCATCTCTGAAATGTTTAAAATGATATGTTTTAAATAGTTTTAGAATAAGTACTTTAATGTCAATTGTTACACTTTGCGTCATTTTGCTTAATACAATATTAATCTGTAATAAACATACCAAATAATCACACTATTTACAAATAAATTTAAATGATTAGATACTTAATAGTAAAGAACTTGCTTGAGAATTCTTCTGCTCTAGAATTCTACTTGCTTATAGAATTTAACAAATGGTAGTTAGTTTAGAAATTAATATAATGGTACCTACATAATATTTTTATATTTACTATCTATAACTTTTTATACAAATAGGCAATTAATTTATCAAATTGGGTGTTTCTATTAAACTACAATTATTTAACCTAAAACCCAACCTAGACACCGTTAGGTTTTTGAAAATTTAATTTTCAAAATTTTAATTACTCCCCTCAAAAAAACTCCCAGTGCCAAATGTTTATGAAATTATTTCATTTTCAAAATCCACGAAAGATTCCAATTTGGACAGAATATTACAATCCAAAAAGTTTTGACCTCTAAACAAAGTATAACAATTTACGGATACTGCAAAATAGGCATTCGCAATAAATGCAATAATAGGTAGGTATTAACACCAAGTATAAAATAAGATTTTAATTATTTTTTCAGTAATAACGCAATATTTTATTTTTGAGATTTCTCTAGGTGTTCATCAAAAATTTAAAATTAAAATTGTATAAAAAATGAATATCTCGTTAAAATAAATACTTCTTATTTTGCCAAACCTTCGGTTTTGGCGCCCTTTTGGGGTTACGCCCGCGTGCGTCGCACGCCGAGTTACGGGGGCCCTGATTTCACGTAAAAAACTTATATGCAGGGCAGCACACGCCCCGTTTCCGTATCGTCATCGTGTGGTCAGCATTGCATGCCCGCATTAAGGCCAGGCTCACATTGAGACACATGCAACGGAAGCCACACAGGGCAGCACAAACAACACATGGCACGAAATTCATGTTCTGGGTCGGCTAAGCGCATATTGTCACACTCGCAATTCACTCAGTAGTTATGCCTGTTTACGTTTGCGGTCATGGAAAATTTATTGCTAGATTTAAGTTCCGAGTCAGATTCGGATGCAGATTGGGAAACAGAAACTAAATAAATGAAAAAAATAATAGGTCATGATCAATTGAATGTGGCGTCTGAATTCTCGGAGTCAACAAATAACAGAACGTTTCTATTCTTTTCTTTCTTTTCTTTTCTTTTCTTTTCTTTTCTTTTCTTTTCTTTTCTTTTCTTTTCTTTTCTTTTCTTTTCTTTTCTTTCTTGTCGAAGTCAATAAACCGTTAACCACTAACCAATAATATTTACGAAAAACTTTTTTAAACTGCAACGAAGTGGG